>NC_028457.1:37029062-37038726 GCF_000263155.2 Setaria italica | reverse complement strand
TTTTGTTCCATAATTTGAATCACTTGCAGTTCAATTTGACTTATACCAAAAATTCCCTTGAAATGCAATTAATTAAATAAATATAGCAAATAAATCCAAAAATATACCAAATTTTAACATGGAGTACCACATGGTGTATGTGGGGAGTAGAAAAAATTTCATGGTGAAAAGAGGAAAAAAAATTATTTTTTTGCCGAGTGTCAAAAAAAACACTAGGCAAACCCGTTTTTTTTACACTCGGCAAACCCCCCTCTTTGCCGAGTGTTTTTTATTTGACACTCGGCAAAGCCCCGATTTGCTGAGTATTTTTTTTTTGCCGAGTGTTTTTGGCTTGGCACTCGATGAAGAGCTTGTTTGTCGAGTGCTCGAAAAAAAACACTCGGCAAAAAAAATACATTCGGCAATTTTCTTGTTTCCCGTAGTGCATGTAGCTAGGTTATAATCTACCTCTGATGTATGCGTGAAATTTCTATTTTTCACTCAACTATTTAATCATCAATCTGCAAATGGGTTGCGTATTTAAAATAATGATTTATTTAGAAACCTATATGAATCCTGAAGCCAAAGTCTTCATAGGAATTAAAAAGCAGACAATTACATACAAAAAAGGAAAACGCACTCCTACATATTTATATATCCTTTATGTCATTCTCACTAAGCCAGAGTGGTACAAATAAACTACCATAGTTTAGTTAGCTGTTTGTACATGTCTCCATGTATAAACTATCATAGTTTAGTTAGCTGTTTTTTTGGTTTATAAGATTTCTCTATTTTCTAGTATATGTGAGCACCAATACAGGTAATTTAAAATAATAGGAGTCTCCAATTAGTAATAGTAAGATTGAGTTTTGTTCGAATTAAGCTATCAATAAGGAATTAATAACCTATCTTGCCTTAGCTTCTCACTCACATGATCACATCACATGCAAGAGCATTTGATATTTCGTTGCATGGCGATGGCAGATCATCCCAAGGGAGGGTCAACATCAATATGGCATCCTCCTCCTCCTCCTCTTCCTCATTAACACTATATGGTAAGAGGTGTCCTCTTCGTTCTTTGTTACTATATCGATCCGTTCTCAGCACACAATTAAGTTAGTATTGTTTAGAATTAGCGCATCTGGTGGTCACCCTTTAAAACTTTTGCCACCATATTCTCTTGTAGATTCAAAAAGCTGCACCTCGGTGGTGCGCAACAAGGAGCTGGTGGGGTACAAAGTTTTAAGCTATGGCATGCTCCACGAGGAGAAAGACGAGGACACTCGCACGGTCACCGATGCGCTGAAATCCACGCCGGGAGTCGCCGAGCTCCTCCTGCGACACTGCAAATGGTTACCCCAAGTTGTCCTGTTTGAGTGGTGCAACAACGAGGAGGCCCTCCGCGACGTCGCCGATCTGCCGAGGAATGGCCGCCCCGTGGAGAATATAACCATGATGAAGGTGAGTACTGAACTGCTAAAATGCTTAAAATGCCCACGCCAGTGCAACTCCGGCGAGATGTGGTCGGCGAAGTGCTCCCACTACAACTGCAAATTGTGCTAGGGAGACCACATCGGCAACGCGGATAGCGCGTGGATAGAGTGCCTGAAACCGTCATGCAAGGCGCCCGTCGTCCGGGAACTCGTCGAGGCGGTGGCCGGCGATCAGCTCAAGGCGCAGTACAACTGGTTGGTGGGCCTGTCGTACGTGAACGACAGCGGCGGCAGGAGAAAGTGGTGCCCTGGCTGCAGTCATGAGCGTGCCGTCGAGCTCCTCGACGGCGGCGCCAGCGGTTCGACGACGACGACGACGGACGTGTTGTGCGAGTGCAAGCACCGCTTCTGCTGGAACTGAATCGTGCATGTGTGGCGGCGGACGACCAAATAAAATCACCTCTAATAGATGTCGCCGTAGTTCAATCACCGCTCTGCTTTCCAATTTTTCCCTCCGCGTCTTCCTCGCCATCCCTGCCTCTTGCACAGCGCTGCCGAGTCCACCCCCTCCTCCTATGCGCCGCCAGCCCCGCCGCTTGGGCAGCACTTCCAGCCCCACCTCCCTCCTGTGCGCGCCAGCCCCGCCGCCTGCGCATCGCTTCCGGCCCCACCTCTCCCTCCCGCGCGCCGTCTCCCGTCTCCCGCATGCCGCTACTGTTCCCAGCCCCTGTGCGCCGCCGCAAGTTTTCACAATGGTGTTGACGGAGAGAGCCGAGGCTATGAAGATCCAGCGGGTGTTGGTATTGTGCAGCAGCAGCAGGCCACTGTGTAGGGCCTCTTCCGATTTGTGCCCGACCAGAACTCCATCGTCCTCGGCTCCTCTCCATGGAGTACTTCAACACCAGCCTTTCTTTCCTCAAAGTACTCCCTTTGTTAAATTGTATTGTTACTTCTTGCACTGGTTAATTGAGATGGCATGTCATTAATTTTATGACTTCTGAACTTGTATTGTTGTCCCCTTAATTTTCAAGAAGGATAGAATTTTGCTGTTTCTTCTGATTTAGGAATTAGAATTGGGCAATGCATGCACTGATGTGCACTGATTTACTCTAACAAAATTGAAAGTGTATTGTTGCACTGGTTAGAAAGAAAGGGTATTCTCCAGCTTCAATATGTAGTACTGAATCAACATATGGGATTTTGTCTCTGAAAATTCAGAGAGACAATCAAGGATTGGTTTCGTTCAAGTTTATGAAGAGGTTATGGGGACATTACTTGTGATTGCTGCCTAACAATTATGTTTCTCTGTCTCAGGCTCTAGCACAGCAGGCAGGTGAGGTGTTCCTGGCTTCCAACTGCTGTTATGCTCACTACCTTGTGGGCTCGTCAGATTGCAAATCTGCCCACCAAGTGGGCAAATTCAGGAGTAGCCGCTGCCCCTTCCTTCCTTGCTATCAAGCAGCGGCATCCCCATTTTACTTTGGTTCACAAGGCGTCCTTCAGCTCCCAACATAGCCAACCGACAAGAGGCGCTGCAGGTTAGGAAGGTCAAAGCTTTTTTTGGTTCTGATGACTTCCTCTATCAACTTTTTTATTTTCGGTCACTGAGACAGCTTAAACAAAAAGGTCCGAAGACCTGAAAGCGAGGTTTTTCGTGTGCTGACTAACTGAAGTATCTGCTATCTGGGTTGAAGTTAAGAAACCTCAAGTCGCTGTACAAGGAATTGTTGACTATTTAGGTGTTGAGATAGTTAGATGTAGAAAGGACAAGATAGGAAGTTCACCAGGAGCTCCACTGCACTAGCATACAGTGAGTATGACATGTCCATATTCAATCTGGACATTGCGTCTTTGACTGCTCAACATTGCATTTATGCACATGTAGGTACTGCAACAATTTGTACTAAATATTGCTCTCAGAATCTGTTTTTCGGCTCAAAATTGGTCAGTTCTATTGGAGTTGAAGTAGGCACTATTTTTTTCTAGCTAAAGCTTGGATGGAGATGGAATTCTGGCATTGGTCAGTTCTATTATGAACCTGGTTGAAGTAGGCACTATTTTCTGATGGATATTATTATGAATCTGTTTTTCAGCTCAAAATTGGTCAGTTCTATTATTTTGCATATTGTAGCTTCCTTCCTTGGTGTCCAATCTGTGGTTCTGTAAAGTTTGTACCCTCTTTTGTTCTGTTCTGTCAAAACTATAAGGAAATTGGAGCTGTCATGTGGGCCTCATTAAATAAGCTAAAATTTCTTAACTGACATCAAAAATAGCAATATCAAGCACATTCATCCATGAGAAGAATCAAGAATAATTCAACTGATCACATTCATCCATGAGAAGAAGAATCAAGAATAATTCAACTGATCACATTCATCACAGCCAGCATTAAGAATAATTCAACTGACCATATTCATCACAGACTATCAACTTGGCAGCAAGTCTTTCATCCATTATGCAAAACTAACCACAATGTAGTTTAAAAGACCGATCGAGAATAAATTACATCATAAATTACACACAATTTTTTGCTCTTTACCCGTTGATCTATGCCATAGCATCTTGCACCAATTGCGCTTCACACTTCAGTTGCAAAGGGAGACACCCTTGCCTTTCAAGCATCTCTTTCCTGATGTGAGCAACATCATATCCATTTCTGCCACCAAGTTTCATAACTTCATACATCCATCGAGAGTCAAGAAAATTCTATTTCCTTGGCGCACCGAATAACGTTCAAAAGCCTGATCCACAATATTGATATGTTTTAGATCATTTTCTTTTCATAATAAGTTGTTGCACACACAATTGCAAAGGAAAAGCAAACAGGTTCAGAACTCTCACCTAATCCACAGTGGCTACAAGCTCTTCTGTTGTTTTGGATGCTGTTTTGTACTTGATTGACTGAATAAAGTTAAATAAACCTAAATCCAAGACATTGAAATCAGGTGAATTTACTGGCTGACAGACAAGTCTCATGTCGCACCCATGTTGCTTAGCAGCCTCACAAAACATTATGTTATTAGGAGCAAAATGGGGTCTAGCATTGTCCTCCTGTATGAATATTAGCTTGTTGGCATCTTCATGCGGCCACTTAGCACGAATAGCTGGTAAGACCTTTTTTATCATGAAATCTCGAATGACTTGCTTTTTTACCGAGTCGATATGCTTCATCTCTATTGTTCCTGCAGGCTGGTTTGCACTTGACCGCTTGGCTGCTTCATATGTCACGAATGAGAAGCAACCAATCTTTCCATCAAACATGCAATTGCCATCAAAATCAAATCTTGGCCGAGCAACGATAATCAAAAACATGATTCTAGGAATGTAATTCTTGCTCTTGCAAGTTCGAACCGGTTGTTCTTCACCTGGAATTGTATAATATCTCTCTGCTTTTCTTGTAATGTAGTACCACTTTTCATCAATGAACCCATAATCAAATAGCCCTTGGAACATATGCATCTAGATTACTTACATCTGTATATGATATTATGGAGGACCTTTCAAACAAAGTTGAAGGTTACTAGAGGGATCATGCACCTTGGAAACAAATGCTATTTTTCCTCCTCTCTTCATTCCTGTACGCCCGACGGGGTTACTAATTCTCATTGTTTCAATTTCATTTTTTTAACTCAGGACATATGTTGCTCCGGAACTATCACTTGATGGAGGTATGTCTAAGACATTGTCACTTGCTTGGGGCCTCAAAATTATGGAGCCAACCAAGTGCGATGTGTACTCCTTTGGCATCATCCTCCTTGAGACCATGAGCGTCATGTGGAAAAAATGCCGCGGCGCTCCTTCCAAAGAAATCCGCGAACAGTGGGTAAGCTGGCAACACCAACACTGTGGTTCCTGAGGCTCACATTTTTACACAACTGACCTTATATATAACCGTTTCTTTATTTTTCGCTGGCTCGGTCGCTCGCAGGCTAAGAGGCTTGAGAAGAGGGATCTATTTGATCAAGAACTGGTAACTGACGATTCAAACCGGGTTCTGGCATTAAGGTGCGTGCTTGTCGGGCTGATATGCTGTCTACGTGAGCCGGCACGGTGGCTCTCCATGGAGGAGGTTGTTGTTAGGATTGGTGGTCCACGCACGGAGGTTGTTCCAGCAGCCGTGCCGTCGAGTTCCTCAGCCGCGCAGGCGATTCCAAGGCAGTGATCTGCGGGTGCAACCACAACGTCTTCCTTGTGCATTTATGCTGTTCGGTCTAACTCTGTGCACTATCTGAATCTGGAACTCGTTTTCATTTGTGCGTCTGTTTCTGCCTGAATGCTATCGCTATATATGGTAAGGTGCGGAATTTGATATGTGTGTATTATCAGAACGCTACTGTGTAATGTACTACTTATTAGTAGAGTGTTCAGTGATGCCCGGATTTGTAGTAGTATATTTGATTTTTCGCTGTTGCCCAGTGTGTGCTCTGTATGCTACTGAATGATTAGTGAAAGAAAAGTGGATAGCTGAGCTGATTGCATGGAACATTATTAGCTTGATAATAATGTTGATGCCACCAACATCATTAGCTTGATAGGATTGTTTGGCCTTTTCCTAACCTTGCTGGAGCTGGTCACCTCTCTGAGTCGAGGGAGTTGGAGCTCAATGGTGACTGCGACCCAGATCAAGTCAGAGACGAAATTAAGAGGCATATTGGATTGCATGTTTCCAAGCATAATCCACACGCTGAGTGCTAGCATGACAGAACTGCTACCCCTTTTTTTTACCAAAGCCAAGGCACTGCTACATACCTGATTGTAACGGCTGCCCGTCGTGTGACTAAGTGTCGACTGTTTGAGTATCCCGGTGCCAGCCGTACATCGACGCGTCGGCACCCGTGACCCCATCTCGGTCGACGTCGCAGATCGCTAGCTCCTCCTACCACCTCGTGTGGTTCAGCTGTTTCGTATGGGCCCCTGCTGTTTTCGTTCTTTTTGTTGGGCCGCGGACTGGTCGGCCCATTTTCTTAACTGTTGCAATGCCATTTCAGAGTGTAGGCGACTGAACAAAAGGTTTGCCAAGCAGATGTTAGGATTCTGCTACAATGAATTACCTACCAAGTACAAGAACTGCTTGTTGTATCTGAATATATTCCACAATGGCCACATCATCAGGACTGCAAGCTTAGCCAGAAGATGGGTTGCTGAAGGCTTTATAATCACAAGAGATGACGCAGAGACTGCAGCAGGCAGAAGAACCAAACATTGGGCTGCCGCGACGGATGAAGCCCAGCACTACTTGTTGGATGTGCTGGTCATGCGAGGGTTCCTTTCTCAGGAGGAAGTCAGTGCAGCGGGCAGCATCAAGAGCTGCAAGGTGCATGACCAAGATCATCAGTTCATCGCACGGATTGCTAGACTGCTAGAGAGGTAAACTTTTTGCACACAAACCTGCCACCACAACTGGCTCACCATCTTTCCATTCACAACAGAATAGGACTGCAGACTTCTCATTTTGATGTAAACAGCAATGACATTGTGCCTTTTCTTCCAACCTTGGCTACATCGTCACAACGGCATCTGCTGAAAGCGTTGGACCTAGAAAACTGCAGAGGTTTGAAGAAGCATCATCTCAAGAGTATCTGCAAGATGTTGTTGCTGAGGTATTTGAGCCTCAGGAATACTGATATTACAGAACTTCTGTTGACGCAAAAACGTGCCGTGCCAATTAGTCTTGCACTCCAACGTGCAGCGTGGAGGGGCTTTTTGTAGCTCCTCTGCACAAGCCGGTCAAACCGGTATGGGTGACCGGTCAGACCGGTTTCACCGGTGAGCTCGGCGAAGAACTAACGAACGCTTGCCCAGGAGGGACCCCATAGGGCAACCGCACCTTGGGTTGTTATAGGGTCGGCAGACCACCTAAGATAATGGATGATTATATATATGAGCTAAGTATGATGCATGCATGTGTTCTCAATTATTCTAAAACCCTAGACAAAAGCATATTGTGTATATTGTGAGTTCTCGTATAAGTGCATAATCGCGCACGTGCATTTAATGTTGAATGTTGCATGCTAGAGATTCGTAACCATTTTATAAGCCGCGTTGCAAAGACTATATATTAACTAGGCTAGCAACGGTATCATGTGAACTAAGGTTCGGATGGAACACATGAATCCCATTAAATCTTGCAGGCATGTCAGGCGAAGCTTCCAAAGGAAATACCACGCGTACCCTTTATGCACGCGGCGATCTATACTTTGTGTAGATAATTAATGATCATATATTTACTTACTATATATATGAGGTTGTTCCAAGAAAGAAATCTAACAGAAGTTGCGATGGATTAAAGTATTATATCCGTGACAAGAGGTGAGCAATAAGTTGCCATGGATCCCCACTAGAAGTTGCTTTGTGCAAGTTGCACAATGATTTCTTCGAATCGTACGAGCAGTAAAGCTGATCACACCGTGAGAACACCAAATCTATCTTGTATTAAGTACTAAAAGAGCTTGAAAGACCTTTTGCCTGGTCATTAAGAAAGAAAAAGGAGAAATGGGTGCCCCTTTCTAATGATTGAACTGAACATCCCATCAACAATTCTTGAGAGTAGGAGTGAAAGCACATTTGCTTTGCTCTGTCATAGTGGAGTTGTGGGTGCATCACTACACCTATAATAAGGTTGAAAGCCTGGAGCACACATCTTTATGAAGATGAAATGACTACGTGCATCTAAAAAGATAATAATTTTGAAACCGAATTTAACAGTTTATAAAGGCTGGAACAATTCCTAGTCAAGGTTAAATAATTTTTCAAACCTAATTCAATTCACTTTTGCAATATGGCATCAGTATCTGCTGGTCTTCATCTATGAAACCTATCAACAATTTGAAACCATTACTTCACAATTTAATAACAATTAGGTACAACTTATGATGATTCACTAGTTAGTCCAATAATCAAGAGAAATACTCTACATAATTCTAGCAATCATTGAAAACTGTCTTGCATCTCACATCCGGTGAGCTTATGGTCATCATCGATCTCCTCCTCAATCATGGAAGAAAACGGTATGGGTAACAAGATTTTTCTTTTAGGTCGTCCTACGAGATGGATGGTGTACCAAAGAGTTGGCACCCAGCCACCAACCATCGAATGCCAGCGGCAAGCATAAGAGGTCGTCGTTGGTCTTTAGGCTCTTGAAATATATCTTTTGAGACAATGATAATAATCTCCAAGCACACTGCACAAAATAAGGATGCACACATAATCATTTTATCTTACGTAAGTGCTCCAGGTTGATAACCTAATTAAAAATGTAGTCATGCACCCATAACTCCACTACGAAGGCTGAGCAAAGCTACTTTCACACCTGCTTTCTAAAATTGTTGATAGGATGCTCACACTGCATTCACTAGAAAGGGCCTCCCGGATCTTCGTTTCTGTTAACGATGAGAAAAAAGCCTCTCACTTGTAATACTAAATACTAGATAGATTAGGTGTTCTCACACAGTGTGATCAGATGTGTAGTCATACGATCGGAAGAAAACATTATGGCATTCGTACAATCTGAAAATCAATCAGCACAATCTCTTGTGCTTGGTCACAGGGGTAGAGTGTGCGTGCGTATGTTTATAAGGGCAAAAATGCATGCGTGTTTGTGAATGCTTGCATCTGTACCAAGTTTAAAAATTATTATATTACTATTCAAAAATGAATTTCATGGTGAGGGCCAACAAGATCTTCATCCCAAGAAGATGATCACAGCTGGTGCAATACTCTGTACCCCTCTATGCTTTGTGTCTTTTGGCGTTAGCAGCTTCCTCCATTGCACTCAACGCCTCCTGCTCACACTTGCTAGTGCTTCTTATTTGTATCAATAGTCATGGATTGCATGTGCGTTTATCATTTAATATTTCATATTGACGTGGAATACCTTTACCTTTCCATCCACGCGCTGTATTCTGCTTCACCCACCGTACCCCTTCCATCCTACAGCTTTTGCTTGCATGCCGACGCCAGAAAGAAAATGGACTCATGAGTGAATATTCCTCCTTGCACGCATTTTTCGGAAGGATCCGGCCTTTTGAATAAAAATAACATATACTGATTCCATGATATTTTTGTCTAAACTTTACTGTGACTATAAATAGACCAAGACGGAACCATCATGGCTGTCTCCCTTGCGCTCCTGCAGTTTCATCCAAAGGGTTCAGCTTCTATCACTTTGGAGGAATGAACCGGCTAGATTTATACAACGCCAGACACATCATCCCGGCGATTCATTAGCATCCCATGTGATCTGCTAGCTCAAG
>NC_028457.1:37008752-37028962 GCF_000263155.2 Setaria italica | reverse complement strand
CTCAAACCTTCGGCCCCTTATTGGATCCCTCTTCGCTTGGCAAACAGCATCTTTTTGGTTTTATCTAATTTGTCATTATCTTTTGCATAGCTTTGTCTTTAATAATACTGCACCCCCCCCCCCTCCCCCCCCCCCCCCCCCCTATATATAAGCCCCATGTTGCCACTCCATCCACACAACTCATCAAATTCAGGTACAAATCAATCAGCCAATAGGAGCTGCTTGTTGTGCTTCAATTTATCAGCAGGTCCGTATAATACGCCCTTAATTCAGATACTTTTCTGCTAGCTGTTATTTCATTCTCGAGATTATCAGAAGTAGAAGGTTTAATTTTTCCGAATCGATATTTATCTTCCAACCATTTCAATTCCATCAAATTAAAGCTGGTCTTGTAGTGACGGCTACATCGTGCGCGTACGGGAGCAGAGATGGCTGAACTGGTAAAGCAGGCCATCGACACCGTGTTCGAGATCAAGGACGTGGTACTGAAGTTTAAAAGGAACAATGAGGAATGCGCCAGGATTTGTGAAACTGTGGAGACACTGATCGAGGACCTGAGTGTGCTCCAAGAGACGTCAAAACTGTGGCACCCGAGCGTGCGTGCCGCGATGCAGCGTCTCAATAATACCCTCGTGGAAACAGAAAGGAAAGTTAAGGGATGCCAGAATATTAATGCCGTGTATCGAATCTTCTTCCTGACCGGTCACATAGCCTCCAAGCTGGATAAGCTGAGAAAAGATATACATGAGAAAATGCTTTCTGCACTTCTTCTTACCAGCATGAGTACCATCTCAGGGATGCAAAATAATGCGAGGCAAGATGATATAGAATCACTGAGGCAGGAAATGAGGCAGGACAGGAGAGAAAGGAGAAAAGATGTCGCTGCCTTAAAGGTACAGTTGATTTAGATTACCGCTACATTTATGTTACACAGTAGTAGCACCAAAATCAAGTACTTCCTCCATCTCAAATTGTAGATCATTTTGGCATTTCTACTAGATATACATTGCGTCTAGATACAAAGCAGAAGTTATGAACCTAGAAATGCTATGACGATCTATATGATTTCCTTTCAATTTCACTATTTCTGTTTGAACGATTGACGCAGCACTTGTTGGGTATCAGCGACAATGCTTGCAATGAAAACAGAACAAGGGAAGCGGTAGCAGATGGTGCCACAACTGGTTTGTATATCTTCTCTTCATCATCGTTCTGTCGTCCACGCAGTTAGTCGGAAAAGCAATTCCATATCACTACCATTGCTTACAAACTTGCTCCATCGAATTACATACTTCAACTTCCTTCCTCTGATCTAGTCATGAGCGAGATTATGTATACACCATGTTTTGGATCACAATGTAGTCCCCAAAATGTAGGTTTGATCACTATTGTTATTCAAAAATATTTGTAAATTAAAAAAATTAATGCTGTATCTTCTATTAAAAATATTTTTACATAAAACAATTGTATGGTATATTTTTCCATTCAAATATATTTATAGCATACGTGTAAGCTATGTCATTATGCATTGTTTGTATGGCAGGGTTAAGACAGTACAGTAGGTGGTCAGACTTGGTGGCCGCAGCAAACAATAGTATTAGTATTATTCATGAGAGAAAAGGTAGCTCCACTTCTATCTACAAGGTACTCCATCTATATGCTTCGTTTGGGGTTTTCAGACGATTATTATTGTCATCTGGCTCGATTTCCTGCGGAGCATGTTCATGCGAATATGGTACAGCTGTTTTATTTGCATAGAAATTTTTGTATTGTTGGTAATTCATAGCAGCGGCCTGGACTAATGGACACGCACGATATATACTAAAAATGAAGTATAAATACTTCTGTTCCTTTTCCAAAAAAAAAGAATTTTTCTTCCTAGATTTAAATAAAGCAACCAGTAAGGCTAATCCTAATTGGCTTTTATTCTCAATAAATGAGATGCCGTCTAAAGCAAGACATGGCAATAAACGAAACTGGGTGTACACTGTTTCTAAAACCACTCTAGATGATATGGCTCTCCTAGAAACACCAAAATCGAACTCCCCGTTGGAACTAGGCTAAGAACACCTTTCGGGAGACAAGAGAAAGCAAATATTATTTTGCTCAGTATATAGTTTCCAATAATAAACTGTATTAAATTTCCTGAATGTATATGCTTTTTAATACATTGAGTCACTAATATGTAATGTTGCAGAACTTCCTAAATCTACAGTTTTGTGCTAGTTTAATAAATTAATATGTAGCTTCATGAAATTGACTCATCTATTTTTTAATAAAACTATATGACATGCTACCATGATGTCTAGAGACCACAAAATTAGGATAAAAGTTCTATAAAAAAAACTATATGACCCTGCTACCATGATGTCTAGAGACCAAAAAATTAGGCGAAAAGTTCCATAGAAAAAAACTAAACCCCCAGCCATTAATTAGTGATCTTACACAGTGAAAAAAGAGGAATCTTATCTTGTGTAGCCTCATCTTGTTAATGGAAACAAAATAAATTTAAACTATGCTAACGGCACATAATCTACATGGATGAACCATAACACAAAATTTTTATAAAAAGGGAACATGCACTACTTCACTATTCATTAGATACACAAATACAATCATGACCATTTCTACTAAAATGCAACTGTGTCCTTCCACACGTTGTCTCTAGTCTAGATAATATTTTTATAAGATTCAGGCAGCCTTTTAGATGGGCTGGTGAGGGCCCGGACCTGCACAACTTTGATGCAATCTCTAGTGGTGACAAACCTAGGACCATGGTGCAGTAGTGAGGCATGTGTGGAGTTTTAATTTTCCACAATCCTAGGATTATGGAGTAGGTTTTATGTCAGCATCTGCAAAACAAAATAAATAGTATGCAAAACCATTCTTTTCCTCACTGATCATCTCTAATACACCATCTTAAATTTGAGGTAGTAAGTATATGTTTGCTGCAAAACGAGGGCGTTGTGTGTTTAAGTTATTGCAAAACTAAAAGAAAGCCTAACAATGTGCTCAAGCACAACGACTGAAACTATACTTACATATGAAGAATTAGTTTATAGGAAGGCACCGCCTTGTTTAGACAAGTTATATGAAAAATCAACTATGCCCGCGAAAGTGCACACTAGATTTCAAATAAAATTTTCCACTAAAAGTGAGGTAAATCTTGCATACCCCAAACCACACCTAGATTTAGTTCTTCACTCATATTCTACTCTTTTCAAAATAAATCAACTTCAGGCCCTTTTCTAAACAAACTGGTCGGAGAGCTACCAATTATATTAATTGCAGGTTGTCCAAAAGTGCAAACATTACATTATGGCCTAATGTACCTGTTTAGCAGTATAAATAAATCTAGCCACAGATCTGATACTGTGCCTGCATTATTATCTCTAGCTACGTACTTTCCCATATTCATGTTATGCGCTTGCAATTTTTTTCGTTAATCTGTAGAAATATTATAACATGTCCATCATTACATTAGTATTATCATCATCATTTTCATCAAAGCCAACTGACGAACTACTGGTGACAACTGATCCACAACAGGTGTCATGATTTAACTTTCTCTTTATACTTATTAGTCTAATTTTTACACTTATATTTATCAGGCTAAATTAGACAACGAACTCGTTGCCATCAAGAAATTTCATAAGATGAGTGAACAAGTAAAGGCACGCTTTCTTCATGAACTCAGACTCCTTCAAAAGCTTCAGCACCGAAACGTAGTTGAACTTCTGGGGTTTTGCTTCGAATACAACGAGAGTTTGGTGGTGGAAGACAATGATGTTCAAGTTGCCAGCAATGGTGTTCTTGGATTTATGAGCAGATTTATGTCCAAGAAAAGCATGGCTGAAGTTATCATCAAAGGCACAGTTTCACTAAAAACTAGCTTGATCATAATTCTCTTGTCCACCTAATTTCTCTCATCCACCCTCTAACCCGGAGTTGGTTCCACACTGTATGATTTCTATTGTGCAGGGAACGAACATGTTGTTTGGCCCTCTCTTTTCAGGATAATTCAAGGAATAGCCAAGGGCATACGTTACCTGCACAGGCAAAATGTTGTCCATTTGGATCTGAGGCCAGAAAACATCCTCTTGGACACTGATGATATGACTCCTAAGATCAACAATTTTGGAAAAGCTCAACAATTGAAGGATGGACACAGTTCGATCACACTTGACAAGAAACACTTACCTGGCGATGGGTAAGACGCTATTCTGAAATAATGAATATCCTTAATTTTTGGGTATATTTAATGAATATACGTCCATTACCATGGGTCTACGATAGCTCCTTCACCAGAAATGTATGATGTTTCGGACACCTTTCCAAACGAAGTTTTGAAGCTTTGGCCATATAAATCTTTCAGAACATATAGATTGAAAAATATAATATTAAAAGGCATGCATAAATATCAGTCGAGTTGTCTTTAATCAAATTAAAGTGCACCGTACCATCCATTATACATCAACTCAAGAATAGATATCGGGAAACATTATGAAATAATCTCTTTTATTCCTCTCTCATTTTATGAGTCCATGATTACGATTTTTTTTGTTTCCATTGGATTCTTAAATTCCTCAGGAAATATGTGGCTCCAGAACTGTTGGCAGGCAAATCCTGGATCAAATTCTTCCTTGACAAAGTTGGGCTGAGGTATGTGCTCTGAAGAGGATGAAACTCCTTTTTCTATCATTTTATCTGTTCGAGGTTACTATTTTTTCCTTTTAATTTAATATTTTAGCTCATCAGTGGATATGAGGCATCAACAAAATCCGATGTGTACTCCTTTGGTGTCATCCTCCTTGAGATCATTGGCCGCATGTGCGCTACATCGAAAAACGGTCGTCGTCCCCGACGTCCCGAGGACTGGGTAAGTTAGATTATTGGTAACACACTGGCACAAACGCACTTATTCCTCTGGATATATCGTATGTACAATCTGCTGTTTATAATAATGTATATATCCCTGTATATTATGTGTCGATCGCTGGCAGGCTAAGAGGATGGAGGAAAGCGAATTGGTGGATCTGTTTGATCCAAACCGGATAAATGGTGATACACGAAGGATGGCAGCTAGATGGTGTGTTATTGTCGGGCTGCTGTGCTGTGTTCCTGATCCGCAAGAACGGCCCTCCATGTCGGAGGTTATTGCCATGCTTGGTTCGTACGTGCAAGAAGAAGAAGAAACAAATAATAGAGAAGCTAGAACCACCAGGTAAATAATTAACTCCATGGTGAAAATATCTGTCTTATGGTCAAAATCCTCAATTACATCTCATTTATTAGGTACACACATCACACTAAATGTTCTCTTCCTGGTCGAATGTGCTTGGGCAACTAATTTACCAAATAATTCTACTGAAAACCAAATATAATGCAGCGAACTACCGGCAGTTCTGCACTGGATTTTGTCTATTCCCATATTTTGATTACCAGTCCATCAACCTGTGCTTCTGCACGGGCTAGTAATTTTAAGAGAGATGGTTATTGGAATTTATATAGAAATATGGATCCATAACCAATTGAAATTTCTTATTTTTGTTCCTCTCACTCATATAGATATTTTTTTCATACATCTTTATCTGATTGTGATACCCTTTAGTTGCTAATTATTCTTTATGCAACTTCATCTCAATGTTGGCTTCCCTAACATTTTCCTTATGTTGCTATGATGGTACAAATTTGTATGCCCTGCCTAAGACACATCAGTAGTGTATATAAGTAGCTATGGCTCATTTCAGGTTTTAACATGTATATTGATTCCAGTAAGAAAATATTTTCCGCACACATGCATGTAGCTAGGTTATAATCTACCTCTGATGTATGCGTGAAATTTCTATTTTTCACTCAACTATTTAATCATCAATCTGCAATTGGGTTGCGTATTTAAAATAATGATTGATTTAGAAACCTATATTCTGAATCCTGAAACCAAAGTCTTCATAAGAATTAATCGCCTGTGCAACAGGTATGCATCCAGGACTACTGGCACTCAAAAACAGGACAACATTGTTTTTAATTCATTAATTTTGGAATTATAGTATAGGATATCATGTACTGCAGAGGAGGCTGCATGCAGCGTCCACATGCAGCCATGGCCCCTTAGTAGGAGCAAGATTTGCGTGCATGACATGATGATGCAGATTGTGGGCATAGGGACTGAGTGCATACCTATACATGGTCTTATCTGAGCTGCCGGCCGACTACTCAGTTTTGCATCAAGAGATAATAGATTAATATCTGCCATTAGATAATTTAAAATAGTATTTTAATTTGTAATGGTAGAGAGGTGTAATTTAGACTTGAATTTAGTGTGTTACTTTAGACCATCTTCATAATGGTAAAGTTGGGTAATTTTTTTAAAAAAACATAATAGATCTAATGTTTTTTAGTTTATAAGATTTCTCTATTTTCTAGTATATCTGAGCACCAATATAGATAATTTAAAATAATATTTAATTTGTAATGGTAGGGGTGTGTAATTTAGATTTGAATTTATTGTGTTACTTTAGACCATCTTCGTAATGGCAAAGGTGGGTAATTTTTTTTAAAAAAAACACAATAGATCTAATGGTTATGATGAGTTGAGTCTACCGAGCTGATGGTAAGATATTTAGCTTTTCTAAGAGAACTTCTAGGATTTCTCTTTTTTTCTAGAGTATCCACCTAGGATACTAGGTGGCTTCATCTGGAGGCTTCAAAAAGATCCTAGATGTTAATAATAGTAAGATTGAGTTTTGTTCGAATTAAGCTATCAATAAGGAATTAATAACTTGTCTTGCCTTAGCTTCTCACTCACATGACCACATCACATGCAAGACCATTTCATATTTCGTTGCATGGCGATGGCAGCTCATACCAAGGGAAGGGCAAGACCATTATGGCATCCTCCTCCTCCTCCTCCTCTTCTTCCTCAGTATATCGATCCCAAGGTAAAGAGAGGTGTCATATTCGTTCTATGTTACTATATCGATCGGATCAGCACACAAGTTATTGTTTAGAATTAGCGCATCTGGTGATCACCCTTTAAAACTTTTGCCACACCATATTCTCTTGTAGATTCAAAACGCTGCACCTCGGTGGTGCGCAACAAGGAGCTGGTGGGGTACAAAGTTTTAAGTAATGTCATGCTCCACGAGCAGCAAGACGAGGACACTCGCAAGGTCACCGATGTGCTGAAATCCACGCCGGGAGTCGCCGAGCTCCTGCTGCGACACTACAAATGGTTACACCAAGATGTCCTGTTTGAGTGGTTCAACAACAACGAAACCGTCTGCAACGTCGCCGGTCTGCCGAGGGAGGTCCCCCCCATGACCATAACCATGATGAAGGTGAGTACTGAACTGCTAAAATGCTTAAAATGCAAAAAGCGGTTCAACTCCGGCGAGATGTGGTCGGCGGAGTGCTCCCACTACTACTGCAAATTTTGCTGGGGAGACCACATCGGCAACGCGGATAGCGCGCGGATAGTGTGCCTGAAACCGTCATGCAAGGCGCCCGTCGTCCGGGAACTCGTCGAGGCGGTGGCCGGCGACCAGCTCAAGGCGCAGTACGACTTGTTGGTGGGCCTGTCGTACGTGAACGACAGCGGCGGCAGGAGAAAGTGGTGCTGTGGCTGCAATACCCGTGCCGTCGAGCTCCTCGACGACGGCGCCAGCAGTTCGACGACGACGATGACGACAAAGGACGTGTTGTGCGAGTGCAAGCACCGCTTCTGCTGGAACTGTTCGAAGCAGCCGCACCAGCCGTGGCCGTGCACCGACCAGAACTAAAGCACCTGAATCGTGCATGTGTGGCGGCGGACAACCAAATAATAAAATCACCTCGATTGCCGGAGGATCGGATATTATTTTACAGTATATAATAAAGCCCTGATCGATGAGGCGTTGACGTCGAGGGCGAGTGTGTTTGTGCGGCGCGACCTGGACGTGCACGTCGTTTCTGCAGCTCTCGCCGCGCCGGTTGTGGATCTCCATTAAATTAAATAACGAGTTTGCTTGTGTCCTTGCAAGTGTTCTCTTCGTCCTCTGTATCCAATGCAATTTCATGTCCGCTTGCATCATTGTAGATATATCGTTGCTGCTCGTGCAACCATGGAGGCATAATACTTACTGCTTTAGATATAGTCACCGTTGAGATAGAGTGGCTGCGTGAGCTCTTGATGAACTTATATGTGGTTGAAAATCAGTACCGGCTATCCTTATGAACTGTGACAATCAAACTGTGATAGTCATAATGAACAGTGCTAAGGATAATGCGAAGTCATCAAGATATGTCAAGAAACGACTGAAGTCTGTCAGGAAATTGAGACACTCTGGAGTAATAAGTATAACTTATATTCAAACAGATAAAAACATGTCAGACCCCTTTACAAAAGGGCTATCACGGAATGTAATAGAAAGTGCATATGGGTATGAGACCCGTTTAGTTGCTATAGTGGTATCCCAAGCTATGTGATCGGAGATCCCATGAATAAGGATCTGCAAAAATCAAGCTTTTGGTTAAACCCTCTCTAAGTGAAGATACAATACTCTCAAATGTTGTAAGGTAGTGTCGTTGTCAAGATTAGCGGGTCAAGACTTAGACTAGTAAATTTCTTTTATGCGCGTAAGACTTCAGATGGTGGCGTGGGAGACACAGGGTTTAGACTGGTTCGGGCAAAGGAACGCCCTATGTCCAGTATCGGGAGCTGCTCGTGTTATCCACGCGGGGTTCTGTAGTAGGGGTTACAGAAGTGCGAGAGAGGGAACTGGTCCCAGGTCTCTTGGGTGTGCACTGATGCTCTAGAAGGGTGTGTGTGTGTGTGTTCTGTTCGCTTCTGCCTCCCTTTGTCTCAAGCCCCTAGTTCTCCTTTTATAGCGCAAGAGAGCCACCGGGGTTACAGGTGAGACCGGGTCTCAGGGGGAGTAAGAGAGACAAGCAAAGCTAAGTAAAATACAACATAAGGAGAGGGACCAAGTTCCAGGGCCGCCGCCCCTCGCTCCGGCCTCCGGCTCCTATTAGCGCGTCCGTCCGTCGGGAGACGGCGGCTGCCTCAGATCCTGTCGATGATCTCTCCGGTGGCCGTTGCTGCCGGGCATGATAATGATGTTCACTCTTAGCGTCTCTGCCCGCTGGGGAAGATGGCCGATTCTGTTATCTTGCTGATCACCCGTGAGACGCGAACGTCGCGTCCCTGTCATCAGGAGCGCGGGGCGCGAGAACGAGTAGAACGCCCTCCTGTGCCGGACGGCGCGGGCCATAAGTACCCTATGGCGAATCAGAGAGAGCCGCGGCCATTGCTGCTCGCACCGCACGGTCACGCATGGGTACTTGTGACAGGTCACGTTGGGGCGCCAGCTCCTTTCTGCATGCCAGGGCCGCGGCGCATTTATGGTGAGGTCGATAGGGGGGCCCACGAGATCCGCGGCCTGATCCGCCAATATGCGCCTGAGGCAGATATTTGTCTTGTGGGCCCCAACGAGTCCGACCCCCGCGCCTAGGGTCGGGCGAGGCGGAGTTTTGCGGCGGGGGTCGGGCGAGGCAGAGTTTAGTCTTCAAGGGGTCGGGAAGGTCCGACCCCGGGACACCGGGTCGGGCGAGGCGGAGCGTGGCCTCTCCCTCCCATATTGGGCTGACGGCATTCTTCATTACCTTAGGTAGGCCTGGGCCTTTATGATTTGTTGTTTCTATGCGCTTCGAGAGGTCGTTAATATTTCCCCCAACAGTAGCCCCCGAGCCTATGGTGGAGCGGGGACGCTCCTCCAGAGGCTGTTGTCACCGTCTGCAGGGAGTCCTTGCGGTCGATCAGGGACGGGAGGTGTTGTTCGCTCGGCTTGGCCGAGAGGGTTGATCAGGCGAAGCGTCCTGTGAGCGATTCAATGCGGGAGGATTTCTTGCCGTTCTCTTCCGTCTGAGAGCCTCGACTCGAGACCACCCGCGTGGTCTTTAGTTGCGAGGCTAGCCCCCGCGTGTTGCAGGGGACCGGTCGGGAGGCTAGGTCGACTTTTGTTCGTTACCCCTCAAGCGTCTGTTCGCTGAGACGGAGGAGGCGAGCCGTGCCACGCTATCCTCGCTGAACGAACCGTGGTGCTCATTGAGCTACTAACAGGTTGATTCGAGTGGGGTCCTGGTCCCCGTTCGGGGGGGTCCGGCTCGGGCCAAGCTGGTGGCGTACCCCGGGCTCCGGCCGGTCAGTTCATATAGTTCCCGAATCCGTTCGGTCGGATCCGGGGGCTCGTTGCCTTTCCTCGGGGAAAAACCATGAACTCTGATGCCGGTCCGGACTCGAATGTGAGGTTGAGACGCCTTGGCTGTCACGCGCCCGGGTGATGGCCGGTAGCGGACCCGTCTCCTCTCACCCCTCGCTCGGGGGTATCCTGGGGCGGCTATCGAACCCATGGTGGGCCAGCCTTCAAACCCCTGGATCGTAATGGGCCGTAGGGGCGTTTCAGCCCCGTATCCCTTTTTTACCTTTTGGTGGGCCTTGGGCCGAATCGTGAAGGAGGTTGTGCCTCGGGCCGGACGTGGATGATGTCGTGCGCGAGTCTTCTGGGAGATGAAGTGGTGGAGGGCGCCGACCCGCGAATCGAGGGAAGAGGGGATGTTTCCGCTGTAGGTCATGTGCACGGTTTCCGAAAAAGGGGCGGGCATGACGGGGCATACCTGGCGCCACATTTATTGCGAGGGGGGCATCCGTTCTGCTTTCCTCGCGCCTTCCCTATAAAACGAGGATTTCGCCTTGCCGGTTCGGCCCGCTATTTGCCTCCAAGCTTTTTCGCCTCCTTACACGGCCTTAGCTTCCCTGCGCCCACTTCGTCTTCCTCCGCCCGGCGCTGCAGCCTTTCTTCCCGTCCCTCGTCTAGCTCTCCTTCCTCCGGCGATGGGATCCTGGGCGCGTTCCACCAGGTAATTAACCCCATGGTGAAAATATCGGTCTTATGGTCAAAATCCTCAATTATATCTCATTTATTAGGTACACACATCACACTAAATGTTCTCTTCCAAATCGAATGTGCTTGGGCAACTAATTTAACAAATAATTCTACTGAAAACCAAATATAATGCAGCGAACTACCGGCAGTTCTGCACTGGATTTTGTCTATTCCCATATTTTGATTACCAGTCCATCAACCCATGCTTCTGCATGAGCTAGTAATTTCAAGAGAGATGGTTATTGGAATTTATATAGAAATATGGATCCATAACCAATTGAAATTTCTTATTTTTGTTCCTCTCACTCATATAGATATTTTTTTCATACATCTTTATCTGATTGTGATATCCTTTAGTTGCTAATTATTCTTTATGCAACTTCATCTCAATGTTGGCTTCCCTAACATTTTCCTTATGTTGCTATGATGGTACAAATTTGTATGCCCTGCCTAAGACACATCAGTAGTGTATATAAGTAGCTATGGCTCATTTCAGGTTTTAACATGTATATTGATTCCAATAATAAAATATTTTCCGCACACATGCATGTAGCTAGGTTATAATCTACCTCTGATGTATGGGTGAAATTTCTATTTTTCACTCAACTATTTAATCATCAATCTGCAAATGGGTTGCGTATTTAAAATAATGATTGATTTAGAAACCTATATTCTGAATCCTGAAACCAAAGTCTTCATAAGAATTAAAAAGCAGACAATTACATACAAAAAAGGAAAACGCACTCCTAAATATTTATATATCCTTTATGTCATTCTCACTAAGCCAGAGTGGTACAAATAAACTACCATAGCCTTTATGTCATTCTCACTAAGCCAGAGTGGTACAAATTCTCTACTAGTGAGGTGCCGAAGGGTTGAGGGTGGTGTCGATGAACGCGGGGGAACGGAAGCCCAGGGAGACCCCTGCCAGCGGTGACCCTGCCACCCCAGCACGATGCGGCACTGGGGCTGCAACGTAGGGAGCGGCGCTTGGGAGGAGCTGGGATGGAGCAGTGGAGGAGGAGCTTGGGATGGCGAAGCACAGTGGGGCCATCAAGTTCGTTGGGAGGAGCTGGGATGGAGCAGTGGAGGAGGAGCTTGGGATGGCGAAGCACAGTGGGGCCATCAAGTTCGGCGGAACCGTCAGGACGCCGGGGCCATCAGGTGAAGCATAGTGGCGATGCCATCGACGAATCTGGGTAGAGCAGAGCGGCCTCCACCTCGGGGGGGAAACAGGGGGGAAACCGATCGGTGGAATTAGTTTGGGCAAAATCGTAATTTTACAGGCTCCTTAATTTCGTAGAACCGGTCGGGAACAACATCTATTCGCGAACGGAGGGAGTATATCGTTGCTATGTCTATGACAAGCAGATCATAGGTCGAAATGATTAGGCAATTGGAATATTAAATTTTAAAAGTAAAACAACGTTGTATGAAGGAATGTCCCTGCTACGACAGACAGGAGGATACAATGCAAGCTCCTCAAAGAGAGGCATGCACAAACGTGAGAATTAAGAAGAAGGGCGAGAGCTAAGTCCATGCGCCCCCCTCCTTTATTGAAGAAGAGAGGTTTTTATTCATCAAGGTGGTACACGGCCCGTTTTAGGACGTACATTGCGGGGATCATTTCCTGCCACCCGATGGCTGCTCGGATGGGACATGCAGGGGCAAAAGAGACCAAAGTCTAAAAATGTCGTGTGTGGCTTTCGGCTATAGTGCCTGTTGGGATTTAGGCAAAGTCACAACAGGAGAAAGTGTAAGGGAGGATAAGAAGAATGGACGGCAACGAAATTGTATATCACACATGAACTCATTCATTCGATCACCGTGTCCTGTTATTTATAGAGGAGCAAAAGTACTACAAGAGATCTTCCGATCCGTGACGAAACTTGATGAGGAACGCTTCAGCGAAATGGCTTGAGACAGTCACCTCTCCGTGGCGTAGCTTGAATTCCTCTCTGATTGCTTTCTCGACGTCCCGCAGCTCAATTGGCTTCGGGCCACGCACCGCCTAGGTGATGGCCGCCATTGCATCCCACTCCCGCAGGTCGGCCTCGATGTCACCGGTGGACTGGATGAGGCAGTCCACTTGCTCCGGTCTCATCACAAGGTCACCGAGTTTTGACATTGCCACCGATGATGTGGGTGGCGGTGGTGGCAGTAGATCTGGGCGGGTCTCCGACCATTAACTGGTGACACACTCCGGGGACGGCGAGCCCACCGATGAGCGGCTGGCGGCTCTCTCTGCTTGCGGTGCTTGTTGCTGCAGTCCCCGGCACGGTGGCCGGAGCGGCGGACTGGATCTCGGCAAGAGGAGGCACGACGGTTTTGGCTCGGAAAGCGCGTAGACTTTGGGTGAGCTGGGGCTAGGGACGAGTTGTTTTAGAATCAACGTGAATGCAGATTTCCTCGATTTGCTGCTGGCCGCTGTGCCGGACTTGAATGCCGCTCCTTCCTCCATCAGTACAACTGCCTGACCAGCACCCAGCTTGCATCCTGAGGAGTAAAGGAGGCAGACTTGCACTGTGCGCCGGTCACCTCAGGCGTGGCTTCGCAGGTGGAGGAGTGGTGGGTGGGCGAGGTGACTTGCAGCGAGCAGAGTAGTAAGTGCTCCAGATGGAGACAGTAATGGCGGATTTCAGCTTTTGTGCTTGCCGAATCGGATTCAAATCTTCCTCAGTTGATCCTCTGAAGGTGCGACACAGCGGAGAGGAGCGTCCTTGCTGGGATTCTAGCGTATCCTGCACCATAGAGCTCACCTGGATCTCAGTGTTGACCTTGGATTTGTGGGGAGGGAGCGGTGGCGTTGACTTGGGTGACAGGGTGATGGCCGCTGGCGTGGCCGGCCAGGAGGCTGCAGAAGTCCTAGGTGCGGCATGGGGTGGCGGAGGAGCTTGGCTGGCGATGCGGTCGTGGGTGCCGCCGCCGGGAGCGGAGCGCGCGGGGGCATCTTACCTCTCCGTTGGGTTGCTAGTGACCAAAAATACCACTGACTTGATTTGTCGACACCCGAGACCCCATACGCCACTCTGTCACTCCTCATCGTCTTCCAACTGCCATCACCACACTGCTACTTCACGGTGCGACGGCAAAAGCGAAACTCTGGGCGTTTTGATCTGGCTGGGGAGCGGTATACCGTTGCAACTTGTTTTTGGGCTGTGTGGGCCGCCCGAGGACGGAGTTCTCTCACTGTGGGCCTGCTGCTGCTGTTGAATGCACTTGTTCCTGTTGGGGGGGGGGGGGGGGGGGGGGGGGACTGTGTCAACATAATGCGGCTCCAAAAGATAGGATTCAGATTACAGATTAGGATCCACAGATGGGGTGGGCAACATAGATAACAGGATTATTCAGAACACTTGACTCATTGCTGTGACACAAATACGTGATGAAAGAAGACCTGAGCCACGGATTTAGTTTCAATGATGATCAAATGAATTAAAATAAAAAAACTACTGTCCCAAGTTCTTTTAATGATTCTTTTAATGATGATCGAACGAATGAATATAAAACAAACTACTGTCCCTAGTTCGATTTTCCTTGTTCGTGGGAACATATATGACTGATTTGCTGTCAACGACTCTGATTATGTACTTGCTGATTCACCGCATATACATAAACCACCCCACTTCGCATATAGCACTAGGCCACAAAAGATTTGTGCTGCCGACTAAAAAGCTCTGTACTGATGGGTGTTCACCCATAGCATAGACCGCTCTGTGCTGGCGGGCGACGTTCTCCACCCGCTATCACATAGGCTTTTTGTGTTGGTGGGTGGTCATATCACCCGCAGCACGGATGATTTTTATGTTGGCGCATGGTTATGCCAGCCGCCAGGAATATGTATTTTCCATCCTATATATTATTTTTCATGATTTATTTATAATTTCTATTTCCTTCATTGGTCCAAGGAAGCTTTGTGGTGTTGGGTGCTAATTAGATCCGCCAGCATGCTAATTTGCCTGTGTCAGCACAAATCGTTTCTGGCGTAGTGTAGTCCTCGTTCAGAAAAAAGTGGAATCACGTACAAGCTACTCAAGTATCTTACCCCGACATGTGACACTTTGCCACAATCACGCAATTAGCATATTAGAAATACACCTCGGATATTATCAGAACAAAAAGTTTAGTTACAAAGCAGATGTATTTCCTCCACTCTCACAACATGTTGCTTCCATCTAAAAAAAGAAAAAACAAGTTGCCATGGCAATAAGCTATCCGTCTGCTGAGCAATCTGCTCCCACGCGGATGGCGTGGCCCGGCGACAAATCAAAACGAACATGATGGCATGCTCAGAATCTCAGCCCAGTTCCGGTCTCCTCTCTCATTTTTTTTTCTTCACCCCCACAGGCATTTTAAAGTTTGCTTGAAGAGCCCTGGTGCAACCTTGTGGAAAATTAATGCTTCATTAAACACAATAATTAATAATTTAGTTTTTTAAAAATAACGAAATCCTAATAAATATGCAGTTTGTAGGATTTATCACCAATCACAAGATATTTTTAGTGGAACACACATGTATGAGGTTTGTAGGACTCAAACCCATCCTAACCTTTCACTTGTTGATAGCCATCTGATATCATCTTTCTGTGATCACCCGTTCAAGGAAACGATCTATCTTGTGTTCAGAAATCGGCGAGAGAATTAGTGGCAGGAAATAGAGCGCCGATCTCCATCAGGGCACGAATTAACAATCATCCGGTGGCCGGCAGCGTCGTGTGGCCGGCCTCGCTCGGACGAGACGCCGCGGGATTGTCTTCTTCCCTGTGGTTGTTTGTGTGAAGGATCTCTCGCTCTCTCCAACGTGAGTGTGTGCAACAATTATCCACAACGCGAGAAATACGCGCGCGCGCACGGAGGGAGATCGAGGGCCATGGCGGCGGCGGCCGGCGGGAGAAGCATGGGCGAGAGGTGGAGCCTGGCAGGCGCGACGGCGCTGGTCACCGGCGGCAGCAAGGGGATCGGGCATGCCATCGTGGAGGAGCTGGCGGCGTTCGGCGCGCGGGTTCTCACGTGCTCCCGCAGCGCAGCAGACCTCGAGGACTGCCGCCGGCGGTGGGCGGAGAAGGGGCTCGCCGTCACCGTCTCCGTCTGCGACGTCGCGGTGCGCGCCGACAGAGAGAAGCTCATGGACACGGTCAAGCAGACCTTCGACGGCAAGCTCGACATCCTGGTAAGGCGAAGGTGAACACCTCGTCAGTGTTCTACATAGCACGAGCATCAGCTGGACGGCGTATCTTCGTGCGTGCACAGGTGAACAACGCGGGGATGCTGTTGTTCAAGCCGGCGGCGGAGTACACGGCGGAGGAGTACTCGCGGCTCATGGCGACCAACCTGGAGTCGTGCTTCCACCTCAGCCAGCTCGCGCACCCTCTCCTCCGGAACGCCGCCGTCGCCGGCTGTGGAAGCATCGTCCACATCTCCTCCATTGCTAGCGTCATTGGCTACCCATGGGAAGCGCTCTACTCCACCGCCAAAGGTATATCACAGTGATATCCATTCGAAAAGATATACAAAGACAAATTTAAATTTCATTTTCAAATTCCGCACAAGCAAGCATTTTCAATTCGCCTCTTGCGGCGTTGATGCAGGGGGACTGAACCAGCTGACGAGGAGCCTGGCTGCCGAGTGGGCCTGCGACAAGATCCGCGTGAACTGCATCGCGCCGGGCACGATCATGACTGACATGGTCAAAGATGTAAGAGTTTAATCTGCGAGCTAAAGCACTGGAATTTTGGTGATTTACTCATAAGTGTTAAATATTAGTCGAATATGTACATGCACACAGGCGCCGGCTGGAGCGCTGGAGCAAGAGGTGTCGCGGGATCCCGATGCGGCGGACCGGCGAGCCGGCGGAGGTGGCGTCCGCCGTGTCGTTCCTCTGCATGCCGGGCGGCGTCCTACATCACCGGGCAAGTCATCTGCATCGACGGCGGCCGAACCATGAGTGCCTGATCGAGAGTGAGTGGGGTGGGGTTGCTGCTGTGTGTTGATCGAGTGGATGAGTGCCGGTCGAGATTGGGGTTTGATGTTTGCTCGATCGATCGGACGTCGATCAGCTGGCAAATGGTGCCAACTGCTTCTGCATTGTTCTGCCGTTACTTGTTTGAGTAAGGGTTGACGATGGTCTTACGAGTTTGTTTTTAAAATCCAGCGTTCTTTCAACAGCCTTTATGGATGTTGAAAATTCTTTACCACTTCACAGGAATGCATTCTTTTTCTGGATCATGTCACATTCTAAGCTTGAAGCATGCATGTATCCAATCTTCAGAGTCCACTGCACTCTCCCTTTCTGAGACCCCGCCACAAATCGAACGACTGAGATCGCTGCCCGACCTAGGCAGGTTTGCCAGGTCACATCCAAACAAACCCATAGTGCGTGCATTCGGTTCTTTTCCTTGGTACAAAGAGTTATATCAGTGATGAGTAAAGATCGTCGAAAGTGACAGGCATCCGTTCTATTACTTTGAAATAAAGAAGGAAGTGATGGGTATAGAGACACGGAATAACATTTTCAGTCACTTACATCATTGTTACAAGCGGTCAATATCCTCTGCGCATCATCAACAATATAAGTTAAAGATAGGATAGGAACATGTATACCTGAACGATAGGGACGGACGACCAGAGGGATGAATGGGAGCGTTTAAAAATTTTCTCTGAGAACAAGGCCTATATTCCGATTACCACCCTAAACACATATCGCTCCTAATCGCTAACATGACACAAGTCAACTCATGACAAACTCACCAAGGAATGATTAGAAAAGCTAAAAGTGTAACGGAAGCAAAGATGATTAAGCTTAGAAGAAACTGCACTTAAAAGCTTGCTTGCAAAATCACTAATCAACCATGCATGAAAAAACTAGGCTTACTAGTGAGAGCAGCCAAGAGCTCTTGTCGCCACAAGCAAAAGCTACTGTACGCAGACGACACAAAAACAGGAGCTACACAGCCGGCCAAACATGCAAGGCTTAAGATTAATCAAATGTTAATCCATTCATGGCAACCCGAAAGATACTCAAGCACACAAGCTGCTGGCCGAGACAAGCTGAAAATCTAAGCTTAAACAATAAACTAAACAACTTGCAACGATTGCCTCATCATTTGGTGCTGTAGCATGAAAGGGACATTTCATCCAAGATTAAGGGGGTGTTTGGGAGGAGGGGATAAAATTTTAGTCCCCGTCACATCGAATGTTTGGACACAAATTAGGAGTATTAAACCTAGACTAATTACAAAACTAATTACACAACCCCTAGGCTAAATCGCGAAACGAATCTATTAAGCCTAATTAGTCCATAATTTGACAATGTGGTGCTACAGTAATCATTCGCTAATGATGGATTAATTAGGCTCAATAGATTCGTCTCGTGATTTAGCCTAGAGGTTCTGCTATTAGTTTTGTAATTAGCTCAAGAAGCCTATTGTGCTACCACTGCTAAAGCATTTCCTTGCTGGTCACAAGGTCTCTGCAGGCAAAGACACTATGACATCTGAAGAATCATTTGCTACAGTAAGCATGCCCCTCGGAATTCAGAAAATGAGAAACATAGAGATACTGTCCCATATCCAAGTTACCAACAAGGACAGTGATCTTTTCGGCATCGCTCAGCTGCTGAAACTGAGGAAACTTGGTGTAGCCCTTCGAGGTAAACATGTCAAGTTAGGTGATACGTTCTTTCAGATTAAGAAATTACATAAATGCCTTCGTTCGTTGTCGATCCGATTTGTCGGAACAGCTGGTACAGAAGAGGTAGATGCTTTACCCACCCTTCCAGAGTTCATTGAAAGTCTGAACATCTGTGGCATCACTAGTGGGCTTGTTCACTCTATTAAAGATCGCCATCAACTTGCCAAGATAACACTGAGTGATGCTTATTTGAAGCAAGATGATCTACGTATCATTGGCAACCTTGATGGCCTCCGCGGCCTCAGGTTTCAGCATAAGTCATACACCGGAAGTGAGCTCGCCTACAAGAAATTTGAATTCCAAAGTCTCAACTCTCTCCTTGTCGAGGACCAATTAAGACATCACCAAAATTAGATTTGCCATTGGTGCAGCTCCTAAGCTCGAGAGGATTGTGTGGACTTTTGCAACTATGGATGCTCTTTCTGGAATCGACTGGCTCCCTAGGTTGAAGAAGCTGGAGCTCAACGGTGACTGTGATCTGGACCCGATTAAAGAAGCACTTGAAGGGCATCCTAATAATGCCATTCTAGTGAATAATCCACACCAGGAGCGCCAGCCGAGTGAGCCACGGTAGAGGCCTTGAAGAAAGCATCATTTGCTATATCATCAGCTCCGTGTGTAGGTCAATTGGTCTCGACATCAACTGGAAGCATTATTTGTTGCTATATCACAATCCATTAAATACCTAGCCATGCCTAACAGAGAAGCCTGGCCATCTCCTATCAGGGCCATGCAGCTAGCCATGCCTAACAGAGTTTTGATCAGTCTTCCTTCATGTGCCTCTTCATTTGGTTTTTCTGCATGTACGCCATGTGTTTGGTCTTAGTTCTTTCTTCTCTGTACCCTCAGGACATGAAATGTGTTATCTTGCATGCCTGTGCCAGTTTGTGTGTGCGTACCAGAGAGTTGCACTACCTGTAATCTGGAGTCTCTGTGTGGGAATTTGGTTTGCGTGTATTATTTCATCACCAACATTGCTGTGTGTATGTATTGGACTTTCTGATTCTTAAGTGACTCCGACTTTGTGTGCTATATATCATTGATAAAGAGACTAAGTGGAGAAGTTTCCCATGGAAAAGAAGGAACAATCACACAACTGATGGAATGTCTCACTAATTGACTACTGACACATCTCGTGGGTTGCTATCCTACTGACATAAAGGCACATAATCTGGTTTCAGTCAGCAGCATTGCTTCCAAGATTTGCTACCACCGCATTTCTTCCAAGATTTGCTACAGTCTCCTATCCCCATCCCAAAGAGAAGTCAGACTGCTACTTAAAGCCCCGCGCGGCGCAGATCCCGACAAGAGATAAGGGCCTCACGGCAGTGAGATTGAGAGGAAGAGTTAAAGGGGGCAGTCCTGTTCTTTTTTCATCTACATTTTTTTTACTTTCCCCTCTATTTTTCAATATTTTTAATTTTATTTACTATACGAGATTTAAGGGTAGACGCAATAGGCGTAGATGCCCACAAGTTCGGCTATACATGCATTAATAGTGTACAGACAGTGTAATTAAACAAGCTATTGTAGAAATTATCTAAGAGCAAGGAGCAATAATTTAGGCAGCAACCGGCTGCAAGCTCATGGCATGTCATT
>NC_028457.1:36978855-37008652 GCF_000263155.2 Setaria italica | reverse complement strand
CCCCCCCCCCCCCCCCCCCCCCCCCCCGCAAACCGCGGGTGGCACTGGCCCCGGCCTCTCGCCAGCGCCGCCGCCGCGATCGCCACCGCCGTTGGGGACCCGGGATGCGGGGACGATGAAGCCCGAGAGTAGTTGTCTCGGTGTCCTGTGTCATGGGCTTCTCTGTGTCGTGCAGCCCATCTAAATCTTGTAGGAATGATGCTTTTTAGCTTCCGAAACGACCAGGAAATAAATCCCTGCCCCTTTTGGACTTGGCTTGGAGGAACCACACGAGAGTAGGATGATCGACGACTACGAGGCAACTGCATCAAACCATCAAACCAGTTTGGCTTCATTCGTTGTACATGATCGGAGCAGCAGCGGCCGCGCCTCTTTCCTATTCCTCTGCGCAGGGGCTGCCAGCTGCCGTCGCTGGTGGAGGCTTTGTGCGCTCGCTTCGCCGGAAACATTGCCTACACCCACAGCAGTTTGGTTTTTGCCGCATTTTCAAATTTTAGGGGCCCTTATGGATTTTGTTCCAGGGCCTCTAATTTGTAGATATGGTCCTGAACGCGCACAACAACACACTACAATCACACCACACGCACACACATGCGTGCACATTCATATACAGCTAGCTAGAGGAGAGATTGAAGAGAATACTGCCCTCGTTGCGCTGGAAACATGCAGTACCACTAAACAGGACATATGTGTACCCATAGCAACCTAGAAATAGATCCTGGAAAACCCACCATAATTTGTCCCCACTAGGGATCGGACGTGCGACCTCTTAGACCAAGTGCTATTACAAACAGTTACACAATCCCATTCGCCATCAAGGCTAAAGTTGCTATACGGGCAAAGTTGCCCTGATACTTAGCCCCCCTCCCCCCAAGTGCCGTTGCTTGTGCAAGTGCTCAAATTTTTCTCCGAGTCATACGAGAGAACTTTTTTTGCCTGGTCATTAAGAAAGGAAAAGGCCGCGAAACGGTTGGCTCGATCTAGTGAACAACCCATCAACAGTTTCAGAAAAAGTAGGTCTCTGAATGCACCTTTGCTTTCGTGCGGCAGTGGAGTTGTGGAGTGCATCACTCATGATGTAACAATAAACATTGCCTGTATTACATAAAAAGCATCTATTAAATTTTGAAACCTAGTGTAACAATTAGTGGTCGGTGTACAACAATTTTAGAAACCTGATTCAATTTCACTAGTCCATCAACCCGTGCTCCCGCACGGACTAATATTTTTATAAGCTATTGTATTTGAAAATTATTTAGAAATTAAACTTCTAGCTAATAATCAAAATTGATTACCGACTACTCTCTTATTTTTTCAATATGTCAACATAATACTTATATAGATATGTACCTATCTTTGTCCAGTTGTGATTGATTTTTAATTAATAATTATTCTATGCACTTTTTCATCCATATTCATACTTTTTCCATTTTGTATTGCACCTCAGCTCCAATCCTCCATACATTATGTTTAGCATACAAATCAATATTTTTCATCGATTCCTCACATACATGTATAAATGGTCTAAATGGTGACACTCATCATGTGTATATACATAAATAGGTAATTTAGAATCATATATTAGTTTACTTTTTGATATTTCTGTATGATGCACATGAAGATAATTAGATTAAGATTTAGGTGTTTAATTTTGATTATTTTTAATAACAATATACATGGGTAATATAGATAAAATTTTAGAATGACATTTTAAGTTATGCTTTATAATGATATGTATTAGTAAATTGGATGAAAATTATGGGGTTACTTTAGATTATTTTTATAATAGCTGAGCTCGGTAATTTAGATATAGGTTTAGAGCTCATTTTTGAATATTTTCACAATGACAGTGGTGGGTAACTTTTTAGAAAATATAATAGATCAATGGCTATGATTACTAGAGTTTACATGATTGGTGTTTGATATTTTTGATTTTTATGAGAATTTGTCTCTTTTTTCTAGCTTATCTCGTGGGAACTAATGCGGAGTCTCCAATGGAAAAAAATGAGACTACATTGCTAAAAAATATTACCATAAGCTACCTCTCGTTTGTTAAATATTCAAACACAATACTTATATAGATATATACTTATTATCTTCATCCAATTGTGATAGATTTTAGTTAGTAATTACTCTATAATATTTCCATCCACATTTATAATCTTTAACTTTTCACTTTGCATCGCAGGTATACGCTTGAATTTGTTTAATGAACCCTAAGTTTGTGATACAATTTTAACATAGAAATCTATATTCTCATCACTTCCTCTATATCTTTATAAATGGTGATGCACATTATGCGTATATACCTTAATTATTATATCATATACCAATAGTGCAAGATATAGACGATTTAGAATCATATATTGCTGTATATTTTTAATTAAGGTTATTTGATTCAAACGTAGGGTTATCATGTTATTTTTAATAATAGCATGTGTGCGTAATACAGATGTAAATTTAATGGGTTACTTTAAGTTTTTAAGTAATAGTGGTGTAATTCGGTTGCAAATTAGGGGGTTATTTTAAATATTATTTAATGGCATAAGTGGGTAATTTTGATGAAGATTAGGGGTTACTTTAGTTTATTTTATATAATGGCAGAGGTGGGTAATTTATATATAGTTTAGGGGGTTACTTTAGGCTATTTTCATAATGGTATAGATGGGTAATTTTTTAGAAAACATAATAGATTCAATGGCTATGATGATTAAATCTATCGATTGACGGTCAGATATTTTGTTTTTTTGTGAGAATTTCTAGGATTTCTCTCTTTTTCTAGAGTGTCCACCTAGGAATCCTAGGTGGCTTCACCTGGAGGCTTCAAAAGGAGCCTCCAATTAGTAATAGTAAGATTTTGAAATCGGACATCAATTTTTAACATAACTTTTTTAAGGGAACGGCATGAGATTTGCCGTAATTTTTGTTAGAAGAAAGAATGAATGAAACCAAACAAACAAACAACCGGACGACTGAAACAACTCGACATCCACAACCACCGGTGCCTCCCCTAGGAACCTGAAAAAAACCCAACTGGACAGGAAAAAACAGCAAGAAAACATACCGGGCGCGGGGGATAAATAAGCCAACTAAAGCGTCCAAGAAAACAATAACTTTCCACACTTTATGCTAAGTAACGACGGGTTCTGGTGGTGTCATATAAAAACATTAAGGTTGAACCTATTTCGTGTTGACGTGGAATATGTTTGTCTTTCCATCCTTGGTGCTTCTCACAAACTTCCTTCCTGCTTCACGCCCACTTCATGCAGCACTGGCTTTCCCATCACCAGCTCCTCCTCTAAACAATATTTAAAACTTGATTCAATTCCTTTTAGATACGTAGCAGCAATTGAATATGAATCCTATCAACAATCTGAAATCTAATAAAACATGTACAACTTTTCGCACTTTTTGTGCTAAGTCATGACGATTCATGGCCTATAGTCATATAAAAACATTAAGCATCGATACATTCTGCTTTACACGCTACAATGCTCCTTGCTTTATCGCACCCACCCAACCCTCTCCCTCCAGCTTTTCCATCACACCCTCCTCCTTTATACATGTAGTCCCAGGTTACTAGCTGTTTCAAACACATGCAAGTGATATATGTTTAGCTCATCATATTCCTGCCTCCCACAATAACTCAAGACCGGCAAACTAATAAAGGTCGTTTCGCCTGGAGGAACTTAAAGTCTAGCAACGGCACGGAAGAATCGATCGACAAGTAGGAGCTGTTTTGATTCATGATCAAATATTCGTCTGTTTAGTAACTCCTTGCTTGTTATTGTGCTTTGAATCTCAAATATTCATCTGTTTAGTTATTCATTCTCTCGAGAAGACCCAACTTTTTTTTTCTAACCGTTTTTACTGGTGAAGTTCGGAGATGGCCGATCTAGTGAAGCAGGTCATCGAGATGATGTCAGGTCCGAGATCAAGACTCTGTTGGACAAGTTTAAAGAGAACCATCAGGAGTGCTGCAGCATCTGCAAAACTTCATGGAAACACTGTGCTAGGACCTGAGGATGCTCCCAGAGGTGCCAATGATAATAGACAACCAGAGCATGAAGGAACCAGAGTTTTGTCCTACGTCATATTCTGCAGGGGATAAACATGTTGAATGGGCCAGGAATTCCACAAAATTTGCACTAAAATTATCTCTTTTCGATATAATTCAAGGAATAGCCAAGGGCGTGCGATATCTGCATATGGAAAGTGTTCTCCATATGGATCTGAAGCCAAAAGATATCCTGTTAGACAACGACATGTCTCCTAAGATTAACAAATTTAGAAAAGCTTTTTTTTTTTAAGGAACCTCCCTTTATGATCACTCCCGACATGAACCATACTGGCCAAAGGGTAAGATGCTACTTTTACTAATTGGAGTCTCTACAATAATCCTTATAAGACACATTCGACTACAGAAAAATTCCAAGAAATTCTCATAAAATCAAAAATAATCGGCCATTGGATCTATTATGTTTTCTGAAAAGATTACCTACCCGCATTATAAAAGTTGTCTAAACTAACCCTCCAAATCTATATCTAAATTATCTCCTCTAGCATTATGAAAAAAATATAAAATAACCCACTAATCTTCATCTAAATTATCCAGAAATGCCATTATAAGAAATAACATAAAGGAACTCCCAAAATTTGCATCTAATAGATTACCCACATTTGCCATAATTGAAAGTAACCTAAAGTAACCCCTAAATATGCATCTAGATTACCAACATCTGTATATGATATTTGGACGACTTTCCAAACAAAGTTGAAGCTTACTAGAGTGATCATGCACCATGAAAACAAATGCTATTTTTGTTCGTGAGGCTCACCTTATATATAATCGTTTCTCTTTTTTTGCGAGGATATATAATCGTTTCTTTATTTTTCGCAGGCTAAGAGGGTGTTTGGATACCAGGTACTAAACTTTAGCAGTGTCACATTGGATGTTCGGATGCTAATTAGGAGGACTAAACATGAGCTAATTACAAAACTATATGACAGATGGAGTCTAATTCGCGAGACGTATCTATTAAGCTTAATTAATTCATCATTAGCAAATGGTTACTGTAGCACCACATTATCAAATCATGGACTAATTAGGCTTAATAGATTCATCTCGCGAATTAGACTCCAGCTATGCAATTAGTTTTGTAATTAGCATATATTTAATACTCCTAATTAGTATAAACATCCTATGTGACAAGTGTTAAACTTTAACAGGTGGTATCCAAACACCCCTTAAGAGGCTTCAGGAAAGGGATCTATTTGATAAAAAAACTGGTAACTGACGATGCAGCAGACCGGGCATGGCATTAAGGTGCGTGCTTGTCGGGCTGATATATATGCTGTCTACATGAGCTGGCACGGCGGCTCTCCATGGAGGAGGTTGTTGTTAGGCTTGGTGGTCCACGCATGGAGGTTATTCGAGCAGCCATGGTGCCAGCGATTCAAAGGCAGTGATCTGCGGGTGCAACCACGACGTACTCTTGTGCACCTGTCAAAGAACTTCTCTTGACCCAGAAATGTGCCGCGCCAATTACTCTTGCACTCAAACGTGCAGCGTGGAGGGGCTTCTTGCAGCTCCTCTGCACAGGCAGGTCAGACCGGTATAAGTGAGTGGTTAGATCGGTTTCGCTGATGAGCTCGGTGAAGAACCAACGAATGCTCGTCTGGGAGGGACCTCATCAAGGCAAGCGTACCATGGATTGTTCTAGGTTCGACAGGCCACCTAAGATAATGGATGATTATATATCTGAGCTAAGTACGATGGATGCGCATGCGTTCTCAATAATGGATGATTATATTGTGAGTTCTCCTATAAGTGCAAATGGCGCATGTGCATTAATGTTGAATGTCGCATGCTTCGTAACCATTTTATAAGCCACGTTGCAAAGACTATATACTAACTATGCTAGCAACAGTACCATGTGAACTAAGGTTCGGACGGAACACATGAATCCCATTAAATCTTGTAGGCATGTTAGGGGAAGCTGCTTATTAGCTTCCAAAGGAAATACCACGCGTACCCTTTATGCTCGCGGCAATCTATACTTTGTGTAGACAATGAGCATATATTTACTTACTATATGAGCCTGTTCCAAGAAAGAAATGTAACAACCCTCGGTGGTAATTAAAGTATTATATCCGTGACAAGTTGCACTGATCCCCACAAGAAGTTGCTTTGTGCAAGTTGTACGATGATTTCTTCGAATCGTACGAGCAGTACAGCTGATCACACCGTGAGAACACCTAATCTATCTTGTACTAAGTACTAAAAGAACTTGAAAGACCTTTTGCCTGGTCATTAAGAAAGGAAAAGGAGAAACGGGAGCCCCTTTCTAATGAATGAACTGAACATGGCATCAACAATTTTTGAAAGTAGGAGTGAAAGCACATTTGCTTTGCTGTCATAGTGGGTGCATCATTACACCTATAATTAATAAGGTTGAAAGCCTGGAGCACACATGTTTATGAAGATGAAATGACTACGTGCATATGGAATAAAACGGTACGGGTAACAAGATTTTTCTTTCATAAGCGGTCGTCGTTGGTCATTAGGCTCTTGCATGCGCCCCCCCCCCCCCCCCCTCCCTCTCCTTCTATATATAAGCCCCATGTTGCCACTCCATCCACACAACTCATCAAATTCTAGTACAAATCAATCAGCCAATAGGAGCTGCTTAACTCATCAGATTCCCGCCTTCCACGATAACTCAAGACCGGCAAACTAAAGGTCGTTTCGCCTAGAGGAACTTGAAGGTCTAGCAACGTCAAGGAAGAATCGATCGACAAGTAGGAGCTGTTTGGATTCATAATCAGGTCAGTACATGCACCCTTGCTTGCTTATTATTGCTTATTGTGCTGTGAATCTCGAGTATTCTCGAGAATCAATATTTGAGATTTATTGGGTGACAGACGGTTAAAACGATTTCTGCTTGATCGATCTTTATTTTCTAACCGTTTTAACTGGTGAAGTTCAGAGATGGCCAATCTGGTGAAGGAGGTCATCGATGTCGGGTCCGAGATCAAGACTCTGTTGGAGAAGTTTAACAATCTGGAGTGCTGCAACATCTGCAACTTTATGGAAACACTGTGCAAGGACCTGAGGATGCTCCCAGAGGTGCCACTGATAAGAGACAACCAGAGCATGAAGGACACAATGGAGAGTCTCAAAAGTGTCCTCGGGAGAATGGCAACGGAAGCAAAGAAATGCCAAAAGAATAGGGCCGCCCTCAAAGCCTTCAAGGCCGACGACATAGCCCGCGACCTGAACGTGCTGAGACTAGAAATAATACAGAATATACTTTGGTTAAAAGATATTGCTGGGCGCACTACCTACTCACTGCTGGACCGAAAAATCAACCAAAAGTCAAACAAATTGGAGAAAATTTTGGATGCCATCAAATCCCTTCTTGTGCCCCTAGAACATAAGGTACCATTGCTTTACCTTACTACTACATACATGTCACTTCCTCCATTCCGGAATAATAATCACTATTGACTTTTTTCCTCAAACTTTGACCAGCAATATAAATTCAATTAATTGGTTAAGTAAAGTGAAATTAGTAACACTAGATTTGTCATCAAAAGTACTTCAAACATGCTTTGTGTATTTATCTATTTCAAAATATATTTGTAAATAACAAATAGTAAACGAATGAAAATATTTCGGAACGGATGGATGCATTATATAGTAGTGCCGGACTGATTTTGCTCGATGGTATTGACTTGCAGGATTATTATTGAGAAAAGAGAGCTCAACACTAAGATTGTATTTTTATCCGTGCTCAGTCGTAGCAAGTACTGTATATGATTCCTTTCTATTTTGCTACTTCAGGTGGAACAACCGGTGCAGACCACCAACTCAACTGACAATGCTAGCAACAAAAACAAAAACCAGACAAAGAAATCAGGTGTGCGTATATCATTGTCATTGTTTACAAACTTGCGGTATTGGCTTGCTTCCTCACATTGAACACTTCATCTAGCTTCCTTCATGTCGTCATGAGAATATGATGTTTTAAATAGCAACGCAGCCTTGGACTGTAGCTTTGAATTCATCACTATTTTCTATTCAAATATATTTATCAAAGAAGTCAAAGTTACGGTTGGTTTCCTTGTTCAATTTATTTTTAAAAATAGAACAAATTATGGTATTACAAAATTAGTTTTAAGACAAATAAATACACACGATTTGTATGCTTTCGACCCAAATTTTCTGGAAGATTGAAGTTCATTGTGAAAGTATAAAAAGTTTAAACTGGAAAGGTGTCAAAATGTCACATTTTCATGATCGGAGAACGTACTAAGAAGTTTTATTGTCACAGTAACTTAAATTATGTTACGCCATTATGTTCGTACAACAGGCTAATAAACTATAGTTTTATTTTTGCGAGATAATAGTCTACAATTGGTCAGAATTGGATGCCGCAATAGCATCATCAAATCATGAAAAAGTCGAAGGCAGCTCTAGTTTTGTCTACAAGGTACTCTCCCTATATGCTTGGTTTACTTATTTTATTAGAAAGTTTCAGACGATTATTTCCAGCTGGCTTGATTTTCTGCAGAGGAAGAGCATGCTAATATATATTGTAGAAATGTTTTATTTGCATAGAAACATTTTCGGCAGCTGACAGGGTTTGTATTGACAGTAATTGATAGAGCCCTAAATGGACCCGCTATACTAAAATGAAGTATAAATTCTTTGACTCGTGGCTTTTTGAAAAAAAGACTCATTTGTTTCTAGATCTGAAAGCAGTCGGTCAGAGCACCATTTAGGAGACATAACAGAAACTAATACACATATAAAGCTATATACATGTAAGGAGTATATAGTTTCCCATAACAGTCTGTATTAAATTCCTTACATATAATGTATAGCTTTATAATACATTGAGTCACTAATCTACAAATATTGCGGTAGAACTTCTTTAAACTATGTATAGTATTGGGGGGATTCATATACTTTTATATTAATGAGATTAGTTTTTTCAAAGTATATTAATCTCCCACAGTAATGGCTCGAGAAAAAAAGAATTAGATGAATAATTCTTTGAAAAAACTAAACATCCTACCCTCATTGACTCTCACATAATTCTACAAAAGCATTAGGTCGTTGATATGTGTGTGTGAGAGAGAGAGCCTAATTAACAATTTGCTCAATATACAACAATTGAACACTATCCTTGCACTAATAATTAGGTTTTAGAAAGGCATATACTTTTCAAGATTAATCATACAAAAATCAACATGCCCGCCTTGCCTTCAAATTTTTTTTACCACTAATAGCACTTGCATGTATGTAAATAGTGTGCAACCAAGTTTCAATACTTCTGCATGGATTCATACCCACATGCCCACACCATGAGTTAGTTCCTCACTCACTTCAGCGAATCGGTACGAGAGCTACCTATTATATTTATTGAAGTACAAACAAGTGCCGATGGGTACTTTTAAACCACTCTAAAAGAGCTCTATATTATATTATTTTTGCACTCTTCGATAACATGTACTTAATTTTCCTTTCTTAATACGAGCCCTTTTACAGGATGGATGGCTCTCATTTTTCCAATCATTCTAAAATTTCTCAATACCACAATAGTATAATTAGGATGGTCTTGCGGTGTCTGTCCATGCAACAAATCAGTCCTTATTATTTCATCCCTGCAGGTCATTGCCACAAAATAATCTAGCTTTCCAAACTGTATAACCAAAGTCATTGCATCCTTAAATCTTGGTTGAACATCACAATCATTTTTAGGAAATGTTTACTTCGAACAACCCTATTCAGAGGCATGCATGAATTAGAGATTGGTGCGCCATTTTGTAATACGAATATAGACACATTGACTTAACCTTGACATACATTCATACATATCAACTCAAATTTGTAGGAAAAGACGGACAGCATGAAAGACCATGTTGGATTGCCCTTCACGTATTTTTATTTAGCTTGATCCAATACCACATGATAAAATCTTTGATTTGTTTCTATTTTTTGAGAAATGATTGCATAATTGAACTTGCTCTTCATTATACTTACTATTTAGTCTAATTTGTTTTCAATACTTACATATCAGGATGTATTACACAACAACAAAGCAGTTGCCATCAAGAAATTTAAGGAGTTCAATGATAGCAACAAGAAACGCTTTATTAAAGAACTCAATATCATTTCAAAGCTCCAGCACGGGAACATAGTTGAACATTTGGGACATTGCTACCAAAACAGAGAGATTCTGGTGCAGACAGATAGTGATTTTGATTTTCAAATAAGACAACATCTAGCTTTTGTCAGCGGATACATTTCCAACCAAAGCTTGGACAAGGTTATCAAAGGTACATTTCCACTAAAATCCATCTTGATCACAATTCCATTGTCCACCAGATTTCTCTTATCCAGCTTCTAACTAGGAGTTTTGTTCCACTTGTACGATTTGTATTGTGTAGGGGATGAACATGTTGATTGGCCCAATCTTTTCGGGATAATTCAAGGAATAGCCAAGGGCATATGTTACCTGCATATGAAACGTGTTGTCCATATGGATCTGCAGCCAAAAGACATCCTGTTGGGCAAGGGCTGGACTCCTAAGATCAACAAATTTAATAAAGCTGAATTAATATTACTGAAGGAACCTCCCTTTTGTTTCGACACAGCCAAAGGGTAAGATGCTATTTTACTATTACTATTGGAGGGTCTACACTAATTCTTACAAGACACATTAGAAAATAGAAAAAATCCAATAAATTCTCATAAAAATCAGAAACATTCTGCCATTCCATCTATTATGTTTTTCTAAAAAAGATTGCCTGTGCCCATTATGAAAACTAGTCCATCAACCCGTGCACCTGCACGGGTTATAATTTTAAAATCAATGATTAATTGATTATTCCCTCCATCTGCAAATACAATAGATTGGAGCCTTCAAATTTATCAATACATATAAGGCACATTAATTCCCTAAAAAAATCTTACAAATTGCCTATAAAACCTGTCATTTAATCAAGTGGCTTGCGCTGATCAAGACATGTCCACCGGACTTTAATGAGGGTTATATACATCTTTTTCTAGCTGGCCTAAACTTTCCTTAAAATCACATAATTGCTTAGATTTGTGAAGGGAGATACTAGGAATTTTTAAATTATTTGTCTTGTATTCAAGACATTGTATTAAAGGAATCCACTTCACGTATGTTCATTTATACAACTATGATTCTACCATTTGTTTAATGTAAGTGAACCACCCAAATGATTCCATGTGATCTCTATATGTAGAAGCACTTTTATGTGAAAACAAATTCCTTTCACATGAACTGCAGTTCCAATTCCTCAAATAAAAAACTGCACTCTGCTTATGTATAAAAAAAGGTATATGAAATATTGGAAGCATACCTTGTATACTATTTGGGTACATATGTTGAAATAAACATATGGTGTATGGGATTAGACATGTCCTAAATATGTGACATAAGCCTTAAGCTTTCTATGTGTATTTATATAGCATATAGATCCTTTCGCATGCAGTTAGTACATATCCCACTTGGCAGTTCATAAGTTAAAGTTCATTTCTAATTACAAAATGCTCCATCAACTCCTATATTTCTATTACCCTCTTCCTAGATACTCATTTCTCCGTTTTCTCTTAACTCATTAACATAATGATGTTTTCAGCGATCTATACATTTATCTTTGGCAGATCCCTATTCTACTTGCCAATCAGGCAATCATCTATCTTTGTTACCTCCCTTTTATCCCATTTTGATTTCACATCCGCATGTGTTCTCAGAAGAAAAAAATACTATTAGTGCTTAAGTAATTAATTTAACCTAGCCTATACCGAGCTATGCATCACATAGTTATTCAAGTATCTATATTTGATCATGTACATAGGAGCATTATTAACTCTGGAGCAGTAAAATAGATAGGCCTGATAGTAATAAATTACATTACGCTAAACTACGACCTTAATTACAGCGTCCGACTTCACAGACACTCCTACTTCCTCCGTCCCAAAAACACGTCTAGGATTTAAATTTTGTCTTAGAAAACTTGTCATTCTGACTTATTGACTTGTAGATCCCTCTACATTAATTCTATTCCTCTCCTACGTACGTCCTTCTCATCATCTACCAATCTTGATAATCCGTGTGGGCATGGATGGTGAACAAAATATATCCTCTTAATTATCTGAGCAAACAAAACAAAATCACATCACTAATCAGGGGTGACAGGATAAATTTCCTCTAGCACTAATATTGAAGTAGTTATTAAAAATTGATGTTTTTGAGATGGAGGGAGTTTGCCTTGTAGATGAATACATGCAATGAGCCTCTTAAACCACCTCAATCACGCTGAAGCTGAAATATTTGTACAGTATCGCCGGCTCCCATGCAATTTACGTTAATTAAAAAACGTGAATGGAAAGGAGCTGGAAGGAGTAGAGAGTCCATACATACAGAGATGCAGTAGGATCTTCAATTTGCAGCGGCTGCTGAATGTACGTACCGCTAATCCTACATGTCATCAACTCAAGATGCTCCTAAAATCAAGAGAACTCAACTGGCCAGCGCATATACCTTCTGGTTGCCACTATTGCACACTCTATTTTGTAATCTCAACCGCAGCTGCCTATCCTATGCCAGTCAACGTCGAATCATTGTAGGGTATAAACACTGTAATTTTTTTGCTAGTGGCAAAGGTGGGTAATTTAGATATATAGATATAGGGGATTATTTTAGGCTAATCCTTTATAATGGTATAGGAGAGTAAATTTTTAGAAACAGAGATCCGATGGCTATTATTATCACTGATGACTACAATATACCAAATCGATGGCTAGATGTTTTGCTTTTTTTAATAAAATTTATAGGATTTCTCTCTTTTTCTAAAGTGTCCACCTAGGATCCTACGTAGTTTCACGTGAAGACTTCAAAAGGAGCCTCTAGTAAGATTATCTAAAGTAACCCTCTAAACCTATATCCAAATTACACCTCTACCATTATGAAAAATAATATAGAGTAACCTGTTAATCTACGTCTATATTACCGGAAAATATCATTATAGGAAATAATATAAAGGAACTCCCAAAATTTGCATCTAACAAATTACTCACATTTGCTACAGTTAAAAATAACCTAAAGTAACCCCTAAATATGCATCTAGATTACTTACATCTGTATATGATATTATGGAGGACCTTTCAAACAAAGTTGAAGCTTACTAGAGGGATCATGCACCTTGGAAACAAATGCTAGTTTTCCTCCTCTCTTCATTCCTGTACCACGCCCGACGGGGTTACTAATTCTCATTGTTTCAATTTTATTTTTTTAACTCAGGACATATGTTGCTCCGGAACTATCGCTTGATGGAGGTATGTGTGAGACATTGTCACTTGCTTGGGCCCCCAAAATTATGGAGCCAACCAAGTGCGATGTGTACTCCTTTGGCATCATCCTCCTTGAGACCATGAGCGTGGTGTGGAAAAAATGCCGCGGCCCTCCTTCCAAAGAAATCCGCGAACAGTGGGTAAGCTGGCAACACCAACACTGTGGTTCCTGAGGCTCACATTTTTACACAACTGACCTTATATATAATCGTTTCTTTATTTTTCGCTGGCTCGGTCGCTTGCAGGCTAAGAGGCTTGAGAAAAGGGATCTATTTGATCAACAATTGGTAGCTGACGATTCAAACCGGGTTCTGGCATTAAGGTGCGTGCTTGTCGGGCTGATATGCTGTCTTCGTGAGCCGGCACGGCGGCTCTCCATGGAGGAGGTTGTTGTTAGGATTGGTGGTCCACGCACGGAGGTTGTTCCAGCAGCCGCGCCATCGAGTTCCTCAGCCGCGCAGGCGATTCCAAGGCAGTGATCGTCTGCGGGTGCAACCACGACGTCTTCCTTGTGCATTTATGCTGTTGGGTGTAACTCTGTACTATCTGAATCTGGAACTCGTTTTCATTTGTGCGTCTGTTTGTGCCTGAATGCTATCGCTATATATGGTAAGGTGCGGAATTTGATATGTGTGTATTTATCAGAACGCTACTGTGTAATGTACTACTTATTAGTAGAGTGTTCAGTGATGCCCGGATTTGTAGTAGTATACTTATTTGATTTTTCGCTGTTGCCCAGTGTGTGCTCTGTATACTACTGAATGATTAGTGAAAGAAAAGTGGATAGCTGAGCTGATTGCATGGAACATTATTAGCTTGATAATAATGTTGATGCCACCAACATCATTAGCTTGATAGGATTGTTTTGCCTTTTCCTAACCTTGCTGGAGCTGGTCACCTCTCTGAGTCGAGGGAGTTGGAGCTCAAAGGTGACTGCGACCCAGATCAAGTGAGAGACGAAATTAAGAGGCATATTGGACTGCATGTTTCCAAGCATAATCCACACGCTGAGTGCTAGCATGACAGAACTGCTACCCCTTTTACCAAAGCCAAGGCACTGCTACATACCTGATTGTAACGGCTGCCCGTCGTGTGACAATTGTCGACTGTTGAGTACCCCGGTGCCAGCCGTACATCGACGCGTCGGCACCCGTGACCCCATCTGGGTCGACGTCGCAGATCGCTAGCTCCTCCTACCACCTCGTGTGGTTCAGCTGTTTCGTATGGGCCCTGCTGTTTTCGTTCTTTTTGTTGGGCCGCGGACTGGTCGGCCCATTTTCTTAACTGTTGCAATGCCATTTCAGAGTGTAGGCGACCGAACAAAAGGTTTGCGAAGCAGATGTTAGGATTCTGCTACAATGAATTACCTACCAAGTACAACAACTGCTTGTTGTATCTGAATATATTCCCCAATGGCCACATCATCAGGACTGCAAGCTTAGCCAGAAGATGGGTTGCTGAAGGCTTTATAATCACAAGAGATGACGCAGAGACTGCAGCAGGCAGAAGAACCAAACGTTGGGCTGCCGCGACGGATGAAGCCCAGCACTACTTGTTGGATGTGCTGGTCATGCGAGGGTTCCTTTCTCAGGAGGAAGTCAGTGCAGCGGGCAACATCAAGAGCTGCAAGGTGCATGACCAAGATCATCAGTTCATCGCACGGATTGCTAGACTGCTAGAGAAGTAAACTTTTTGCACACAAACCTGCCACCACAACTGGCTCACCATCTTTCCATTCACAACAGAATAGGACTGCAGACTTCTCATTTTGATGTAAACAGCAATGACATTGTGCCTTTTCTTCCAACCTTGGCTACATCGTCACAACGGCATCTGCTGAAAGCGCTGGACCTAGAAAACTGCAGAGGTTTGAAGAAGCATCATCTCAAGAGTATCTGCAAGATGTTGTTGCTGAGGTATTTGAGCCTCAGGAATACTGATATTACAGAACTTCTGTTGGCGCAAAAACGTGCCGTGCCAATTAGTCTTGCACTCCAACGTGCAGCGTGGAGGGGCTTCTTGTAGCTCCTCTGCATAGGCTGGTCAGACCGGTATGGCTGACCGGTCAGACCGGTTTCGCCGGTGAGCTGAGCAAAGAACTAACGAACGCTTACCCGGAAGGGACCATATCAGGGCAAGCGCACCTTGGGTTGTTCTAGGTCAGCAGGCCACCTAAGATAATGGATGATTATATATATTAGCTAAGTATGATGCATGCATGTGTTCTCAATTATTCTACGGCCCTAGACAAAAGCATATTCACTAGTAGAGAATTGGCTTTCGATGCGCCCCTTTTGTCCCGGTTTAAAGTTGGCCCGGGATAAAAGGTTCACCAACCAGAACTAAAGCTCGGTCACTGGTGGGGGCTCATCAACCGGGACCTTTTATCCCGGTTGCAAAGGCTAGTGGGAAAAAAAGACCCTGAGAGGCCTTTTATCCCGGTTGGTATTTCAAACCGGGATAAAAGGGTCCCCAACGAGGTGACTGGAAAGGGACTAAATCCCTCGAACCCTTTTATTCCGGTTTGTAATACCAACCGGGATAAAAGGGGGTCTTTTATCCCGGTTGGTGTTTCCAACCGGGATAAAAGGATCCCCCACGAGTTAATACAAAAGAATAGCATCCCCTATATAGTCAGATGTGGTGTGTAGGTGGGATGGCAAGGAAGCTACGCGTGAGGCAAGAGGTTGTTGGTTCGAATCCCACGCAGCGTGCACGCGCATATTTCGCGTGAAAAATCACGTGACTTGTGACTTTCGGGAGATTTGCACCCTACCAACCGGGACTAAAAGCCAATTCTCTACTAGTGATCGTGTATTTTGTGAGTTCTCGTATAAGTGCATAATGGCGCACGTGCATTTAATGTTGAATGTTGCATGCTAGAGATTCGTAACCATTTTATGCACGTCATAATGCGCATGTGCATTTTATGCGTTGCAAAGACTATATATTAACTAGGCTAGCAACAGTATCATGTGAACTAGGCATGTCAAGCGAAGCTTTCCAAAGGAAATACCACGCGTACCCTTTATGCACGCGGCAATCTATACTTTGTGTAGATAATTAATGATAATATATTTACTTACTATATGACGTTGTTCCAAGAAAGAAATCTAAAAACCCTCGGTGGTAATTAAAGTATTATATCCGTGACAAGAGGTCAGCAATAAGTTACCATGGATCCCCACTAGAAGTTGCTTTGTGCAAGTTGCACAATGATTTCTTCGAATTGTACGAGCAGTACAGCTGATCACACCGTGAGAACACCTAATCTATCTTGTATTAAGTACTAAAAGAGCTTGAAAGATCTTTTGCCTGGTCATTTAGAAAGAAAAAGGAGAAATGGGAGCCCCTTTCTAATGAATGAACTGAACATCCCATCAACAATTCTTGAGAGTAGGAGTGAAAGCACATTTGCTTTGCTCTGTCATAGTGGAGTTGTGGGTGCATCACTACACCTATAATAAGGTTGAAAGCCTGGAGCACACATCTTTATGAAGATGAAATGACTACGTGCATCTAAAAAGATAATAATTTTGAAACCGAATTTAACAGTTTATAAAGACTGGAACAATTCCTAGTCAAGGTTAAATAATTTTTCAAACCTAATTCAATTCACTTTTGCAATCTGGCATCAGTATCTGCTGGTCTTCATCTATGAAACCTATCAACAATTTGAAACCATTACTTCACAATTTAATAACAATTAGGTACAACTTATGATGATTCACTAGTTAGTCCAATAATCAAGAGAAATACTCTACATAATTCTAGCAATCATTGAAAACTGTCTTGCATCACACATCCGGTGAGCTTATGGTCATCATCGATCTCCTCCTCAATCATGGAAGAAAATGGTATGGGTAACAAGATTTTTCTTTTAGGTCGTCCTACGAGATGGATGGTGTACCAAAGAGTTGGCACCCAGCCACCAACCATCGAATACGTATATACGATATATAATATTTAATATGCTAGAACCATATATATTAATGTATAGCACTAGTATACGTAAAGGAATACGACTACAAATATAAAAGAAAACAAAAGGAAAACAAACAAATAGAAAAGAAAAAATTGCAGTTTAGTACCTGTTGGTAAGCCCACCGGTACTAATCTGCCCTCGCCAACACACAACATGGCAGCAAATTTAGTACCGGTTGGAGTTACTAACCGGTACCAAATAAATATAGCATTTTAGTACCGGGTGGATCACCCATTACTAAACATCCCACTTGTAGTACCGACGTAGCGGTACCGGTTAGGAAACAGGTACTAAAGCGGTTTCCCCACCTGTACTAAATGTCAATCGTCCGGTAGTGTAATGATGCTAAGCAATGTGGTCTGAACCACAATTAGATATCACTAAACCATTGTTAAGTCAGAGATGATTAGTTCACTTGTTTAATAGGTTAAGGGGTTATTTCACACCAATTGAAATGTAAGGGTAAAAGTTACACTATACTTTAGGAATGAAAAATACACTTTTTTTTCTATAAACTAATGAAAAATGTCAGCTACCTTTTAACTTTTTTTCGCTTAAAAAAACTATTTTTTCCCTTAAATAAAAAAACTAATTGTTTCTCATGGGGCGCATAGGGCCTATGAGAGAATTAGGCCCAATTGAGCCTTGTACTCTTCTCTCTAGTTTCTTTTGCCTTTTACATTATACATGCAGTAGGTTCAGCTCAATTTAGGCTCAACATGATCTCTTTTGGTTTCCTTCTCTATTTCGCATTTCCTTGACGACTGCACCACAACGAACTCATGCAGTATACTTCATGCCGACCTGTAATTTTACATTCATATAACACGTATACCAGCAACTTCATGCCGTTTTCGAACATGGAAAATCTCTGCGCTTCCCTCGAGGACTTGGACCTCGCAAGAATACTGTTGGAAATACGTATCTCCCGCGTCAATGCTAGATATTTTGGAAATACGTACATACCATGTGTCTTGAAGCTTTTAAACTTTGGTTAATTATTTTATATCTCTAACAATCTAGAATTGTTTAGATTCTTTTTGGGAAATAAATAGAAGTAGTTCATGTAGAATCATAGTAATGTTTTAGGCATACCAGCCGGAGTCTCACGCTTTGATGCTAATATCGGATATGGCAATGGCCCTGTCTGTCCGAGGTGTGGCAGTTTATCATCAGAAGCTAGCTCATTATCTGTCCCTTTGGAACTCCCATCATCACCAGTGATGCTGTCAATACTATACACACGTATTTTGGAAATGTGTACGTACACGTACACATATCTACATCCGGCGATAAGCCTTTTAAACTTTTGGTTTAACTGCATTTTAAAACATTTTGATTGGAAATACAAAAAAAATCTTTATATTCATTTTGGAAAAGAAAACAAAAATTTGCGCATAAACATTGTTGGGCAGGCACTAACCCAATATGTTGCAACTTGCCGGGACAATAGAAGCAGGAGTGCAACGGCTGCACGTCTCCTACTACTACGACGTCTCCTATCCGACGAATCCACAAGTGCGGTGCTGGTACCTCTCCAAGCACGTTGGCAGCAGCCAGGCCGACCGAGACGTCTCCACTGGTCTCCAGCCCTTTAAAAGCCGTCTCCACTGGTCTCCAGCCCTTTAAAAGCCGAGCCTGCAGGACACTTCCGCCTCCACAGCTGCAAGATCATATCAGAGGAGAAACAACTAGCAGCTAGCTCTCTGATCTTTGTACTTATAACGTGTTGCAAATACACGCTCATGGCAGCGACGCGAGCGTGCTTGGTCGCGCTCGCCGTGGCTCTCGCGTTTCTCCTCTTGGAGGGGCCAACAATGGCAGCGGCGTTGGGGGCTGCCGGAGGATCGTCGGAAGAGCACCTGAGGCAGGTGCGAAGCTTCCTCAGGCGGGTCAACAAGGCTCCTGTCACGAGCATTCAGGTATTGGCATCTTAAATTCGTAATGCGAAGAATGTACATACACGCAGAAACCACTACTGCAGAAACTCTCGTACGTGTCGGTTACGCAAATGAGAAGTATGAAAACTGACATGGATACAGCGAGTGTCTATGCCGGCCGGCTGCACAGCCAGCAGATATGCAAGTCATCGGTGCTGTTCAGTGGCGGATAGCCGGACCAAAATTTGATGAAACAATAGAGAGAGAAAAGAAAAAGACCCCAGACTTACCCACATGATGATTACCCCACCCCTCGTATAGATAAATCCCTTCTTATGATCTCAGTTATGCTTCGTTGTTGATGCATCAGGTAGATTTTTTTTTTCCTTAGGACTCTTGTTGTCTGAAACATTTGTCAATTATTTATGCATCTCACGACTTCAAACAAAAAATTTCAAACCTACAATTTTCATATAAAGTTTGTCTCCGTCCGGGTAAGTTCTAAATGCTTGAAAGAAACTGAAATTCAAATTACTTGCACAGGAAAAGCATTCATGCTTGTTAGTGGATAAGAACAATGTGTGACGGCTCGTAATTAATAAGAGGCAACATGTAAAGTCTCCGAGATATCGGTACCAATGGATAATACCTAGGGCCTTACCTTTGCCGGCTCCTAATACGAGCTAGCTAACAAGGATGTGTTTTTCTGTATTGATGATCCTTGCTTCCATTGACAGTATTTCTAAGAGAGAGTGCATGCAAGTAATACATTTAATCGATTGTCACATCAAATTTATGCCTAAGACAGAAGCTAAAGGTGGAGCCTTGTTGGTAGAGGCCAAAGCACCGCTTGCAGATTGCCATCATTTACGCCCAAGTTTACATGGATGGGCTGCGGCTTTTGTTATCAAAAATACGAATATGATTTGGTCAGAAAGATAAGTTTGTGAAATATATAGACCAAATGAGATCAAGACGAACACGGACAACATCTACGATATCAAATTTGTTTCATTGAACTCGCCATGGAATATATTTTATAGTGTATATATTTGGTAGTATAGATAAGCTTGATCAAAGTTAGAGAAGTTTGACTTAGGACAAACCTAATGTGACGTCTAAAAATACTAGAGGGAGTATGTCTCTTCTCAAATCCAGAGCTATGCACATATGCTCGGCTTTATGGACTTATTATAATAACAAAAGGGCATGGCCAATTGAAATTGCACACAGTTGCGAAACATAATCGCATTTTTTCAACTACTGATTCTGAGAAATTAACAGAGCCCAGATGGAGATATCATAGACTGTGTGCCCATATCCAAACAGCCTGCATTCGATCATCCTCTCCTGAAGAACCATACCATACAGGTTTGTGCAGCAATATTGCCCTTTTCATTTCACTGTTGCGTGGACGTACACATCCCACCGCACAATCACATGTATAATGATGCTCCACACCATCACCTTTCAGATGCAGCCTTCTTACCATCCTAGAGGTCAGTATGGTGACTCCAACATTGCACCTCATCCAATCACCCAAACATGGCACCAGAATGGCAAGTGCCCTGAGAACACTGTACCAATCCGAAGGACAAAGGAGGAGGATGTCCTGAGGGCCAGCTCGGTCAATTTGTATGGAAAGAAGAGGCCCGACAGCATACCAAATATCCACCCTGAAGCTAGTGTGACGAGTGGCCATGAGGTACAAAACATCATTCAAAAATCACCTTCATTTTATTACTAACTAATCTTCCACTTGGATGTTTTTTTTTGATATTACTGCTTTAACTTTTTTTTTCTCCCATCGAGCAGTATGCTGTAGCATCTTTAGCAGATGGCCAATACTATGGAACTCAAATCAATATAAATCTGTGGAAACCAATGACCGAGACGGAAGACTTCAGCTTGACCCAACTCTGGACCGCTGCAGGGTCCTATGCCAACAACGATCTCAATACCATTGAAGTAGGATGGCAGGTGAGACTTCTAAGGGAAAAACTAAACACACTTCCATATGAGTTCACTGGTTGTTGCACTAAGTTGTGCATTCTCTAACATTGTGGCTGATGGATTTGTGCTCTCTTTAATATTTCAGGTTTACCAAAATTTCTATGGGGATAACAATCCTAGACTCTTCATCTACTGGACTGTAAGATAAATCTCGCATTCATTTATCTTCATTAGTAATATTGACCTTTAATTTTATATTAAGTTGGGACATAAAGGTACTAATTTCTATTACTATGCAATATATTGTAGCGTGATGCGTATCGAACAACAGGATGCTACAATCTAGGGTGCTCAGGATTCGTCCAGACAAACAATCAGATTGCTGTCGGTGGTACCATCTCCCCTCAGTCCGTCTATGGTGGCTCACAATACGAAATATGTATTCTAGTTTGGAAGGTAAAACACAAAGAATGTTCACATTCCGAACATAAAATAAAGTTCACGAATGCTCACCATTTTAATACTAGTTGTCCCTATTGTGCTAGAGATTTCTCCATAAATGCAACACTGTCAAGTTAGCCTTTTCAGCAAAGCTTCAAAGGAATCTTTATCTTAGTATTCTACAAGGACCTAGTGTTGCAAATCTGGCCCAATTGCTATATCACAATCATAATCAGGTCTCCTGATGAATTGTCCTGTAAATTTTGCTTGCAGGACCCAAACACGGGCAACTGGTGGTTGCAAGTAGGAGGCACTAATGTGGGCTATTGGCCATCATCCATCTTCACCCACTTGGAAAACAGTGCCTCCAATGTTCAGTGGGGTGGCGAGGTATGCTCGTCTAGCGCCGGTCAAACTTCGACAGACATGGGCAGTGGACACTTCGCTGGGGAAGGGTTTGGCAAGGCCAGCTACATCAGGAACATCCAAGTGGTAGATTCATCCAACTATCTCATACAAGCAAGTGGTTTGGGCTTCATAATAAGTAGTACGTCGCCCAGCTGCTATGACGTGCAGAGTGGCACCAGTAGCAACGACTGGGGCACATACATCTTTTATGGAGGACCTGGGAGGAATCCTAACTGCCCATAGTAATCCTTGAATTACTTTACAGCCCAAAAATCTCCTAAATACACGACGAATACTCCTTTAGCAATGCATGATGCATTGCTAGAGGCCCAATAAAGTATTGTAGGGTTACTACTGCATGACCCATGCAAATGCCACAAGAAGCATATCGAATAAGGAGCTTCCATCGTTTGTTATTACAACTGTATCTGCACTGCGGATAAGTGTATTGTCAAGACATACTACGTCCAAGAGCATAGACACAAGATCTTTAGAGCTCAAAATAACTACTTCCATGAAATAAATAAATGTGATTGAGTACTCAGTTTTTTCCTTGTCCATGGAACATTAATTTTTCTCTGTGAAACATTTCTTCTTGGGAGTTTCGGAGAAAAACTGTCTCAATTGAGTTTGCCTCAACCATGCTAGCTTTAATTGGGTCAGCTCGTCTAGGCTCAGCACAACATTTTCAGAGTTATTAGGTTAGTGCTGAGATCAACACAGTATTGGAATATTTGGGCTAGGCCCATTTAATCTCAAGGCTCACCTTTAATGCTAGGTGGTTAAAGTAGTTAATCCCACGTGGGTAGTTAAGGAGTTAAATAGGTGGACTATGTGTGCACTAATTGAGAAGTTGAGGAAGAGAGAAAGGGTGCCACACGCGCGCTTGCTCGCCGAGCCGCGCTGAGCGACTCAAATATATTCATGTTCCCCGTATGTTACGGAGTATACAATAAACAGGTTTCATCATTTACAACTGTATATGCACTACAGATACATAAATTAGATTGTGTCCATTTCTAGAGCTCCAAGATTTTTTTTTGATGATGGAATAAAACACTGTCCCAGCATCTACATCTTGAATGTGCAACATTCATGACATGTTTTACCAATGACTATTAAGGAACATATGACTCCATGCAAGAACATTCAACAGTCAATAGACCACAAAAAAATAAGGTCTGAATTCTAGAGCTTAAAAAATACATAATCTAAGTTCTTAGTACTGAAAACATTTTTCTTCGGGCATACGCAGTGTTCTCTAATTGAGAACTAGTTTGCGCTGGTTTATTTATCTAAGAAGAAAATATTGTGTTTCAAACTAAACGCATAATGCACTAAAATATTGTACAAAGGCGACTTTACAGGGATTTATTAAGTTTACAAAATCGGTGGCTGGCGTGACGTTAGAAATATATTTGACCGAATACAAAATGAATGACAGTGGTGGCTGGTGTGACAGTGGCTGGTGTATCGGCCCAATTTATCTTTGGTCCACCTGTGGTGTGTGTGGACCCTTCTTCATGGGCCAAGAATGACAGTTGTCTAGGTGCAGCCCAAATTTTGACCAACTGAGCTCAAAAAGCCCACTGCTCTAGCAGTACTGGTTCCCTTACTCTTTTTTCCCCCTCTTTTTGTAGTGAAATTATATTACCACACCCACAGAAGCTTGGTGAGCTCAGAAAGCCCCCCGGCCAGTCATTTAACAATTCATGAGCCAAACAGGCCGAGACAGTCTAGACGAGGAGCTCCACCCAATTCTCGAAGCTGTTTTGAATCTGATCCACCATGTTGGAAGCTGTTGTCATCAAGGCAAAGTGTGCTGTCATGTGGGCAGTTTAGCCGCGGCTCCAACAGGGGTTTGACGATGTTGACCAAAGCTTACATATCCTAGAAGAAGATGACATAAAAGTCTGCATACAACCACATTAAGGCACATGGATGAGCCCATTCGCATCATCAAGACAATCTTGCAATTGCTCCAGAATACGTACGGGAGCAAATTATTAACAGAACTGGATCACTGGCATGAGTCATGGCTACATTGACCCAAAGGAAATGTTGGAATCACTAGCTAAACTGGATCACACGGAATGCTCATTGACCCAAAGGGTGATCTTGTTGGGGTGCTCCACGGCTTCTTTTCTCAGGACATCAATTGTCTCGCGGATGCCCGGACCGTCACTTGTATAGTATTCGGAGCATCGGAACACGACCTTCTCAAGACTGTCGAGATGCTCGATGCCCATGTAGTGGTCTTGACTTGCTGTGCCGGTGTAGAACTTGAACTCAAGATGCTTCAGCTTTGGCATGGCTTCACGCTTGAAGGTGATCACCCGTGGCAGACGACAATCGACGTAGAACGTCTCTAGCTTCAAGAACCCTTCACCAGTGATGGCAACCGGCTCCCGTGGGAGGACCTCGAACCTTAGTTGGAGAGCCTGCCGGTTGGGCATGCATCTGCGTCTTCAGAAACTGGAGGTCTTCGTGCACCAGTTTGCAGAGCCTGATATCTAAGGTGCAGACTTTGCACAAGTCTTGCTTGACCCACTGCGGTACTTTCTTGTGTCTCCCGTCAACTCTAAGTAGCGAAAGTTGTAGAGGTTCATTACTCCAGCCGGAATTACTCATGAGAACAAAGATGGATAGGTCATCCCTGCGCTCTGCTCCAGAAGAGGAGATAACCCAATCTGCGCTGACAGCCTGAGGCAACATCACCACTTCAGAAGATATCTTGTCACCAACAAGCACACTTAACGAGTTTGGAATTTCCCAGTGTAGCTCCCTGACCTTGGTGCCTCTTACGTCCAGGGTGCTGAAATGCTGCAGTTTCCTGATTTCCTTGGGTAATTCTCTAACCCCTGTCCAGCTTACATCCAGATCCTTCAAAAGCTCCAGTTTGGTGATTTCCGTTGGTAGCTCTGTGACCTTTGTGCTACTTATGTTCAGAGACCGCAAATGCTGCAGTTTCCAGACTTCCTTGTGTAATTCTCTCACACCTGTCCAGCTTACATCCAGACTCTTCAAAAGCTCAAGTTTGGTGATTTTCGTTGGTAGCTCTGTGACCTTTGTGCCACTTATTTTTCAGAGTCCTCAAATGCTGCAGTTTGTCGACCTCGGTAGGCAACTCCGTGACACGTGTGCGACTTGCATCCAGAATCTCCAAACGTTGCAGTTTCCAGATTTCGCTAGGTAGTTTCCTGACATTTGCTTTACATGCATCCAGAATCCTCAAATGTTGCGGTTTACAGATTTCCATGGGTAGTTCACCAATATATGTCCATCTGATGTGCAGGATCTCCAGATACTGCAGTCTCCCGATCTCCCGTGGGAGCTTTGTGATCCCTTGAGACCCAGATACCTCAGCAAGATCATCAGCCCACATATATCCACGAGATGACTATAATCACGTAGACCATTACTATTGATTTGTAGCACTCGCAGATTTGCAAACTTGTCCAAGGTCACACCATCCAGTTGTGGCTGGTGACAAACAACAAGGGAGCGATTATGAGATAAATCCTCATCTGGGCAGCGATCCATGCAGTAGAGAAGAAAGACGACGGATCTGTTTGGCATGCCATGAGCCACTGGGGCCATTGTACTGCCTACAGGCAACAAAATTATCTTCCTTTGCTTTGCATACAAGGAAGCCGAGCATTAGAAGGTGGACTCTGTATGTGCTCTCTTCATATACCGGCTGCAACAGATTCCTGGAGACAAGCAGGTCAATGTAAGCTTCTGCTACTTCCTCTTGCGAAACAATCCTTCAGCAGTCCATATTCTGACCAAGCACTCCATTCGAATAGGATAATCAGGAGGGAATACGCCACAGTATAGCAAGCAAGTCCTCAGATGAAGGGGAAGATCGTCAGAATAGAGGCATAAACTCTGGACCAGTGGTTTCATGGATGGAATACTAAGAAACCCACCCAGCAGGTGGCTTACCAAAGTATCCCATTCCCCAGTGTCACCTTGCACGTGGCTCTCTGCCCATGCTGACGACAAACAAATTCCTGCTAGCGGCATCTCAAAGCTCATATGTGCAATCTTAATGGACAACAGCCCATTCGCTGCACTGGCTTCAAGTATGTCTCCCTCGGCCGACTATTGTTAAGTCTCATGTCTGATAGTCTTATAGCGTCAGAAAAACCAAAACTCTGTGCACCTTGTTCAGTTTGACATTTCTCAGCTGTAGTCTTGATAAGGGTTGTCATGATTATTTTACAGCCCTCACTATTCTTGGGAAGAGCCTTTCGAATGATTTCCCACTCTTTCCCATACCAAATGTCATCAATTATGACCAGGTACGACCTATATTAAAAATAAAAAATGCGAAAACACATTAACATTTGGGTTGTCTTGTCTCATCTTACTACTACTAATTGATTGGAATGCTAGTACTCACATGACGTACTAAAAAATAGAAATCCTTGAAATTTAATTCCTAAAGTAAAAAAACATACAACCATCATTTTATTACTAAATTATTCACATCTATTTATACTATAAAGAGCGATGAAATTGAAAACAATTCCCACTCACAATTGTAACCCCTGCCCATCATACAGGGCACACCTATCAGTCAGAAAACAACCGTGGAAGACGACGAATGGTGGGTGAGATTGATTTCGTCGTCCCCCATTGGTCTCCCTAGCCGATTTTCTTTTTCACCGTCGCACTTCCATACCTGCTGGACCCTTGGCCTCCCTGATTCCCGTGCACTCGTTCCTTCACCTTGGCAGAAATTGGATCCCCGCGTGCGTCTCGCCTGCAATCATGCCCTTCCTTCCTAGACGAGCGGAGGCACGTCTGGGGCAAGAAGATGCTCAGTGATATTGTAATCCATAGATTGGATATCTCTTTGTGAAATAATCAATGTCTAGGGCAGGGCACGAGCAGTTCATTTGCATGTTGTCCATTAGATGGCTCAGTGATACTGTAACGTTTTGCAAAGTTTTTCTTCTTACCTGTTATTTTTGTTGCTGTTTTAAGTTTAACCAAGGATTCTTTCTCACATGCTACTGCAGTTCTCAAATGAATCTTCTGTTTATATGAATTTTGAAGGTTTCTTTCTTACAATTAGCTGGAGCAGTCATGTAGTTGTGTTGTAGTTGGAAAGTTTGGAACATCACAGGTGATTCTTTGTTTTGAATATGCAGTTACTATTTTAGCAATGCAATGTGTCCTGAACAAAGTTTGTGACCCATCTTAGCTTGAGCTGGGGCAGCAGAACTTAAGTTGGACAGTGAATGACGATCTCTTGCACGAACGTCAAGCAAAACAAGTAAGCCTGGTCCATCTCTAGGTTATGAAAGCATTGCTGTGTTTTATTTGTTATTCTTATAAATAACAATTTTTTTATAATTCAGTTGTTACCAAGTCAATCCAATGGGCAGAACATCCATGGTTAGTTGGTTACAACATGCTGGAATGCATTCAGATTCATATTTGCTTAGGTTAATTACAACAAAAGCAATTTTATTGATCCATAGGAACCCACCTGGTACTAAAGGGTTACTTTTAGTACCGGGTGGGGGCTCCACCCGGATACTAAAGGCCCTCCAGGGATCCATAATTTGGACACGATACTAATGCTAACATTAGTACCGGGTCCAAATCTAACGGGTCCAAATGTGACGAGAGGTCATTTTTCCAATAGTGGCATCATCATGACTGACATGGTAAAAAAAGTAAGTACTTCCTCCGTCGCAAGTTACTATTCGTTTTGACTTTTCTATGTACATAGCTTTTGTTATGCACCTAGATATATATTATGTTTAGATACATAGCAAAAGTTATGCATCTAGAAAAGCCAAAACGAATAGTAATTTAGGACGGAGGGATTACTTAATATGCCCGTGAGCTACCTAAAAATTAGACAAACCTGTGAAAATGTGTCGTCATCATCAGTTTACTTGCTCGTAATCTGTTCGACCTATGATTTTTCTACGTGTAAGCACTGCACATAGGCACCGGAGGGGGTATTGGAGTAAGAGGTGCTGCGGATCCCGATGCGGCGGACCGGTGAGGCGGTGGAGGTGGCGTCCGTCGTGTTGTTCCCTGCGGCATCCTACATCACCGACCAAGTCATCTGCGTTGATGGTGGTCGTATCATTAGTGCCTGATCGAGAGTTGATTCACCTCTGAATTCCCAAGATACTAGTATCAAATTGCTTTATTCACTACCGGAAACAGTAAATTCGCCGAGTGTAAAACGTGTGCCGAGTGCAATTTTTCGGGCACTCGGCAAACACCGTCTTTGCCGAGTGTACACAATGAGGCACTCGGCGAACATAATGCACTCGGCAAAAAGGCGGTTTGCCGAGTGCCAAAAAACAGGCACTCGGCAAACAACTCCTGGACACTCGGCAAAAAAGACACACTCGGTAAATCAACAGCGCGTGCGTCGCACGTGCGTCGTCCGTTACCAGGTTGGGCCGGCCGTTACACCTTTGCCGAGTGCTTGCCGTTCGACACTCGGCAAAGTGTGGTTCGCCGAGTGCTAACCGCACACACTCGGCACACTCAAAAGTTCGCCGAGTGCCTCGTCTGGACACTCGGCAAACTCAACACATTGCCGAGTGCCGTCCCAGATGCACTCGGCAAAAAAAAAAAAATCCCTCCAACAGCTTCCACACTTTTTCTACTCCCCACGTAGGACATTTGGTTATACATATTAAAAGTTGGTCTATTTTCGGGTCTGTTTGGGATTTTTAATGCTTTGTTTGCATTAATAGGAATTTTTTGATTGAAGTCAAATTTTAACTGCAAGTACTTGAAATAATGGATTGAAATCAGTGAAAAAATCATATTCATATTATGGAGACCGGATTGAGGTCTCAACCAGAAAATGAAGAGAAATTTTGATGATTGTTTTTAAAAAACAGGACCACGAACCTATGGTTCAATGGTTGTTAAATTGTAAAAAAACCAAACGAAATCTGAAAATCACAAGATTTGTCAAGATGTCATTATATTATGTGTGTAGGCTGTGGTAAAAAATTGGGAACATTTCGCCCAATTTCTGACACATGATGCTTAGAAACCGACTAATCTCGTGGAAGGATTCATAGAAGTTAGAAAGGAGCCAATAAGATTTGGTGTCCAAGTGACACTGGAATTAAGAAGTGCCTTCAAATCTTTTTGTATAGGCAACATACAACACAGATTGGTTCATGTCAAAATTTGGAAATTTTTCGGATGCGTTTGATATTTTTTATTGATTAAATGCAATTATAGATTTTTATTAGATATAAATGGAATTTGAGCTATAACTGCATGAAATAATGGAATAATATCGGTAGAAAACTAATTTAACAATTTTTGAGTGATTTTGACACGATTTTGAACAAGTATATTAGAAGTCACTAAAAATACGTTATTTCATGTAACTTTGCCGAGTGCGGCGAGAATGCTAGCGTCGTGGGTTGCAGGTTACGCTTTTGGAGGGGAAATTACCTCGGTTGGTGGTCCTTCTGGCCGTGCCTGCTCTCTCCATCTGCCTTCTTCCTCTTCTCGGGCTATCGCCATGCGGGCTGGTGGTTTGCGAATTGCTATGTCTAGTTACTCCCTACTCTCTACTTCGAGACGTAGCGCCAAGAATATGATCCCATCATAAGAACACTTGAGGGTGAATGCACTTCTACTTGCTGTAGATGAAATTTGCTGCAAAGGATACACTTTACTTGCACTTTATCTGACGCTCTTTTGAGCCAGACTATTCTGTATTTGGGT
>NC_028457.1:36965216-36976908 GCF_000263155.2 Setaria italica | reverse complement strand
GTTACGTGCAGCGCGGACTGTCCCTCAGTACCTAGCGCTCTCCGGATACACAATCTCCATCACAGGACGTGTATTTGGAGAACAGCGGGGAGGTGCTGCCGAAATTCTATCTCGGGTCGGAGTAGACCATGGAAACTAATCCCACCTACACATCCTCGTGTGGGATTAGGACCTATCTTTACCTAATAGACAATATAGGAACGTGTAGATGCAACTTGAGTGTTTATATTACTTGCTGGTATGGTAGAGGATGGAGGATCGTCAGTGGATGTACACGGGCCGATCTAGTCAGAATTCGTTGACCGATGAATGGATAAATAAGACCGATGCTTTCTTGGAACGGGCATTTGCAAGGATCAAAGGAGGAAGAGAAACTTGGTGTCCGTGTAGCAAATGTGGAAACATGCGTCGGCAAACCAAGTTAGGAATGGGTAAACATCTTGTTAGGCACGGATTTACGTCAGACTATACCATATGGATCTACCATGGTGAGGTCGATCGTGGGAGGGACGAGGTCATCAGGCAACGTATCGAGCAATATGATGATGACGCCGGGGTGGGAGACATGTTAGATGACTATCATGAAGCTCATAGGGAGGAGGAGCCCGAGGCTACCGCAAAGGCGTATTACGACATGTTGTCTGCGGCACAACAACCCCTTCACGGGCATACCAAGGTCTCTCAACTGGATGCCATTGCACGTCTAATGGCCGTGAAGTCCCAGTTTAGCTTGAGTCGAGACGCCTTCGATATTATGTTGACAGTTTTTGGGAGCCTGCTCCCGGAGGGTCACATCTTACCAAAGTCTATGTATGAGGCACAAAAACTTCTTCGTGCACTTAAGATGCCATACGAGCAGATACATGCTTGCCCGAAGGGATGCATCTTATTTAGGAAAGAATATGCGGAAGCCAAGTACTGTGTGAAGTGCGAATCATCTAGATTCCTGGAGGTAGACTCTAGTGACGGTCAGAAGAAGCAGCTTGCAATCCCTGTGAAGATTCTACGGTACCTTCCCTTCATACCGAGGATCCAACGGCTGTACATGTGTGAAGAATCCGCGAAACAAATGACATGGCATAAAAACGGACGTCGATACAATGCTGACAAGCTGGTACATCCATCCGATGGTGAAGCCTGGACAAAGTTTGATGCCATTTATGATGCGAAAGCTCGAGAGGCTCGTAATGTACGTGTTGCGCTCGCAACAGATGGGTTCAATCCGTATGGAATGGCGGCTGCCCCGTACACATGTTGGCCTATGTTTGTTATCCCCTTGAATCTCCCCCCTGGTGTCATCTTTCAGCGACAAAACATATTTTTATCGTTGATAATTCCAGAACATCCAGGGAATAATATGAGTGTGTACATGGAGCCTCTGATAGATGATTTGGTCCGTGCATGGGAGGAAGGGGTATGGACATACGACTGGGCTACACGGACAAACTTCAAGATGCATATTTGGTACCACTATTCCCTGCATGACTTGCCGGCATATGGTATTTTCTGTGGCTGGTGTGTTCACGGGAAGTTCCCCTGCCCAGTATGCAAGGCTTCAGTGAAGTTCACTTGGTTGACCAAGGGTGGCAAGTATTCTTCATTCGACAAACATCGACAATTCCTTCCTCCTGACCATCCTTTCAGAACAGATATTAGAAATTTTACGAAAGATGTCGTAGTTAATGAGCCCCCACCGCAGATGTTGACCTTAGCCTTGGTTCGTGCTCAGATAGACGCTCTTGAGGTCAATAATCATGAAGGTGGGTTTGTGGGATATGGCGAGCAACATGCTTGGACTCAGAAGTCTTGCTTGTGGAATCTCCCCTATTTTGACGATCTTCTTCTCCCACATAATATTGATGTTATGCACACTGAAAAGAACATCGCTGAGGCAATTTTTGGTACAATCATGGACATTCCTGACAAGACAAAGGATAACGTCAAGGCTAGAGTAGATCAAGCAAGGTTATGCAACAGACCAAAGCTAGACATGATGCCTCCTAGAGCCGGCAAGTCGTGGAGAACTTATGAATTACTTATTTAGACGAGAACTTATGAATGCTATTTGTGTGCTTGTGAATCCTGTGGTGCAATTTATATGCTTGTGCTGCCATTAATATGCCTGTGTATCTGTGGTTGTTTTTTGAGAGGGGTCCTTTATACCTAACATTTCTATTTTGTAGCAGGAATTAGGACACTTTGCCGAGTGTTAACACTCGGCAAAGAGACCATTTCTGGTAGTAGTAGACGCGTTTGCCGAGTGTATTCTCCAAACACTCGGCAAAGGGGCCAAAGAAACGGCGGAATTGCTTGTTTGCCGAGTGCCATAGGTAGGCACTCGGCAAACACAGGCCATTTGCCGAGTGTTTTTGGAAGAACACTCGGCAAAGCGGTCGTAAAAAATAGCAGGCCTGGCTTCTTCGCCGAGTGCCTGCCCCGTGGCACTCGGCGAACATTGTATGTTTGCCGAGTGTCTTGCAAAAATGCACTCGGCAAACAACAAAATAAAAATGGCGGGTGGGGCTTCTTCGCCGAGTGCCACGGGGCAGGCACTCGGCGAAACATGGATTTTTGCCGAGTGTTTTGGGAAAAATACACTCGGCAAAGGAGTAGAGTTCGCCGAGTGCATTTAGTAAAACACTCGGCAAAGGTGTAGAGTTTGCCGAGTGCATTTAGTAAAACACTCGGCAAAGGAGTAGAGTTCGCCGAGTGTCGGCCGTCAGACACTCGGCAAAGCTTCCGTCGCCGTGAACGACCGTTAACGTCTTTGTGCCGAGTGTTTAGTGTTGCCGAGTGTATTGTTGCACTCGGTAAAATGTTTGCCGAGTGCCCGACGATCGACACTCGGCAAACAGCCTGTTTGCCGAGAAAAACTTTGCCGAGTCGACTTCGCCGAGTGTTACACTCGGCAAACCATTTGCCGAGTGTAATGGGGCCTTCGCCGAGTGCCTGGGGCACTCGGCAAAACAACTGTTTCCGGTAGTGATTGTTAATAGATGGTGTAGCCTAATGTTTTGCACAAGGTGCAACAAAAATTTGTTTGCATGGAGCAACTGTTGTGGAATAGAAATTTGGTTTGTCTGCAATGGAAGACTGCTGGGCAGTCAATTAGAGAGTTGCGGACGGTTTACTCTTTGCAACAAGTCTTACATATTTTCTTTCCTTTCCTTTCCTTCACTCTTTCTATTTCATTATTTTTTTCTCCCCCTCTAATACTATTGCTAAAATACATGCAACAATAAATTCTCACCTTTTAAACAATACAAAATTTAATACTGAAATAGGAGTTTTCGCTACTAGAACAATACAGATATAACATTGACCATTAATTTTTCATATCCACCGAAAAAAGGATTTTCATAACTGAGACAAACAATCTTACTATAGAACATTATAGTTATATTGTTGGAAAATTCAAAACATGTTTTTGGCCAATGACTGTTCAGTACTAGAATATATTGTTTGACCTTAATTTTACTGGTTAAAAAACTCGGCAATATCTTCATGTAATTTCAGCAAATTCGAAGTCCCATATTAGGGAGGATATAAGCGTGTATCTAAACACATCTGTACACCACTTGTACGCATCGATCTCAATACAGAGGATTAATGTAGGCTCTATACCAGTCTGTCAGACTAGCATCATCGGCTAATCACGCTCATGGGACTCAACTAAAACTATAGCTATGCCACCTCACAAAGTCAATACATGCATCATGCATGATCCATTTCTGATATTTTGACACTACTCAATGGCCAGTGGCATAACACGTCATGGCGACCAACCTGGAGTCGTGCTTCCACCTGAACCATCATCGTCCACGTCTCCTCCATCGCCAGCTTCATCGCCTTCCCCGGGGAAGCGCTCTACTCCAGCTTCATCGTTGCAGGAGGACTGAACCAGCTGACGATAGATCGAGGAGCTTGGCTGCCGAGTGGGCCCGTGATAAGATTCGTGCGAACTGCGTCGCGCCGGGCATGATCATGACTGACATGGTGAAAGGCGTAAGTATTTGTTCAACGAGTTAGTTACACATTATATGTTGAAAGGAGCATGTTGACACGTATGCTACACACACATGTTTCGCCCGGGGCACTGGAGCAAGAGGACTCACGGATCCCGACGCGGCGGATCGGCGAGCCGGAGGACGTGTACGTCCACCGTCGTCGTGTCGTTCCTGTGCTTGCCGGCAGCGTCCTACGTTACCGGCCAGGTCGTCCGCGTCGACGGAGGTCGGACCATTAGCGCCTGATCGAGCGGGTGACTTTGTCCGCCGGCGCCGGGGAAGAACCAACTTTGGCACGGCTACTGGCCAACTGCGTTGGTTTGGTCAGTACCTGATCGAGATATGGTTTGTGTTGAGAGTGAAGGTGAAGCAGAAATAATGGTGCCAACGGCTTCTTCATTGTTGTGTCTTCCGTCTCTGTTTGTGTTTTGGTTGAATGTATTTGTAATCTTATCTTCTTGTAATGTACAAGGGTTTTCAGCTTGATTCCATGTTCTTCCAACAGCTCCAAATATTGAGAAAACTCTAGCCTTTCACCAGAATGCAACATCTTTAATTTGTTGAACATATTACAAAATAACCATTAGGAGCACACAGCGCTGGCTCGTGACTCGTGAGTATAGTGAGTTAAGCTGGATCCTTTGCACCTCTAACACAGTGCACTTCAGTTGAGAATTTAAATTATACTTTATAAAGTTAAATTTCTCAAACTTTGACAAAGTTTATAAGAAAATAATACAAAATAATTGCAATGTTAAAGTAATTTTATTAAATCCACCAACAAATATCTTGATAGTGCATTATTTTTTTTATTTTACACATTAATATATTTTTCTATAATCTTAATTAGATATATTTGACTTAGAAAAAAAAATTAAAACATCTTGTATTTTGGAATGGAGATGGTGCTGACTTCTTACAGATTGAAATCAAATATTTGGAGGTGGCGTCCCTAGCTAATGAGCTAGCATCTATCACCAGGCTCGAGCCAGAGACTTCGGAATGCTGTTTGAATATTGCTGCTGTGCCTATTCTATATGTATATTTTACATCCCCGTTCATTAGACAAAAAAAAAAAATACAATGTTGGACGTTCCTGAAAACTAGGGTGTTTGAAGCAGGGGTGCTTTTGGGCCGTGAAGGAGCGTTGGGCTGCTCCTTGCCACGCGGGCCGTCATGCCAATGAGCGCTGTCTTAGTTTCACGCCTTTTTTTTTATTCCCAGTCAAAGTCGCTGGGCCTATATTGCCTTAGGCGGCCTGTGGTTCCCATACTTACCAAATTGTGCAACACAATTTTGGGCCGAATCCCGTATACCACAGTGCCGATATCTTTCTAAACATCCTTTTGTGGTAAAAATTTTTTTATAGATTTCTAGACTCTTTCAGATGAATATATAAAAAACAAAAAAAACCACATATTTCTACACTTGTTACTCAAACGAAAATCGTAAACACAAGCAAAATAAGATTCTGCAGGAATGCACTTGCATTCGCGTTGCAGCTTCGACATGGTTTGACTTTGGTTTCATTTCCCTGGGTTAAAAAAAACCTGGCAACATCTCTCCATGTGATCGATTACCGAAGTGCTCGTTAATGGGGAAGATTTGCGTATCTGCACCAATCTGTACACCACTTGTACTATTGCACTCATCTCCTACAGAGGATTAATCCAGGATTGGGTATCCCGGTCTGTACGCTACATGTCTATAAGACGAGCATCATCGGCTTTGTGACTTGTGATCTTGCCCAATCTTTGCTGATCAACTAGAACTAGCATTAGGCATTTCTTGTGTCTCTTGCAAGGATGAATGCACCCAAAAGATAGTGACGGCGGAGCAATCCTCCTGCCATGTTCTTCTTGCCGACATGCGATTTCAACATCTGATATGCACGCATTTGCTGCCAGATGGACAGCCAAAGAATATTCATGATCCATTATTTGAGATTACCTTGACACCGGCAGATCAACACCCGGCTTAAGTCAATGGCGCATTAGGTTTTCTTCTTAAGCTCTGTGATCTGGCTTTTGGTCAGATATGGGCGGCACTCAGTGATTGTTTCTCTTTTTCCTCTTTGTATGCAATGTTGATAAATGATGTATAAGATGTGCAGTCAGAAACTCCAATGTTAGAAATTCGTACACCAACAATCAAGAAAGTAAAACTAGTAGAAATAAATTGTCTCATAAGTTTCAACATCTTGATGCATGCATCTCTTGCTGCACAATATGGATTATTCGCATAGTATTGACACTAGCAGATCAACGATCGGCTCAATGAATTCAACGATGCACATTAGTGTGTCTTTTTGGTCAGATGTAAGCCTCATAGATTGATAATAAAATGGAGATATGGTCGCCTCTCAGTACAAATGCAGACACAAACATATTTTGTTGCATAATACTAAGCACAGCCATTTTATAAACAAGCTCACCCTCCCAAATGTTTTCAAAGGTCGAAAAGTTTGGTCGTTTACCTTTGGCGTCAATCAAAGGAAATTATTGTATCCATATTTCCTAGGCTGTGAAAGTCAGAAACGCTTCAACAATAATATTTGACCCGATCGAGATTCTTACTTAATTTACCAACCATACACCAGACTAAATGCTTTCCATGATAACTATGTTAAGTTGAAGGCGACTCAAATCGTGGACACCTGGCAGAGTGCACACAGTTTTGCTCATGACATGAAGTTCATCTCTAGTTTAATAGCTTGCTTAATTGTATTAAAAAAAGCATGGTAGGTCCTTACCTTTGTATATTCAGGTGATTATGCATTATATGTATTCGTAACTTTGACATTAGCAGCTCAACGCACGACAAAATTAAGTCAACTCCTTGTCATGTATATATAATTTTTCATACATTATAGTGCTACTTTTTCTGTAGCTATGTTTGGAAGCAATGTATTGCGCCCTTGGAATTTAATATATGGCAGTCAAATCTCGGTGCACGTTATCTGTCAGGCAGTGCGAACAAAAGATATAGAGAAAACTGACTATGACTAGTTTATATTAAAACAGAAAATTGACTACTTAACATATAAAAGTAGATCAATATATTGAACAGTCGCTACTACAGAAAAAGTTTTTTCAGGGTGGGTAGAAGAGGGTTTGCAGGGGTGGGTCAGGCACCCGCTCTTGCTTTTCGTAGCTAGAAATAGCTGTTTGCAGGAGTGGGTCACGAGCCGCTGCTGCAAAATCCTTTCCGGGGTGGCGGGGGGGATGATTCCCGGCCTCATCCGCACCTGCAGATTCTTTTCTAGCATCGGGCGAGGGGATCACTCGGCTCTAGAGATCGGATGAAAAGATAAAAAAAATTGCGGGCATGGATTTCTAGGAGCGGGAATGGGGTGAGCCGCCCCTGGAAAGAGCCTTATTTTCAAGGGTGGGCGACCGTCCCTGAAAATCTTATTTTTATTGTAGGAGCGGGTGGTCTTTCGGTCCGCTCCTAAAAAATAGGGCGCGCCTACAAATCATTTTTGCAGTAGTGAGTTAAAATGTCTATTAGGATGGTTGTTCATTGTATGATCAAACTCTGGATTGAAAAAATAATTAAGCTTTGAGTCTATGTGGCATTACTAATTAGTTACGTTGGTGCCATCTGACAAGTGATTCACTAAGGTTGAATAAATGAGAAAAAAAAAGAACGCAATTAAAACTTAAAGTTGTGTAGCAACATGAACGGTATCTCCTCTTGTGTACACGAGGAGAGAGAAGACTCCAGAATTAGTTAATGTGTAATTGTGTATGCATATAGGCATGCATAATATCGTTTTGTCTTTCAATGGGTCCTTTTACTTTTTTTTGGTGTGCTCACCTATACTTAGACAGTGACATTTTTAATTAGTTTGAGCAGTCAGTCATTATTGGCTCCTGTTTGCTCAGGTCAGCAAATTGAGACAATTGGACACACGACACATACGCATGATAGTTGAATGGGAGTGGAATTTTATAAATAAAGTAGTATTTGAAATTGTTCTCTGGATCAGTATGTTATCATGGACGGATGCTTCAAACAAACCAGGAGTCGTCGCCCGGCCGGCCGGTAGCCGTCTTCTTGTGCGCCGTATCTGTCCAAATCCGGCCGTCAGATGAACGTGTATGGTCTTATACTACTTTATTCAAAGTCAGCAACTCATCTGCTCGGATGTGGAGTAGACATTTCGATAGGGGTGCCATCTTCTCAGAATGTCAGATCCCTATAAATACACATTGCATGGATGTGGAGTAGCATCTCATCCATCTCATCGTAGTCTCATTTGCACTCCACATCCATCGATCACATTTCTCTACAAGTCGAGGAGCAGAGAGAGTTAGAATATGGTGGCTGCCGGCAGGAGCATGGCCGAGCGGTGGAGCCTCGCCGGAGCAACGGCGCTCGTCACCGGCGGCAGCAAGGGCATCGGGTACATTATGAGGCCTGATGAGCTTGTGATCTTCTACTTATTAGTTCGTTAATATGCGTGCAGTTACAATAACATCCATGGACGTGATCGCAGGCATGCCATCGTCGAGGAGCTGGCGGGGTTCGGCGCGCGCGTGCACACGTGTGCTCGCAACGCGGCGGAGCTGGAGGCGTGCCGCCGGCGATGGGAGGAGAAGGGTCTGCAGGTCACCGTCTCGGTCTGCGACGTCTCCGTGCGCTCTGATCGTGAGGACCTCATGGCCACCGTCAAGGACACTTTCGACGGCAAGCTCGACATCCTCGTGAACAATGCGGGGCAGTCGCTGTTCAAGGCGGCGGCGGATTGCACCGGCGAGGACTACGCGAGTATCATGGCGACCAACCTCGAGTCGTGCTTCCACCTCAGCCAGCTCGCGCACCCGCTCCTGCTGGCCAGCAGCACCGGCGGCAGCGTGGTCCACATCTCCTCGGTCGCCGGCTTCATTGGGCTCCCGGCGCTCGCCGTCTACTCCATGACCAAGGGTGCCATGAACCAGCTCACCAGGAGCCTCGCCGCGGAGTGGGCCCACGACGGCATCCGCGTCAACTGCGTCGCGCCTGGTGGAGTCAGGACTGATATTAGCAATGATGTAAGTTAGTTACTTAATTCTCATCAGTTGATCATCATCTGATCGATATAGTTTTTATTTGAATTAACTTTGATTAACTGATGGATTGAGCAGAGGACGATTGACCCGGAGCTAGTGAAGAAGGAGATGGCACGGCTGCCGATGGGGAGGATCGCCGAGCCGGAGGAGGTGGCGTCCATGGTGGCATTCCTCTGCATGCCGGCGGCGTCCTACATGACCGGACAAGTCATCTGCGTTGACGGCGGCCGCACAATAGCTTAGCTAGCTAGCTTATATCAGTCCAGTTGTCACGTGTCTCGCACGTGTATGTATGCGCACGTGAGACCAGCTACTGGCACACTACATTCTGTTTGTACATTTGAGTGCATTGTGCTGAGGATTTCTGGTTTGGATGTGTAATCCACTTCCGTTGAATACATCTTGTAATATAAGCTTGTTTTTTTTCTAGTGTGATTGTATCAATTTGTGACTTTAAAAAGAAGAAAAAAGGGGTTAAGTCTCACATGCATGATAAGTGTTGTAAGGCTACATGATCTGAATTTTGAAAACTCATATTTGTGCTTTAAATTAGAGACGACGAAACAAAAAAAATCAACTGTTGTAAGGCCTTCTAGTGCATAATTTTTTTCTCAACATGCAAGGCAAGAAGGTATGGTAGAGGAAATCCGGAAGGAGCTGAGGCGATGGCAGGACCAGAAAGAATGTGGCTAGAAATGCCTGTAGTGCGGGTGCGGCATAAGCAATTGGCGTATAGTGCTGGTTGTGGAGACATTGCATAAATCAGGTCGAGAGAGAAGAGGCTGAGATAGAAGAAGAGCAACACGTTGGCTATAATTAGTTAATTTTGAATTTAGTTACTAAGTAACTGCTAATTTTTAGGTAATATTTTAGTAATGTCGATAAAAATTCATGTTCTCCAATAACTTAAAATCAAAGGACATTCGATTGGTTTTCCTTTGGAAGCTCCGTTTTTATTTTCTTGTACGCATCTCCATGAATGAAAGTGAAAACGAACATCCTATTTACAGGGGCTTGTTTTCGAATTTTTCCCCTGAATTTTAGGATAATAAGGAGACAAGAATGATAACGAAAAAATGAAATAAAATAATAAAAAAGAAATACAAAAGCAAGAGTGATAATGATTTTGATCCTTTCGATCATTTTCAGTTTTTCCTATTTGATATGCTTTCAGTGAATTCCTACTTTCTCTTCACATCCCACCTATAACCACCCACAAGGGCCAAGGGGTCGGCTCAAGCTAAACCAACCACATCACCTTACAGCACCCTGTCTTCGTTCCTTCGAGTATAATCATGTATTAAAGTCGTGACTTGTGAAATGTCTATTACTCAATTAAACATTTCTATGTATGATAATTGTTTTAACTAAAGCTATTGATCTATGACACATATTGATGTGTTTTTACTTGGATACTTTCGGTTTCAATTCTCCTACCAATGCCATCTTGATCTCCGACAATACCATATTCATGGCTTACTGAATTTTTTTTTGTGAAACTAGAAATGATTTGGCCATTTCCCATTAGCTTTCTCTCCTGCGTGTGGAGGCGGCTGCATATGTACTGTTTTGCTCTGTTTCAACTAAGCCAACCAATGGGCAATTATCTTAGTATGTTGACTCATGACTCCTACTAAGAAAAGAGAATATTCAGGACTTTGACTAAAACGGCAAATCCCAGAACTAACATATATGCTAATTAAGAGTCAACTGGAAGGCGCACGCTGACACGTACGCATCTTCGACATCATTTGACTTTGATTTGCTGCTCTTAATAGAAAAACTCGGCTACATCTCGATGCATGTGATCACCACTACTCCATGAAAAAGATCGCGTATCTACACCCATATGTGCAGTATCTCCCAAAATAATTGATTAGTATACACCAGTATAGTATCTCCCAATGCAAGTCTACCAGATTGGTATCAAGGTGTGTTGTGACTTCGAAGCTAGGCTAATCATGTTCATGGGAGTTAATAACTATAACTTAGCCACCTCACAAGGTCAGTAGACTGATTAGATGTAACCATATATGCAGGTCAATTTCTTGCAAAGATATATGAATGCACCCAAAGATAGTGACGGCCGAGCAATCCTCCTGCCATGTTCCTCTTATAGAATTTCTAGTTTATATAGAGTTTTCTTCTTGCCGACATACCATTTAACATCTGATATAGGCATGAACTCTTAGCTCAGATAGCCAAAGAATATACATGAGATTCATTATTTGAGATACCCTTGACATCGGCAGATCAACGGTCGATCGGCTCAAGTCAATGGTGCATTAGGGTTTTGTTAATTTCCGTCATCTGGCTTTGATCCGTGGTCAGATGCAGTTTATGAGTATCTCGACCTGAAGCACAGAGAAGACATGGACGGCACTAGCAGATTGTTTTTTGCAATGTAGTTGCTGGCCATGCATGTAGTGCAGTGTAGAGCCAACATTCTTCGTTGGGTTTTAGCTCAAATGTCATCGCTTGGCAAAAACAATTTGTTAAACCTGGACACTAATCTAGAAAAAAAAAACTAGTGTCGTCTCGTAAATTTCAATATCTGATGCATGCATTTCATGTTTAGCTCGATTATATTATGCATGCAACCAGAGACTATATATTAATCACTATATTGAT
>NC_028457.1:36952115-36965116 GCF_000263155.2 Setaria italica | reverse complement strand
TATTATTTAATAATGGATGAATTAGGCTTAATTAGGCTTAATAGATTCGTCTCGCCCGTTTAGCCTCCACTTATGTAATGTGTTTTGTAAATAATCTACGTTTAATACTCCTAATTAGTATCTAAACATTCGATATGACACGTGCTAAAAATAAGCAAAGGGAACCAAAACGCTCCCTTAACTTTTCATTCAACTTTTTAGTTCCTCTGACACACAAGGACCAGAAAATATAGAACATCAATGCAAAGGATAGTAAAAACCGGTGATATTTAAACCCTCCAACTGCCAAAAATTTACATATAGAAAAGAAAAGGACAAGATATGAATTGATTAATTTGTTAATGCATTAATGCAGACTGTACCCTTGGTGCGAAGGATGTACAATCACCTCAGCTAAATATTCAAGCTAGCTATATTGGTTGTTTCTTTTGTATAATCCTAATCGAAGGGAATAAAATTTTTGCCTTTGTTTTTACTATCTGGCCCATACTGCTAAGTTAATTTGTCAGACAATCATGCATTTTAAATGACCTTGTAAACAAGTACTCGCCAGACCTTTCTAGTGATATGGACAGTCTAGCGTATTCTTAGTGAATTTATTGTTCCTAGTTTATTTAACAGTCTTCTTAGGGTTCACATAACCCTAATTTCTGGAAGTAAAAATGAGAGACCTATGCTTTGATGGAACTCAGGGAATACTTATTTTTCCTTTAAGAAATTAATGTCAATGCCGATGATGATTCAAAGATGTGACAGGGTGCACAACATTTTGCTGACGACTTAAATTTCCAATCTAGCTTGCCAATTAATTTATTTATTACATGTGTGTTGCTTGCCTACCTTTAGATATTCAGGTGATTATGCATTGTATAAATGCAGATCTTTGACATTAGCAGCTCAACGCACGACAAAGTTAAGTCAACTTGTCGTGTGTGTTTCTCTTCACATAATTGTGCTAATTTTTTTCTATGGTATGGTCAGAGCCTCAGAGGCGATATGTATAGTGCTAATTTGCGTCCACGTTCTCTTTCAGGCAGTGGATAATATAATGCAGATAGAGATGAACCAACTACTTAACATTCAGGACAAGATCGATGTATTAAATAATGTCTATAAACTATTATGATGGATCACTGTTGTATGACCTTAATAGTAGAAAACAAATTGTGTTAATTCTGAATTTTTCTAGCATACTAATAAACTGGATAAATGGAGTGAATTTTACTTGGTGGACCAGCTTCACAGGATTATAAATATTTGTGATCCTAGCAGCACAAAATATTGGTAGTTTGTGAATTCTAAAAAAAAATTGAAGACTCATGGGGAAAGAAAAATAGGAGAATAATGCGTCATATTAGGAAGAGGGTAGAAACAATAACCGAGGAAATTTTAAATTTGAAGTCTGTCACAATATGAATCTCTATGCCGGACAATATTGTTGTCTTGATTTACCGACCTTTGTCACATGTAGAGAATCAAGATTGAAAATGAGTTAATATGAAAACTCGATCGTTCTTGCTAGTTTATACTCCTTTTCTTTTCGTAGGACATGTATACATTTCAAGATTAAAAATTCTTAATCTTTGACCAATAGCGATCGATCTTAAGAATTTGACCAATAAATTTAGAAGAATTATATTCATATCATATATATCTGCAAACACTTTTATATGCGTTAATTTCGTGTTACGGAATATGAGATATACATAAAAAAGGTGCCGCAGCATATATAGTATTGAAAACCTCTCCTGGTTATACAATGCTACATCATTTTCAGTCTCAGCTCAGCAAACTAAGACAAGGACACAAGGTGTGAAAATTCAACCGGCCGGTACCGGTAGCGGAGTGTATATGCTGTTGTGGCCGGTCTCGATCTTCAAATAAAGTCCAGCAGCCGTTGGACGGCAGGGCGGCAGGCCGGTAGAAGTCTTCTCTTGTGCGCCGTATCTCTACTTGTTGGCGTTTAGGTTGCCTCTAACTGCTACTGCCATCACAACGCATCTTAGCATCCGTCTACCGATCACAGAAGAATCAGTCATTATCACTCGCGCCCATGCTGTTGATTTCTTTCTTAAATACCTCGCTCATACACGCTCTAAGCATACTTGGCAGTAATCAAGAACCGCTGGTTGCACTTGCAGCAGGCTATGGCGGCGGCTGCCGGCGGGAGTCGAGAGGAGAGGTGGACCCTCGCCGGAGCGACGGCGCTCGTCACCGGCGGCAGTAAGGGGATCGGGCACGCGATCGTCGAAGAGCTGGCCGGGTTCGGCGCGCGGGTGCACACGTGCGCCCGGAACGCGGCGGAGCTGGAGGAGTGCCGCCGGCGGTGGGCGGAGGACGGGCTCGTCGTCACCGTCTCCGTCTGCGATGTCTCCGTGCGTACTGACCGGGAAAGGCTCATGGACACCGTCAAGGCCACCTTCGGGGGCAAGCTTGACATTCTTGTAAGCATCATCACCGTTTGATTGAATCTCAATGAATCGGTCATCAGTTAAATAAATAAACTAAGAGCCTGTTTAGTAGACCCCCTATAGTTTTTCAGGAGGAAGCTCTGCTAAATAGTACTACCTTATCGAAATATTTGTTGCTATTGTCCTTTTCTTGCAACATAACCATTTGTCTTATACAAAAATTTATTACAAATATATGAAAAGTTAAGTCATGTTTAAAACACTTTTGATGGTAAAGTAGGTCACATGCATAAGGTTTTGAATAAGACAAATGGTCGAACATTGGGATCAAAAGGTAATAGCGACAAATATTATTTTGATAGGGAGGAAGTAATTTGTTTAGAATTAGTCTAGAATGATTCCGTGTGAGTGATTACATGAAATGAAATGAGATGATCCCTCCTAATTCACTTCCTCTGTAAAGTTTATCGTAAAGAATCACGATTGCGTACATAATAATCATATTTCTCAGAGAACCATTTTCAGGAAGAGCTCTCCAAACATTTGCTAATTCCTAGGCACGCGTGCAGGTGAACAACGCTGGACAGTGCACGTTCAAGAACGCTACGGAGTGCACAAGCGACGACTACGCCCGGCTCATGGCAACCAACCTCGAATCCTGCTACCATCTCAGCCAGCTCGCGCACCCGCTCCTCCTCGCCAGTGGCAGTGGCGGCAGCGTGGTCCACATCTCCTCCGTTGCCGGTTTCATTGGGCTACCAGCGCTCACTATCTACTCCATGACCAAGGGCGCCATGAACCAGCTCACCAGGAGCCTTGCCACAGAATGGGCCCGTGATGGCATCCGTGTCAATTGCGTGGCACCCGGTGGAATCAAGACTGACATCAGCAGAGATGTAAGCTTACCTAACATCAACCAGCTGTTACCTGTATATAGTATTTCTCCATGCATTGGTCGATTCTCGTTAGTTGGAAGCTAGAATTCTTATTGCATTATTGTTATGTTTGTGAGATTATGATGATAATTAACCTAATAGTATATGTTAAATGTGTTCTGAGCATGCAGGAGACCATAGACCCGGAGCTGGTGAAGAAGGAGATGGCGCTGCTGCCCATGGGGAGGATCGGTGAGCCGGAGGAAGTGGCATCGATGGTGGCCTTCCTGTGCATGCCGGCAGCATCCTACATGTCCGGCCAGGTCATCTGCGTTGACGGTGGCCGCACCATAGCTTAGCTCGATACTACATGCCTAGTGAACCCGGCTGTGCAGGCATACATATAGTTGTCATACACTCGTGCGCATTGTGCTGAGGATTTGGTGTGCAATTACGTCCATCAAATCGATTGTGTGATCTTTTTTTATCTACTTTCAATTTATCAATCTATTATCCAAAGGATTTCGCTAAAAAATTTCCCATTTCCTAATGCACATGATTGTTCCTGGCATTGCAACATATTCCACAGACGGTACGGTGGTTCCAACAATGCCTTATATCCCATACCATTCATCAGAACCAAGGCCACCTTAACCATCTCCTATGAACAAGATAACACTCAAGTCCTCGCTGTTACTTCATTTGGCTCTGCCATTGACTCCAACAACTGCGGTGTTTTTATTCGTGAATTATAGGGCAGCATTAATGAACCAATTGATCCCTCATCTTGTGTTGAACAACATGATCAGAGCTTTGCCCAATAAATACGCAGACAAATAATAGCAACCGCATATACAATTGACACAATGATTCACGAGAAAATAAAAGAATCATGAGAACAATCGATTGACTCAAAACTTTCAGCAATCGATTGACTTGAAGCCTTAGTTTTAATCGATCATGTGCACAGGTCGCGTAATAGTTCAAAAGAACTTTATACCCAACTATGCTGTACAAAATACTTATCACACTACCGAGGTATGATTGCATAGGGACGCTATTACACTTTTACAAAGGTTCCCTAATAAGTGATAACCCGCTAAGACTTCCTTGTAGATGAACCCTCCCCCCAAGTGGTGCGTACACCCCTTGGCTGGACAAGCCATCGCACAACCTATGAGCCCCTCTTGCTCTTTTGGTAAGATTATCACAAATTAGAGTATCTAATTAATTAGTCAAGATCAGAGCTTGTTGATCTTATGGTTGTACGTGGTCACTCCATGTTCCAATTAATACAAGATATTCTTGTAAATAAGCGTAGATAGAAGGATGGTTAGGGACACTTGCCTTTCTCCAAAGAAAAGTTACTTTTATTGCTTTTCAGCTCTTGCTTTCTTGAAACTCTTAATCTTCAAAACTTCCGAATAGCAATCCCTCTACTCGAAGCAATCACCGGCATAAACATACAAGCAAACAAATAAGTACAACTAAGAACAATGCAGCAAAACAAAAGAAAAGGTTTAAAAGAGTGTACTAAAGGATAAGGCTCGAATCTAAGGTCACGCAAACGCAAGAAAGGTTTAAAATGGAACTAAGGTGGAAAAGGCACAGCTATCAAGAGATTAATATCAAACAAGAAAAGACTATGTGCTGCATCATTTTCAGTCTCAGCTCAGCAAACTAATATGGTGTTTGGATGCGAGGTACTAAACTTTAGGAAGGTCACATCGAATGTTCGGACATTAATTAGGAGGACTAAACATGAGCTAATTATAAAACTAACTGCAGAACCCCTATACTAATTCGCGAGACGAATCTATTAAGCCTAATTAATCCATCATTAGCAAATGGTTACTGTAGCACCACATTGTCAAATCATGGACTAATTAGGCTTAATAGATTCGTCTCGCGAATTAGACTCCATCTGTGCAATTAGTTTTATAATTAGACTATATTTAATACTCCTAATTAGTATCAAACATCCGATGTGACAGGTACTAGGGTGTATCCAAACACCCCGACAAGGACACAAGGTGTGAAAATTCAACCGGCCGGTACCGGTAGCGGAGTGTATATGCTGTTGTGGCCGGTCTCGATCTTCAAATAAAGTCCAGCAGCCGTGGGCCGGCAGGGCGGCAGGCCGGTAGCCGTCTTCTCTTGTGCGCCGTATCTCTACTTGTTGGCGTTTAGGTTGCCTCTAACTGCTACTGCCATCACAACGCATCTTAGCATCCGTCTACCGATCACAGAAGAATCAGTCATCATCACTCGCGCCCATGCTGTTGATTTCTTTCTTAAATACCTCGCTCATACACGCTCTGAGCATACTTGGCAGTAATCAAGAACCGCTGGTTGCACTTGCAGCAGGCTATGGCGGCTGCCAGCGGGAGTCGAGAGGAGAGGTGGACCCTCGCCGGAGCGACGGCGCTGGTCACCGGCGGCAGCAAGGGGATTGGGCACGCGATCGTCGAAGAGCTGGCCGGGTTCGGCGCGCGGGTGCACACGTGCGCCCGGAACGCGGCGGAGCTGGAGGAGTGCCGCCGGCGGTGGGCGGAGAACGGGCTCGTCGTCACCGTCTCCGTCTGCGATGTCTCAATGCGTACTGACCGGGAAATGCTCATGGACACTGTCAAGAAGGTCTTCGATGGCAAGCTCGACATCCTGGTAAGCTAAGGTCGACGGCAAGGCTGTTTACAGTGGCCAGTGGTGGAATAACCACCGCTGAATCTTCCATGAACAAATGTACAGGTCAACAATGCCGGGCAGCTGCTGCTCAAGGCGGCGGCGGAGTGCGCGGCGGAGGAGTACTCGCATGTAATGGCGACGAACTTGGAGTCGAGCTTCCATCTCAGCCAGCTCTCATATCCTCTCCTCCTCAACGCCTCCCTCGCCGGAGGAGGAAGCGTCGTCAACATCTCCTCCATCGCAAGCTACGTAGGGGTCCCAGGGCTCGTGCTCTACTGCATATCCAAAGGTTAACACCTTCTTCTTTGCTACATTTTTATCCTAGACAACATCAGACTTTATTTTGTTTGGAATGAAACATAAGAATCAGACAAAACTAATTACGACAAAGGAGGAATTCTCAAACTCTCCATGAATATATGTAAATTATTTCCATAAACTATGTGTCTTATACACAAGAAAAGATTATCTGTTCTTGACAGAATTCTAGCGTACGTGCAGGAGGAATGAACCAGCTTACAAGAAGCCTGGCTGTCGAGTGGGCGCAGGACAAGATTCGTGTGAACTGTGTTGCCCCAGGCCTTGTCACAACTGATATACTCAAACAGGTGCGTGTCAACTAGACAGGGAACGGAATCATCAACTTATCCATATTGTCCATTTATTGAAAGATTTTTACCCCAGAAGTCGGTAACTTTTCTAACATGTGTTGAAATGGCCATCTAATTGCTCCTAGAAATGGCATATAAAGTAGGGGAAATAATTAAATTTTGTTTCATGGTTTTCAAAAAGAAAATCTCCATGAGGATGAAAGTTAATTAGAAAATTTTATCTCCAGAACAATGCAAACAGCTGCGTATCAAATCCATCTTCCGGACCATTTTTTTTTTCTTTGGCAAAACATTACTATCATAAGTCTGGCAATTTTTTGCTAAAAAATTACATGTATAGACCGATAAGTCGACTGATAAATAGAATCTCTTCTTTAAATCATAAAAATTGTTTAGATAAATACAGCTATTCTCATTAGTAGTAGATTAGTAATTGTCTAATGGACAATTGATGAAATTTATTAATTCGCTTTCTCCAAATCTGTTTGGAGTTGACAACTTGACAGGTGGAACCGGAGACTATAGAGCAAGAGATTTCACGGGGTCCCATGGCCCGGAGTGGCGAGCCCAAGGAGGTTGCCTCCGTGGTGTCATTCCTCTGTATGCCGGCGGCTTCCTACATCACCGGCCAAGACATTCGCATCGACGGCGGCCGGACCATAAGTTGAGCTGCTAAGTACCAGTTACACATAAAACTTCCAAGGGTGTAGATGTAATAACATCATCCTCCATTATTGGAGATCCTGATCTCCAGTGTATCATGTAGCCATGCATTCTTTGAAAACGAGTAAAATACACCGGCTGTTCCTAAACTTGTACCATGATGTCATCTAGGTTCATAAACTCTTAAAAAATATTTTCAGGTCCATGAACTTATCTCAAGGTGTCATCGGAGTCACTAAAGTCTCAAAGTGCATATTTAGACTCCTAAACTTGTCCTCGGGTTTCATCCAGATTCCTAAACTTTCAAAATACATTGTCAAATCTTGAAACTTGTCATCTGCCACTGATAGCAATGCTTCCTCCTCGCTCGTTGCCTTTGCAACCACCTTATGCTAGTGATCATGCATGTATTACTTGGCGCTTGATTGGGGATCCTAAAATGCACTTTGAGAGTTTAAGATTCGGATGACACCCTAAGACAAGTTGGAGGAGCTAAAAATGTGTTTTGAGAGTTTAGGTTCTCGGATGTCATCTTGAGATAAGTTCATGGACCTGAAAATGTATTTTGAGAGTTTAGGGACATAGATGACACCTTATGACAAGTTCAGGAACCGCTCATGTATTTTACTCTGCACATGTATTTTACTCTTTGAAGAACTTCCATATAATTAAGACGGAAGTTGACGTCGTCACCGAGCTTAATTTTCTTGAAAGTTTAGAAAATGGCTTTTGTATATACCATGGATTGTGATCTCCTTGTATCCGGTGGCTTTGAATTCATTGAGTAAGACTGGAGTTGACTTTGTCACCAAGATTTATTTAAAAATTTCTAAAAAAATAGAAAACGACTATTACGTAAACCTCTACCTCTAAATTTCGAGCTAGGAGTATGTATAACCATCTTGATTGCGTTTAGAATCTTTTACCAAATCGTTGACAGGGAGTGTAAAACCAGATCGACCACTCATCAGTCAACCCTGATCCTTTCGGCTGCGAAGATGAGTGGCTCGTGTCGGACAGCACGAACACACGGGACAAAGCTGGAAGCGTACTCTATTTGCTACCTCTCCTAGTACTCCATTATCCCTTTTCAAATTCTTCACACATGAACCTTTGACTAACTCATCTTGACCTTGGCGATATAAGCATTCGTACAGGTGCAGTGCGTGGCGTCGCAAGATCGAGCACTGGTCGAACAGAGAAGACATGGCAGCGGTCGGCAAGGAGAGACGGAGCTTGGCGGGCGCGACGGCGCTGGTCACCGGCGGCAGCACGGGGATCGGGCACGCCATCGTGGAAGAGCTGGCGGCGTTCAGCGCGCGTGCGCACACGTGCTCCCGCAGCGCGGCGGAGCTGGAGGAGTGCCGCCGGCGGTGGGCCGAGAAGGGCTTGCAGGTCACCGTCTCCTCCTGCGACGTCGGCGTGCGCGGCGACAGGGAGGCCCTCATCGATCGGCACGGTGAAGGACACCTTCGCCGGCAAGCTCGACATCCTTGTAAGCATAGGCGCAAATCAACCATGAATTACACGATGAAATGTGTTCATGATGGATGTACTGCAGGTGAATAACGCGGCGCAGCTGAACTTCAAGCCAGCGGTGGAGTGCACGGCGGAGGACTACTCGCGTCTCATGGCGACCAACCTGCAGGACTATTTTTCAGTAGATGTAGTAACTTGCAGGACTATTTGCCATTTTGGTTCGGGCACAAAAGAAGTTTCACACAAGTAAATTTCTTAGATCGTTAACTTTTTTCCCACAGGAGGATGCACACCAGCTCACAAGAAAGCTTGGCTGCCGAGTGGGCCTGCCATAACATTCGTGTGAATTTGCGTTGCACCATGCCTCGTCGCGACTGACATGACCAGAGACGTACGTGTACATGAGACCGACGCCATGGACTCGAGTTGTTTTCCATTTTCTCTTGTCTTTATTGTTATGCATTTTTTCCATTTTACTGTCATATATATTACCTTTACTTGAACTATAGAATTCCATTGCTCCTACCTGCTAACTGACATGGAGATGACAGTTAGGAGCAGACATCCTGGAGCAAGTATTGTCGCGAATCCCATTGGGCGGAGCGCGGATGCAGCAGAGGTGGCATCAGTGGTCTCATTCCTGTGTATGCCAGGAGCCTCATATGTCACTGGCCAAGTCATCTCTGTTGACGGTGGTCGAACTATAAGTGCTTGAGTAGCTAATCGGCGACGAAGAACCAATGGCACAAAAAAGGAAATTAAAGATCACTACGCCAGAAAATATTTGTACTGGTGGGTAAATGAGCACTATGCTGACGGTCAAAGCACCCACCAGCAATTTTGAGCCAGCACAAATAACGGTTTGTGCTGCAGTGGCTCTCTGTGCTTGTATGCATGACACGCTACATTTATTTTACATGCATGTTTCACGTGTATCGTGGGAGTATTAAAATTATGATGATATATATATATATCCCATCGCACGAACATGTGACTATGAGCAGCACATGTCATGTGTTGGGTTGGGATGAATATAACTGAATGTGTAGTTGGTCTTGGAAAAGGTGTCTGTGCGTGTAGTTATGTAAAGTTTACTCATAGGGAAAAAAGATAAAAGAAAAGGTTTGAATGTGTCAAGCTATCTCTCACCGCCACAGTCACAAAAAGAATGTTAGGGGCGCTTTGGCAGGGCTCCAACACCGGCTCCTGCTGCGGCTTCCTACCAGAGCCCTGCCAAACGCCCTCTGGAAAAACGGCTTCAGTGTCGAAACCAACCCTGGAGCCGTTCTCAAAATGAACTAGAGAGGCGGAGAAAAAAAAATAAAAATGTAGCTTCTACCGAGTCCTCCCCTTCCCCACAGACACAAGAACGAAATTGCCCCTCAGCTCAATAGCGCCCTCAATCTCTTACCGTCAGCGTGGTTGTATGCAGCCGGGACAACCACCGCGTGGCTGCCTTGGAGGCATCCCTGCCTCGTTCGAGCCACCCTTGCCGGCATCAGTGTAGCAGGGGAAGAGCAAGGCGCTGGGGAAGCGACGCTGTGAGGCCGGAACGTGGTCGCAAGGGAGCAGCGCGGATGTGAGGATGGAGCAGGGCCGTGGGAGGACGGCGGCGCAGCGAGACTGCCAGAAATAGGCGACGAGTAGGAAAGAGAGGAAAAGATAAGGAACAAACAAAAGGATAAAAAAGAGATCAGAATAAAGAAATGATCCGAGGAACTAAATAAAGAGAAAAAATAGATGCGTTAAAAATTGAAAAAACGACATCACTTTTTTTTAGCAAGCACAAATATTGGTTAACAAAGACTCCCTCCATCCTCAAAAGAATGCAATTCTGGAACAGTGTCATGGTTCACTATATCAAGTTTGACCTATTATAGATGAAAAATTATAAATATAAATAATATCAAATAAACATCATTAGATTAACTATGAACTGTATTTTCATAATAAATTAATTTGGCGCCATAAATGTGAATAGTAAATATATTTACTAGAAATATGGTCAAACGTGAAGTATTTTAACTAGCACGCATACCATAGTTGCATCCTTTATAGGATAGAGGTAGTAATTTATTTTCATTTTTTTATTTTACATGAATAAAAATTATAAACTCAGGATACAATTATTCATCTTAACAACCAAGTCATATATCAAGGGGCATATTGGACATTTGATATCTTCAATCCATTCATGAAAAACAGGTAAAGCCGTTCTGCCAAACGTTTTTCAAAATAGCTCCACATTCACCGCATAAGCCGCTCCACCAGAGGAGTCAGAGCCGGAGTTATTTTTAGAGAAGTCGAAGTAGCCCTTATTGTTGGCGGCATGGATAAAGTGTATGGTGAGCAAAGACATGATGAGATGGTTGCAGAGTCAGTCGGTCCATGGCATGTTTTGCAATTTCCAATATGAGGGTCAAACTTACTTTCAGATATATTTCTACACAAGTTAATAAATAGAATTTATCTCATCAGCACTTTATTTTTCTTATTTAAAATGAAATGTACCTTTAGCAGAAAACGTCTTTCTGTCAAACATTTGCCCTTTCTAGCTTCGAGACAGGAATATAATATATTATCTATCTTTATCAAAATCATTGGCAGGAAATGAAACACCCAGATCAACCAGTCGATCAGCACTGGCCAGACATTCCACGATGGCTCTTGATCGACGCCACCAATTGCAGGCCTCCGTCGCCATGCGTGGCCGCTGTCAGAGAACACGACGAACACAAGGAACGAGTAGCATCTACACACGTGGCTTTCACCAGTACGTGCCTACGTGGCCTTCGTTTTTCTTTCCTGCACGCATCTCCGTTGGTTTCAACTGTAGCAGTACCAACTGGATCGGACAGTCGCATCATCTCTGTTTGTTACGACTCTGCTGGTCACGCTAATCCAAAATACTAATATTTCATATTAACTGCTTACCTCGGCAGTATAAATGGGCATGTTTGCTTTGGGCCTGAGTGGAGCTGCCCGGTTCAGCAGTGCTCTCAGGCGTCCGATTTTGGTCGCCTGGGACTAAGATCGCTGCCTGGCTAGAAAGCTGCCTGCCAGGTCTCCATCCAAACAAACCCAATATGCGTAAATATGAGTAGCGGCAAACTGGGATCATAGCAAAAACTACAAACCTAAGACAGCTAAAATAATCTACAATTTAAAACGAAGGTAAATACAAAGCGTATAGTTCAATCGTACATCTCTCACTACGGGATACAGTAGCTTTGCAAAAGACACTCGGCAAAGGCCTTGCCGAATATAACACTCGGCAAACAGCACGCGGCGTAAATTTTACCGGCAAAGAGCTGTTTGCCGAGTGTCAATCATCGGGCACTCAGCAAAACTTTTTACTGAGTGTCAATAAACACTCGGCAAAAATAAACTCTCGGCAAAAAAAAAAGTTAACGGGATGGCACGGTGATGGTGCTTTTACCGAGTGCACGACGGAAAAACACTCGGCAAAGTTTCTGAACTTTACTGAGTGTCAAGGCGAAAACACTTGGCAAAGTAGTGCGCAAGGGCCAGTTTTTTATGGTCGCTTTGCCAAGTGTCAAGGAAAATACACTCAACAAAGCTAAAACACTCGGCAAAAAAGGTTCCCAGAATAATAGAAATTGGCCTCTTTGCCGAGTCTTTGCCCGTGGCACTCGGCAAATGTCCTCTTTGCCGAGAGTTATACTCGGCAAAGTGCTCAAAACCTCCCTATTTTATTAATCTGTCACATAGAACAGACCCCTCAAACAAACATCACAAGCATACCACTACGGGAAAGTTAAAAGTTGCCGAGTGTATTTTTTTTGCCGAGTGTTTTTTTCGAGCACTCGGCAAACAAGCTCTTCGCCGAGTGCCAAGCCAAAAACACTCGGGCAAAAAATACACTCGGCAAATCGGGGCTTTGCCGAGTGTCAAATAAAAAACACTCAGCAAACTACTCTCTTTGCCGAGTGTCAAAAAAAACACTCGGCAAATAGGGGGGTTTGCTGAGTGTTTTTTATTTGACACTCGGCAAAGCCCCGATTTGCCGAGTGTATTTTTTTGCCGCGTGTCCATGGCTAGGCCACTCGGCGAAGAGCTAGATATACCGAGTGCTCGCAAAAAAACACTCGGTCAAAGAAAATACACACGGCAAGTTTTCACTTCCCCCGTCGTGGAATGCGAGAGATGCTTGACATATGAGTCTGTTCTATGTAAATAGATTAGTAAAACATGGAGGTTTGGAGCACTCTGCCGAGCACATCTCTCGACCAGAAGACCATTTGTCGCAGTGCCCG
>NC_028457.1:36923277-36951473 GCF_000263155.2 Setaria italica | reverse complement strand
CCCCGCCCACTTACCCAACCCCAACCCTCCCCCCCCTTACACCGCACCCCTAACCAACCACTCCTACTCAAAACCCCCCCCACCCCCCCCCACCACAATCTACCCCCACCCCCCCCCCCAGCACCCTTCCCCCCCCCCCGGCCCCCTCCCCTCCCTCTTCCCCGGCTTACGGGCCAGATCCGAGCGGCGGACGGGCCAGATCCGGGCGGCGGGGGCTAGATCCAGGCGGCGGCGTCCACGTCGACCGGCGGGGGGCGGCGGAGGAGGGGAGAAGGGGAGGCGGCGTCCGGCGGGCGGCGGAGGCTAGATCCGGGCGGCGGACGGGCTAGATCTAGGCGGACGGGCTAGATCCGGCTCTCCCCCACCACCGTCCTCGTCCATCGTCCTCGTCCACCGGCGGATGTGGTGGTGTGGCGGGCGGCGGCCGTGGCGAGGCGGCGGCGTGGCGGGTGGCGGTTGTGGCGGTGGTGGAGGCCGGTGGGCGTCGGCTGTGGTGAGGCGGCGGTGGTGGAGGCCGGTGGTGGTGGCCGGCGGCTGTGGCGTGGCGGCGGCGGTGGTGGCCGGCAGTGGTGCCGGCTGCCACTTTTGTTTTTTTTATTTTTTTCAAAAAATATGTTTGCCGAGTGTTTTGTTGTCACTCGGCGAAAGCTTCGCCGAGTGCACGACATAGAACACTCGGCAAAGCTAACTTTGACGACTCAAAATTTTACCGTGTGTCGTTTGCCGAGTGTTACACTCGGCAAACGTTTCGCCGAGGGTTTTCGGGCCTTCGCCAAGTGCCCCAGGCACTCGGCGAACTGTCTGTTTCCCGTAGTGTACAATACGCATCACAGGCACGTAATAAGCATCACAGGCAGTTTGTAACCACAAATAGACATTCACAACATACAAATAAAGGTCATCATCACAAATAAATTCACAACCACAAGTAATCCACGAGTTGGCAGGTTTGAAAAGTAACCCACAAGTATTATGCCACATATGCAAAGAAGTGAGACAACCCGTGCAACCACAAGTACACATCAGTCACTGAGCAGACCGCGTTGGCCACTGCGATCAAGCTGGGTCCGATGGCTCATTGGATGCCGCTGGTTGGCCCTGCACAAAGGAGAAGAGATTGCATAAGTCACTTTTTTTATTGTGTGTTCTGCAACATATATACCACGTTTCTAGTTTCTAGTTTCTAGTTTCTATTTTTTAGTGTCTAGTTTAATTAGAGTTTCTAGTTTATTTTTAGTTTCTAGATTCTGCATAAACTACAAACGGTGATTATAATTTTGCTGAGTGACTCAAAGGAGTAGATGTAGGAGGTGGAGGGAATAGGTTCGATGGCGGAGGTTGACCCATCCTCTCAAAAACACTCTGCATATACTGGAACATCTGCTCCGTCCTCTGCTCAGCTGCCTCCACCCTCGCCTCCATCACTGCCTCCCTCTCCTCTCATCGCTTCCTTTCTTGTTCCACCTGGGCCTACAATATTTCATCCCAATGTTACAATGCAAAGCAAAAGTATGTAAAAATCAACGAACGATGAATAAAGCAGAAATGACCTAGAGAGCCTCCATCTAGAACCGTGTAGTGTTCAGCCGTGGGTGTATCACCGGGCTCGAGCTCGTGCTCCTTGCTTGGATTTGGGAGAGAGTGGGAGTAGAGTCCGTGTCAATTGTGCTGTCGTCAATCCAGTACCGGCTGTGCTTCTTGCCTCCTTCCACCCTCATCACGATTTCTCCATCATACTTTGGCCCATGAACCTCCCTTGCCATCGTTGTGTATTCAGTGACGCGGCTGTGGATGCTGGGATTGTTGTACGCCTTAGACAGGTCCTCTGGGTTGAAGTCGATATTGGCCGTCGCCTTGCCCTTGTGAGACAGAACCCATGCCTTGAACTGGGAGCAAGGCTACCCATCATGTAACGATGATTGCGTCAAAAATGCAAAATGATTAGAAATTATACAGAATTGAGCGTTAGAATAAAGAAATGAATTCCTCTTGGCAGCTTCATCAGTCAGAGATGGAGGCCGCATTGGCCTCGAATCCCTCTTGGCATCTGAAGATGTCCTGCATATAGACGCGATGTATACAGTCATTATTTCAAGAATGCCCAGTGAATGTGATGTATTGAGCAATGTAATGCGAGGAAGACTTACCCATAGCTCAGCCTTCACCTGCTCCGCCTTGTTGGGGAATACCCTGTCGTCACGATCAACAGCATCACCGCCGACGACGTCGTGGTCCCACGTGTAGGTCGGCTCCTGCTATCCGCCAAACTCCACGAAGCCAGGGAAGTGTAGCCTGCACAAAAGACCAAGGATGCCGTTGACCTTGCGGTTGTGATCATCCTCACTGATCTTAATCCAACTCCTGCCCAAGTAATTAAGATAAATTATTAGTTTCTATTGTAATTTTCAACATATCAAACGAAAAATTATTGAGAACATCTAAAGTTACTTACTTTTTCCTAGAGAGTCGAATCATCGGCGTCTCTCAAGAGGTATCGGCCACCTTGGGGGGGTCGAGGGACCTCGGAACCCCCTACCTCCTCCTTCACCTGCTCCTGCTCCTCTTGTACCTCCTCCTCGTCACCAGAGGCGTGCGCGGAAGGTACCTCCTCCTCCTTAGACGACGACGAGGAAGCTACAGGCGACGGGGGTCTCGCCCCTTTACCCTTCCCTCAACCTCATGCCTCCACCCTGGACCTCTGCCGCCTCCGTTCCCTCGACCAGTGCCCTACCCATGCCTCGACCCCTCCCTCGACCCCTCCCGGACTCCTCAGATGCACTGGATCGTGAAGCTGCAACAGTGAATTTTTTGTAAAGCGTCACGATCTTCCTCGTACCGCCCACCATTGTTCAATCACCTGCAATTAAAAAGAGTAAACCAATTAGCACAGATAAACAAAACATACTTAGAAAGATATGCAAAATAAACTAAACATACTTCAAAAATAACATTGTATGGCAAATAATAAATAAATTAGTACGGATCATACATGTAATAGAAATAATCATCATAATCGGGATTAGCTGGATCATAAGTCTCATCATCACTATCATGCGTGTCGATATAATCATGCCCGTGCTCCGAAGGAGGAATGTCGTCATCACTGTCATTGCCTAAATGTAATCGCTGAAGTAATTCTAAGTCCTTCACATTCTGAACCTCGTCTCCAGCGTCCTCGTCAGCAACCCTTTCATTGTCTATTTCATTCCAATCGCTTCAGTTAAGTCTATCTCAAAACTCCCTTCGAGCCCATCTTCTTGGGAGAACTCCCCGTCATATGTGTTGGAATCTTTGCCGAGTGCCCGATGGAATGCACTCGGCAAACCCTCAAGCACTTGGCAATTCTACTGTTTCCGGTAGTGCCTTCAAACAGTCCAACATACTCCTGCCACCACACATGGCTGAACGCTATCCTTTGCACTTCTCCCGTTGCCGATGGAAGCAACAAAAATGGTGCGTCGATGTCTCGGCCGCCTTGAACGTGCTTGGGACGCGGACCGTGGGCCCTGCGTCGCCCGTTCCGTTTGAAACCGGCACTAAAGGTCAATCCTTTTCGTTTTCCGACAGTGAGATAACCAATAATTAATAACGTCGGTTTCGTTTTGAGATAGATCGTCATCTCGGATCTCCTCCTTTCTGGCCATCGACTAAGGGATGCGTAGCTTTCGAGAGATGGAGTCCCTATATCCTTTGGGTATACGTGTGGCGTCTGTTAGAACAGACGAGCACACATGGACCACTGGCTCTTGTCTCTGGTGTATGTGGTGCATGTGTACGGTTTTTTTTCCTCCCGAAGTGTGTGTGGAGGGCCAACATATAATTGCCGACGTGGCACCCATCGACCACACACACAGGTATAGTCAAATCCGTCCATTACCATACATAATTCATATGCCACCATTAGCATAGTGGACAAAGCTCCCCAACGACTGTCCGCACAGAGCTAGAGATCTCATACATGGCGACCGCCGGCAGCGGCGAGAGGTGGAGCCTCGCCGGCGCGACGGCGCTGGTCACCGGCGGGAGCAAGGGCATCGGGCACGCGATCGTTGAGGAGCTGGCGGCGTTCGGCGCGCGGGTGCACACGTGCTCCCGCAACGCGGCGGAGCTGGAGGAGTGCCGCCGGAGGTGGGAGGAGAAGGGGCTCACCGTCACCGTCTCCGTCTGCGACGTCGGCGTGCGCGCCGACAGGGAGAAGCTCATGGACACGGTCAGGGACACCTTCGCCGGCAAGCTCGACATCCTAGTAAGACTTTTTTTTTCTTTTCTTCTCTTTTGTCAACACCTTCATGAGAACAGGCATGTATAATGTGTATGAGTGGCAGGTGAACAATGCGGCCCAGTTGATCAGCAAGCCGGCGATGGAGTTCACGGCGGAGGACTACTCGCGGCTCATGGCGACCAACCTGGAGTCGTGCTTCCACCTCAGCCAGCTCGCGCACCCTCTCCTCCTCAACACCTCCATTGCCGGTGGGGGAAGCATCGTCCACATCTCCTCCATTGCCAGTGTCATGGCCCTCCCAGAACTCACGCTTTACAGCATAGCCAAAGGTAGTACCATGCTAAACTCTGTACTGACACTGGCACGGATTTATACTTAGCAACGAGAAAAAGAACTAGAAAAGTGGTAAGAAGGACACGCAACAAGGCTCTATACATAATTGACCCAAACTTTAAAACATACCTTTTAGTTATATTAGTCTCATTTTTTTTATGGTAGAACACGCAGGCACTCACATACATGCACATCATTAGTTGAGTGACAGTCTTTTCCAATAATTTTTGTTTCAGTTTATAGTCTTGTGTTACTTGTCCAACGGATATATGCTAGCTGGTAACAATATGTTTGTAGAGAATGATATTGTTGGTAATTTATCAAAATTGTTGAGTTAGTTCACATTAACTATCAGTTTCTGTAGTAACATGCATCCAGAAATAGATAAAAAAAATGGTATTTTGTAAGTATGTTCCTAGATAATAAATTACAAGTATAATTATTATATATTTGAATTTAAACAATTTTTAAGGATAGGTTTGACCGCATACATCTAACAGGGTGTCTATTACTCATTTTCATTATTATTTTCAAGATTTTCTCGTCTTGAATGAGGAAACATTACTTCAATTTCTCAGGGAAAAAAAACATCTTACACCATACTCTATTCGGTCACAAAATCACTAATTAAGTGGCACTTGAAACTAACGTAACTTGGAGCACAACAAATTTTATTGTTACATATTTCTATGTGGATTTCTTTTTTCTCCCATGCATGGTTACTAGCCCTTCCATCTGCAGGTGGAATGAACCAGCTGACAAGAAGCCTGGCTGCCGAGTGGGCCCGCGATAATGTTCGTGTGAACTGTGTCGCGCCAGGCCTGATCGAGACCGACATGAGCAAAGGCGTACGGACAATTCATACATATACGTATATACAAATATATAATGTCCATTATTCACGATTATTAGGGATTTACACATATCTTGATGATCGAGTTGACACGTACAGGTAGGTAAGGAGACCTTGGAAAAGTACGAGCAGAAGATTCCGTTACGGCGGAGGGGGCAGCCAGCGGAGGTGGCATCCGTGGTGTCGTTCCTCTGCACGCCGGCGGCCTCCTACGTCACCGGCCAAGTCGTCTATGTCGACGGCGGCGGAACCATAAGCGCTTGAGAGAGAAGCTAGCTAGCTAGCTTCACGACACTACATTGGGGCTTGGGGGTGTGCATGCGCCACTCGTACCTGCTGAGACCACTGACATGTGGACCCACGTAAGTCGGCATGGGTTTCGGAACCATTTGGAATCGAAGCTGGTCTTTTTTTTTTATAAAACAGGATGTTTTATGTATGAAAATAAAAAAGAGTAGTGAACTCGTGTAGTTCATCCAAAAGAATGTTGTACGTGTAGCTCAACAAATTAAAATTGTGTTGTCCCAAAAGACATGGTGCTCTAGAAAAGAAAAGGCTGGAGGCAACTTGTACTGGGCCAAAAGTGTTGTGCCACAATACACTGGGCCGTGTCAGTCAGTTGAGTGAGGATCGACGATGCCCATAGTTATATGTGGTGGGTCCAGCCCATCACAGTACGCATCATATTGAAGGCATTCTAGTACTCAAACCACTCAACGAAATTCAACGCATTCGGCATTCAAATGACCAAATCAGTTCAGAATTAAGAGAAGCAAGAATAGAAGGACTCCGCTTTTAATGTTTTGTAACAAATTCAATTACCGTTGATTCAATCTTTGCACTTCAATTAAAGGAACTACGTCGATTTTTTTACCCGCTAAAAAAAAAGAGAAGGAACTATGTCGATTTCAAGCAAAAAAGACAGAAAATCCCCTAGGAATTAATCATGGAATCTAATCATTCATCGTACTCTCAACTATTGTCTCAGCAGAAAATTAAACAAGTGAGTGAGTAAAACAGACATTTTGTTTTGTTCCGAAACACCAATGATCAGCTTTTGTAACCACTTGGAACAAGTGAGATTAGATGCCAGTTCAGTACGGAGAAAAAGAAACTATCAGTTCAGTACTATGGACAAAAATAAACTAGTACTACGAAGTGGTCAGAACGAGCTAACACGTTAGTTGAGCATGAGCATGCTTCTCAATTGGTCTCCAAGAATTATACAAGAGAGATGCAACTTCCAGTTACATGTTTCTTTACCATCAACTCGCCACGTACATGTGTGTGTGTGTATATATACAAATGCATGTCTGCCGTCAACGCAAAGCCTTCATCAGCTCGCAGCGATATGACCATGTGCCACGAGAAGAAGAAGTCGGGGGGCGCAAAGTGGCAGAACCCGGTCAGCCTCGTCTTCCGCATCGCCGGCATGGGGCTGGCGGTGGCGTCGGCGGCGATCATGGCCACGGCGAGCCAGTGCACGATCTACGCAGACTACGGCGCGCGCCCGCGCACCGTGACCTACCGCGACTTCCCCGCCTTCGTCTACCTGGTGGTGGCGGCCTCCATCGCCGCGGCCCTGGAGGCGGTCGCCATCTTCCTCTGCGTGTGCAAGAAGGGCAAGAGCATCAAGAAAGCCAGGGCGGCGCTCATGCCGCTGTTCGCCGCCGCCGCGCCGGCGCTGCTCTACACCGCGGCCGGCGCGGCGTTCGGCGCCGGCTGGGACATCTACTACTACATGGAGCCCAGCGGGCGGCGCCTCAGCGTCTGCGCCAGCAGCGTCGGCGGACGCTTCTGCGCGCAGGTGCACGTGTCCATGTGGCTCTCGCTCACCGCCGCCGTGGCCGTGTCGCTCGCCGAGTGGGCGGCGAGCAGCGGTGGCGGCCGCAGCTCCAGCTCGGACTCGGACTCAGACTCAGACTCGGAGTCCGTCTGTGGGCATGGGTGCCATTCCAAGCATTAGCAGGTTCCTTCATTTTGAGAAATCAAGATTTGTAATTATATTTGTTTTTGTGTGATTATTCAGTGATTTATTTACCACAATTTGTAATTAGTAATCACTTGGTGGACTATTTGTATGTATTATGTACATCCTCGTGAAGAACTTGTCTGTCTTCATTCTAAATTTTATGAACTTTTTTGGTAGATGTTTTGAGAGAGGCTTTTAAAAGTTCAGTGACCACACTACAACCACAGAGAAAGTCCTTTGTATTCGTTTTGCCTAAATTCTATTATTAGTATTACTGTGATGGTTTTGGCAAAAGACATGTAGCTCTGCAAATTTTACTGTTAGTAAGAAAATGGTTTCAAAGTAGACTGGACCAGAAGCTGTGTGAGGCCCTAACCTGCACGTTACGACAACCAAAATGAGGGTTGGTCTACTGGGCCGTCTGGGCCGTCACTTGAGGAGGGAGGGAACCAAGTGCTGGGCTAGGCCCATGAAAATATTACTGATCCTGCTGATTAATCCATCAATTCGGTGCAGAGCTAGGCCCATGACAATGTACGCATTAACCACATGGAATCTAATCATTGCTAATGCTCACATAACCTAAAGAAAATTGTTGGTTAGGCACAAAAACTAAGTGATTTGGTGAGAGTAAACAAGCCTCCAATCATCGAGATCATCTGTAACTACCAAAAACAAGTGAGAATATTAGATGCCAAGTCATTACCCCCTCTTCGTCTCGTCATCCACTTGTTCGTTGTCATCGAATTCGCATATATGTATATATACATCTACCATCTCTCAATGCAACTCTCAAGCTCGCAAGTCAACACCCAACCTCTCGCAACCTCATCTTCTTCCTCTAGCTTGGCTCGTCCATCGGTTGGTAGCAATCATGCATGACGAGGAGAAGAAGGAATCCAAGTGCGCGATGGCGGTGAGCATCGCCTGCCGCATCGTGGGCATGGGCCTGGCGGTGGCGGCGGCGGTGCTCATGTCCACGGCGAGCCAGTGCACCATCTACGCCGCCTACGGCGCGCGCCCCCGCACCGTGACATACAGCGACTACCCGCCCTTCGTCTACCTCGTCGGCGCCGCCGCCATCGCCGCGTTCCTCGAGGCCATCGCCATCGTCCTGTGCGTGTGGAAGAAGGGCAAGGGCAAGAAGGCCAAGGTGCTCATGCCTCTGCTCGCCGCCGCCGTGCCGGCGCTGCTCTACTCCGCCACGGGGGCCGCGTTCGCCGCCGGCGCCGACATGTCCTACTGCTCCGCGTACGGCAAGCGCGTCAGCGTCTGCACGGGGAGCGCCGCCGGCAGCAGCAGCAACTTCTGCAGCCAGGTGCACATCGCCGTCTACCTCTCGCTGGCGGCGGCGATCGTCGTCTCCGCCGCCGAGGTGGTGAGGGCCTTGGGAGGGTCGGGGTCCGATGGCGGATCGGACTCGGACTCCAGCTCCAGCTCCGAGTCCGGTGGCTGTGACCATGGCTGCCACCACAAGCATTAGGTTTTGCGCCTTCGTTTCCTTTTTTTAAGTGAGTATAGTGGCTGGATTAGCTGGTGTGATTTAATTTCGTATTCTGAATTAACGGTTGGCCCGTTTGTATGTACCTACAGTATCATGGAAGTTCTATTAAAAAAAATTGTGATGTTGTTATATTATCTTGGTAAATTGTGTATGTGAATTGTCTGCCGAACTTCTCATTGTTTCACTTTTGTCTCAATTATTCTGTAAATGTGTTTGTTGTTTTTGCCACTATATATATGTTCAGTTACTCACTTTAGTCAAGCTTGACTTAATACCTACTCTATTTTTAAATAAACGATATTTAGAAGAAGCTAATTAGTAATATTTTAAAAATATATTGATAAATAGAAAATGCATACTTTTTACGAGACTACGACATTTTGAGACAGACCCACTCATTTTCAAATATCCAGATTTGACATATAAAAGATAATGTAAATAAAGTTTTAAATTGTTGACTGTAATAGCCCAAAACTCACAAAGTTCTAAAGGATATTTATGCCTAGAGGGAGTATCTCCTAGTTGGCTACAAATTAAAATGTAAAATTTGGACATACCAAAAATACTCCTTGATGATTGTTAGCGAGGCATACGATGAGTTGTGTAAAGAAATACCTAGTCGACCTAGTAGGAAGTAGGTTACATTGTAACAAGAAGGAAAAATATGATCTAAAGTTGAGTTAAAAGAGGACTCCAACGTAGTCGTTATGTGTTTCATAGCATTTCTTGGTCCAATTCTTCCTAAGTTGTTCCATGGGGCAAAATACTGGGTAAGATGACATCATACAAGGAAATTTTGTGATGTTACCTATATTTGTATGTCTCAAGATGGTAGGAGAAAATAAGCATTCAACGTTGAAAAATAAGGATGGTAATAGCAAAAGGCTATGTGACTTGCAACATTATTAACGTCTAATTGTTCCTTGTCTCTTCGTATTACAATTCTATACAAAGGAGATAGCTATAGCTTTGGATGAACAGGATTAAAGATTGGACGACAAAAGAAAGGTAGGACCTCATTAATGGTCAAATACAGGAGGTTTCCAAACTTTGTTGATGGATATTGACCGATGTTGTTCTTGCATTGCTGCGCAAGTGCCAGGAAATGCAGCATGACAGGTATGCATTGTTCAATTGTTAGAAAATGGTACTTGCATTGTGTATGATATGATGTTCTTTTATTCTGATTTTGGTAGACATTCGTGCCTAACGTACTTAACGACAAGTACGAGTTGGTATAAATATAAACATTTTGATGGAAGACCTTCCAACTAACTTCCGTTAGAGGTCAAGTCACACACACACACACAACCCTATGATACACACCAGTAAACAAAGGGGATACACAAGTTGATTATATGCAACAGTTCAGAACATTCTCTAGCTATGTGCAATCATTCGATCAGAACATGGAAACTGGTAACTGGCTAACCACTGTTTTGATGAACAGTAAGTAAATGAAAATGTGGCTCCAATATATACGCAAAAGTCTCGAATAAATTAAAATTTGGCTTCATTCAAGGACCCTTATGCTTAAAACGACCACAACTTAATTGAAGTGTCTTTTGAACATAGCTTGTTCTTGGAGCAATTTTCACAAAATTCCGTAGCAACTTTTGAGAAGTATAATAATTCAATAGCCTGATCAGAGAGTATTTTCCTTTTTGGTTTAATAATGAGGCCCAACTCGATCTCCGACTTCAAATTTCTTGGTGAACAATAAACTAAGTTCCCTAGCAATGGGTTACACAACATGAAAGAAAAATACCCTTCATTGGAAAGGTTAGCAAGATGTTTCGAGGAAAAAAAACAAAGGTTAGCAAGATGGTTAATGATTGATGCGTGCCTGAAAACCAAGGTGTCGTCGTGATGTCTGGCAGATACATACCGGGTCCAAGTCAACGGTCGACTACCTTATCAACTCCTCCTATATACCATTGCACAAGTTGGGCTTTTATAATGTAATAAGCTGCTCATGAGGGTTGTTAACCACGTCATCACAATGATCTTGCATTACCATGTAGCATTCACCTCATTCGGCAGCAAAAAATTATCCAAGAATTTTTTATCCTGAGTGCTGTCAGAATCATTAGCAAGGAAATAATTGGTCTTGGAGGTTGCTCAATTTTTTTACTTGATGCCCAACTACTAGCTAGCTTGTATATTCCTCACGTATTTTGCGCTTGCTCGACGATTATTGCTCTGAACCATGGCTGGTGGCAAGTCCGATGGGTCACCGGACGCGGCCAGCCTCGCTCTCCGCATCGCCACCGTGGCGCTGTCGGTCGCCTCGGCGGCCATGATGGCGTCCGCCTCCCAACGCTCCTGCGCCGGCTGCGCTCCGGCGAGCCAGCCGGTGTCCTACAGCGACTACAGCTCCCTCAAGTATTCTCTCTCCGCCAGCATCGTATCGGCGGCGCTGCAGGCTGCGGCGGCGTGCCTGAAGGCGCGCGGCAAGGAGGGCGAGAGCAAGGCGGCCAAGTCGCTGGCCGAGCTCGTCGACACGGCGGCGCAGGTGCTGCTCTACTCGTCGTCGGCGCTGGCGTTCTCGGTCGACGACTTCGGCACCTGCGGCCACAGGGTCGCTGGCGTCTGCAAGGGCTCCGGCGAGTTCTGCCAGCGGGTGCGCGCGTCCGGGGCCGTCTCCATGGCGGCGGCCGTCGCCCTGGCCGCGTCCAAGTACCTCAACGACGTGCCGGTGTCGACGTGGTTCAAGGGCGATGAGAAGAAGGCGAAGCAGGGTTGCGGCCGCGGCTGTCATTGCCACCATTAGCTCATCTCTGTGACTCCATCCGCCACCATTAGTCGGGTTGCAAAAAAGTTGTTCGTTCGGAGTGTTGAATCACCTGAATTTGTTGCTAGGAGAACCTGTTTGTGCAAACAAGTTTGAACTGAATTTTCTTTTCAAAAAAAAGTTTTTCCTTGATTTTTTGTAGTAATTTTGAGTGGGCAAAAAATTCATATAGTAGTACTAATTGCAGTTTCAGTTTACTGTCTTCATGACATGTTGAAAATTCTTTAAGACTAATTTGTGCAGCATTTACCGTGAGTCCGTGACATCATCATGAGAGAACAGATTAATTTACCATGATCGGCGTTGAAAAGTGGGAGAGGATGGGTTCTTGGGGAGTTTCAGATTTGGAAGTCAGCCTGCATACTTTTTGAACCAAGACTTAGCCTGTGTATTACAAGGTTACTTTTTTGCACTAAATAATGAAAAGGATGTTCAATTTAATTGTACAAGGGTGCTGCAATTTTTAAGAGGTCACAATCAAACAGATAAACAAACCGTGGCTGCTTCCATGTGACTACACTCAAATATAATTTGGGCCCTCCCCTTCCATCCTTTCACATTGCAAAAGTAATAACTACTTGAAATAAATTATGACAAGTTCAGACAATGGTGCAAGTTTATCCTATAAATCATGACATCTTATCTATTTAATTAGATAAACATACAAGGGTACTTGACGGCGCTGAGGCCATATGGATCAAATGATTACTGAGAGAAATAGGAGGATGTCCTCATCAAGCATTTCAGGCACCATTCGGGCAGTAACCATATATGAGCTTCAATATGTTCAGGTTTCATGAACCACATGCAGTTCAAAAGGCTAACAGGTCGCGGTCTTTAATCAATAGCGCACTGTCAGCACTGACCTGGAATAAAATTTTCCCAGTTGTTATGTGATGTTCTTTTGCTTCTTCTTCATTTTTAGCTCGCGTATATCAAAGGAAACAGTTCTCCGCTTTGATCTCAAACATTGTATCTGTTCATTTTGGAACCGTTCAATTAGACATAAAGTTTATAGGTTTATTTTAATAATATGATTACTAAATAATACAATCAATGCATTGCCTCTCAGACCTCGAATAACTTGATATAAACAAACATTTCTGAATTCCATATGGAGGCGATGCTTCTTCCTAGTAGAATTAACTAAATAGACTCTATAGACACCAAGGAATTTTTAAAAGGTATTAGGACCGCTGAGCCAGACAAGTGTATGTATTTGCTGAGTGTCTTGCTCACCCATAGACCTCTTCTTGTAGTACCAATGTGACTACAATCTAAATATACATATGATGCAGGTTGCAGCCGATTTTCTCCAAAATAGTAGAATATCACCGATGTGGTCATCTGAATGTTTTCTTTTCTTGGAGAGCTCATGATTAGGTGATCAAAGGGGAACAAAATGCTAGTTTTTTTGTGATTACTGATGCGATGTTATATGGTTATTTTTTTCTGTACTTGAATCCCTACAATACTATCGACTGTTTTGGAACCCACGGAATCAATTTAGGGTGGAACGGTTCAATTTCAAGGAAATCTCTGTTGTTCATTAAAAAACTGATTATACTGAATAAAAAAATCAATGTCTTACCTCAGACCTTGAACAACTTGAAATGAACAACCTATTAATCAATTTCTTATACAGGTGCAGTATGCCTCTTCATTATTGAATTAACTCAATGAAACCCTGCAACTTGGGCCATTCAGTGATACAAGTGTTCTGCAAATTTCTTCAGAATTGTAGATCAACTGAATGTTTCCATGGATTCATATATTATGGCATCAGAGGAATTCAGCGCTAATCTTTAACTGCAAGAGGCCAATTCAAAATTTTGATTTGACATGAGCCGAGGTCCAAGGATGGACCAGTCCTTGGTTGCTTGCTCGGTTACATGCTTTGCATTATGATTTCAGAGTTCACCACCATCACAAGCATCTGGACCTGGTTTATATAGCTTGCTTGGTTTTGGCATTGGTCTTGTACTGTTGCTCAACAAGACTTGTTGTCACTCCCTTCCTCTTCCGATCGAGATGGCCGACGGGGATGACAAGATGGCCCTGAGTCTCCTCTTGCGCATCGCTGCGCTCTGCCTGTCCGTGGCGGCCGCCGTCGTGATGGGCACCGCCAGTGATCAGGTGGTCATCGTCGACGGCGACCGGCGATCCTCGAGCTACGCCGTCTCTTACAGCCAGTACAACGCTCTCAAGTAAGAGGCTACTTCCTACACGCTCATGTTGCCAGCTGCGTGCATTGAGACCCGTGCGCCGCGCGTGCAGGTGCTTCGTGGCGGCCGCCGCGATCTCGGCCGCCTGCTCGGCGGCGGCGCTGTACCTGTGCGCCGTGCGCGCTTCCGCCGCGGTCGGCTCGCTGCCGCTGGTGCCCCTCCTCGACGCCGCCGCGCAGGCATTCCTCTTCTCGGCGGCCGGCGCGGCCTTCGCGGCGCGCGGCGCGGCTGGCCCGAGGTGTAGTAGCAGCGTGTGCGACGCCGCCGGCGCGTTCTGCGGGAAGGTGAGCGTCGCGGCGGCCGCCGGCGTGCTCGCGGCCGTGGCCATCGCTGTCGCGGCGCTGGCCAGGGACGCGCGCCGCCGCCGCCGCAGCAGCAGCAGCAGCTCGGGAGGGTCGTCGTGCTGAGTGACTTGTGAACAGTTGTGATTCCGGTTCTACTGTTTCTACGTTAGCTGGGGTCTTCTATCGAGTTTTTGGGATGTGATTATGTGAATAGTGAGAGTTCAGGGTTGTACTAAATTTATGTGGTTAGTTCATCAGAATCAGATTCAAACATTTCGTTTATCTGACACGCACACACGCAGGAGAAGTACCGGTCACATTATTTAGAAGGATTAGAACAGATCATATGAATCAAATTCAGGAACTGCAAAATGACCCTTAAGTGCATTAACAATAGTTGCTTGAAGTAAAATTATGACCTGTTCAGATAATGATCAAGTTGAGCATCAAAATAAGAAATCATGGCTCTTCATTGGTGAGAAACAGACAGGCAGACAACTGAACATGTTCCAACCTTGACCCCCCTTGACAATTCACTTCCATTTACAAGGGTTTCAGTTGACTTTGCTCAAACTCTACACGCACCAAATTATAGTATACACTTTTTCAGAATTGGAATCTGAAATCCAAACTCTCGTAATCAAATATTTCAGTCAACATTCAGGCAGTAGGACAGAGTAACTTACAACACGATCCTGAACTTCTTCAAGCGTCGATGCCATCGACAGCATTGATCAACATTCAGGCAGTACCTACTAAGATTTGAAGAGTTCAGAAGCGCTACTATGCTTCAAACGAACTGGAACCCATCGGAAACAACTTGACTAAATAGTTCCCAGCTTTCATCATCATTCATCCGTGTACCACAGACCAAATCCTGGAGCATCAAGCGAGCCCTTGGAAAATCCACCAATGGCAGGGTGCTTCAAATCTTCAACTCCTTGGCTCTGGCACGCGTAACAGCAACCTGGTGAAAATAAATAACCAGGCAAATTGAGTTAGGAGTTTAGGACAATGTAAATACGTTCACAGATGTTTCGTCATTCGATCCATTAGACTCGTACCATTTTTATCTGGTTCCAAAGGACAGCAAAAATAGTATTTTCTCCCAAACATCTCCTTCACCTCTGCAAAGTACAATTCCACTACGTACCCAATCATCTGAACTTGGCATCTTCATCTTTACTGTGAAGTTATAGTGGTGATAAACTTTATTGTAGCTCTCCACACTGAAGCACACTGGTGGAGAAGTTCATCGAGGCAGTAGTTCTCAAGCCCCTAAAAACCAATTTAACACACTGTTAGATTGCAAAAATTTTGCAGTCTGAACCATTAAAATATACATGACTACATTACCATGAGATGTGCACTTCTCTCAGCGTGTTTCTCAAAACACAGCATCACCTCCTTGTTCATCCATATCTTTCCATTCTGAATGATTTCTTCCATTGAAGCTTCGGGCCTATATTCACAATTAATTTGAGATTAGCTAGAGCCCGGCTAGGCCCATGTGCCGCGGGCCCCCGACAGGCGCTAGTGCTGCGCCGCCGGCCCCTACCAAGCGCCAGGGTTTTCTTGTTGGATAGGCAAGGGCTCCTCCTAACCCTAGGACCCTTGCCTATATATGTGTACGTGCTATGCACCTCCATAATCAATCTACAATTTTCCTAGCCATATTTGCTTTCATGGTATCACGAGTCGGGTTTCTACCCCGATTCCGCTTCCGCTTATCTAGCGCGCCGCCGTCACTATGGCCGGATCTACGGCACCCATCGCCGAGCCGTCTGCCACAGCTCTCGGCCGAGGAGCAGCGCCCAGCTGAGGAGGCCAAGCGCCAGGCTGACCGCGCCGCCGCCCTTGCCCACACCCTCCAGGCCGAACAGCTGGCAGCTGCCGCAGCCCCGGAGCGCGACGCCACCAACGCCCGCCTCCGCAACACCCTGGCCCTTGCCACCAAGGAGCGTGCTGCTGCCGATCCGCCGCCCAGCGTCCACCCCGACGACGACAACGACGACCACAAGAGCCGCGCTGTCCCCTCCGTCCACGTCACCATGTTGCTCCACGAGGTCACCGCCATCCTGAACCTGCATGCCCAGGCTGTTGCGGTCCAGAACATCCGCAGCCTCGTCCCGATCGTCCTCGACATCACGTCCAACAACTACGCCCGTTGGCGCGAGCAGTTCCTGCTCACCGTCGGGAAGTTCTCCCTCGATGCCCACGTGCTTCAGGACCGTCCCATCCCTGGTCATCCAGATTGGGCACGGATGGATTGCGTTGTCTGGTCTTGGATCTATGGCACCCTCTCCAACGACCTCGCCAACATATTGATGTAGCCCGGCACCATTGCCCGCTCCGTCTGGCTTCCCGTCGAGTTCCAGTTCCTTGGCAACCGTGAGACTCGCGCCCTCCCCCTCGATGCCCAGTTTCGCACCTTCATCCAAGGTGACCTGTCCATCACTGACTACTGTAGGCGCTTGAAGGCCATGGTGGACGCCCTCGGCGAGCTCGGCGAGCCCATGACCGACCGGTTCCTCGTCCTCAACATCGTCTGTGGCCTCAACGCCAAGTATGCCGCCATCAATCTCCATCTTCGTTGCAGCCGCTCGTTCCCTACGTTCCTGGAGGCCCGCAACGACTTTCTGCTGGAGGAGCTTACCTCCGCGCAGCCGTCCTCGGAGCACTCCACCACTCTCCTCGCTGCCGGCTCAAGCACCCCCACACGCACTCGACCCCACCACCCCAGCCCCCGCAGCAACACCGTTCCGGGGACGGCTCCTCCAAGCCTCGTCGCAGCAAGCGCAACTCTGGCGGCCACAACTCCAAGGGCGGCGGCGGCGCTGGCCAGCGCTCCCCAACATTGCCGAGCAGGGCACCTCCCAGGGCTCCGATGTTGCCCCCTGGCCTTCCTTCCAGAACCCAAGGACCGGGGCCATCCAGATGTGGCCCAGTGTGCACGTTCAGCAGGTCGGGAAGCCTCCTCATGCCATGCTGGCCCAGTACTCCGCGCCCGCACAGCAGGTGCAGCTCTAGGCGTTTCAGGCAGCCTAGTTCCAGGCCGCCCAGCTGCAAGTAATACCAAATTTTAATATGAAGTACCAAAAATATAGCAAACAAATGCAATTAATTAGTTAAATATAGCAAACAAATCCAAGAATATACCAAATTTTAATATGAAGTACCACATGTTGTATATGGGGAGTAGAAAAAATTTCAAGGTGAGAAGAGAAAAAAAACTTATTGTTTCGCCGAGTGTCAAAAAAACACTCGGCAAAGAGGGGGGTTTGCCGAGTATTTTTTTTTGACACTCAGCAAAGCTCCGATTTGCCGAGTGTTTTTTCTTTGCCGAGTGTTTTTAGCTTAGCACTCGGCAAAGAGCTTGTTTGCCGAGTGTTCGAAAAAAATACTCGGTAAAGAAAAATCACTCGGCAATTTTAAGCTTTCCCGTAGTGGATATCCCATCTCGTTTGCCAACTCAAAAAGGTTTCTAAAGAGTGAAATGTCGCTGAGTTCATGCGCCCAGTCCGTTCTAGCTTAGCCTGCACGCATGAAACGGAAACCACATGTGCAGTGCAGACATGAAAAACCATTTCAGACGGACTGAAGATCCATATAACAAATTAAGTGCTTAAGTACATACCGAAGGCACATAAGTACGGCTAAGATCATCATCTACGAAATGATTCTACAACCGGACCACAAAGTTGAAATCCAAACGAACCTAACACAGTACAAGTTCCAGACTGTCTGATTCAATAAATTGTAGCTTCATCTTCGTCAATCATCTGCTGTATACCATAAGTTGCATGTGGAAGCATCAGGCGAGCCCATTTCAAATAGATCAATGGCAGGGTGCCTCAAATCTTCCACTCCCTGGTTCTTGCATGCATAACATTGACCTAGTGGAAAAGGTCAAGTGAAATGTATTAGCACTAAGTTTCGAAAAAAAGAAATGTATTAGCACACTGTAGTACATATTCACACACATTTCAATATATGATTTACTTTACAATAATTATTACCATTTTCGTTTGGTTCCAAAGGATAGCATAAATAGTGTTTTGTCCTAAAAATCTCCTTTACTTCGGCGAAATACAACTCCACAATCCAATCAGCTGAATTTGGCATCTTCATCCTCACCGTGAAGTTATAATGATGGTACACCTTGTCATAGCTCTCCACATTAAAGCACTGGTGGCAAAGTTCATGAAGGTGGTAGTCCTCCAGCTCCTGATAACAAATCAAAACAGTAATATATTGTAAAAGCTTTGCAGTTTGAAATTTTAAATTATAGAAAACGACACATACCGCGAGATCTGGACTTATCTCAATGAGCTTCTTGAAACACAGCATCACCTCCTCTTTCATCCATGCTGTTGAAGCTTCATGCCTGTATTCACAACTAGTTTGAGAAGATATTCTTCTTTGGTGGAGATGGAAATCAAAGTATGATAAAACCAATTCCAACTGTTCATAAGTGTTTTAATTCTCAGCTGAATACATTAGTAACTGGATAATTCCATATGTTCATAAGTGTTTTAATTCTAAGCTGAATACATTAGTAACTGGATAATTAAAAAAAAGAATAAAGCTGCACTAGAGGTATGACTAATAAGTCTGTAAATACACTACATGCACCATGTAAGTTCAAGAGTAGGCAAAATACCAATTGTTTAGAAATTTGACACTTGCTAAATATGGACGACTAGAGTCGACAATGCTAAGGTGTAGGGGTAAATGATACCATGCATGAACATTCTCTCAAAAATTTACCGAAATGTCAATGCGCAGTGGTAATGGGATAATTTTTTACAACCCACCATATGATGGTATCATATAGGTTAACTATCATGTCATAGGCCCAAGCCCATGACAGGACAGCAACCTAGGCTGATGAAATTTGAGAATATGATGTGTATTACTACGAAAATATAAAAACCTATTATATAACCCCAGCCATGCAGCATAGAGCAGTTAGTACAGAAAACCAAAAATTTCCTTTTTTTTACAAATACAGGATAACAAGAAAGCTTAATTCCTGAATGAAACATATGGAGAAAACAATATATAGGTAAACGATGAGTTTGAAAAGCATTAATATTAAAAACAACAAAGCTTAGCGGAAAAACAAATTGATGTTAAATATCAGCAAGAGAGCAATTGGAACAAAACAGGAGGACGAAAAGACCAAAATTTTAGGAGTTGCTCTACCTTTCAGCTGCAACAGAAGTTTGCTCAGTAAGAACACTTGGTGGCTCTGTACCCAATTCAGCAGCATGGGAATCAAGATTGACATCCTCAATGGCCTCAATTTCATCAGAAGATACACTGAGGTCGATACAAGGACGTGCATCTAAGTATTCATCAAGCCTACGCAGCAGTTCCTCTGGGCTGAAGAAATGCATACCAATATTGTTAAAAGCAACAGATATATTAGATTTCAAAACGCAACTCTAGAAAAAATGTCATGGAATTTAAACTAAATATCTATTGACTGGTACTACTACTATAGAACAAGTAAATTCATTTCAGCAGAAGAGCCAAAAGCACGAATACAATAAATAAATATAAAAAACTTTTACAGTCAACGTCATAGATTTCTTATGCACCCAGCACCCTCGTAAGTACTCCACTATTCCACTTGACATCATATGTGCTATAGTGGTGTTAGGAACTATAATTATTTTTTGCACAATACAGGATTACATCTAATTTGGTACTTTAAAATACCATTATGTCTATGGCTTGGAATCCTGACCGAGTAATTGTCTTACATTTTGTGGTGCTACAGCTAGTTTCGTCCATGTGTGTACTGGTAACTTGTAGTGCCTTAGCAACTTGCTATTTCAGTGCATTTCAGACTTTTAGGCAGAAAACAACAAAAAATACCAGTGTAGATTAAAAATAGTGATATAGTACGTACTCCTCGTCTGAATATGGCTTGGGTCGTTCCTCCTCCTCATTTGATACAGTTATAAAAAGGGAATCAGCTAGTGACAGAACCATAGATCTTGACAGACCTTTTGGTCGGTTAAAAAAGAGAACAGATTGTCCAGCAGTAGGAACCCTGCGAATGTGAAAAGATGCTTAGATAGATTTACTAACATATAGACAAGAAGGTGCTCCTTTTTTATTCCTTTTTTGTAATGCATTAAAAGTTTTTGGTTAGTGAGGCTTCTTGTCATTATGTATAGATAGAAAACATTAAATGTTAGCATAGATAAACAAACAACGAAAATATACGTACTCAGCCCAATCATCGTCAGTCTCTTCATCTGTTTCTGTTTGAGGGGTCAGGAGTGGGGGGTCACTCAATGACAACGTCTCAATTGTTGGTAAATCTATAACTGCCTTACCAAGCTCACTGCTGCTATCTTCGCGGGTACACTCCTCTGCCCTGATTAAAGCATATTAAAAGGGGATGTCAGTTTGCAAAGAATAGCTAGAAGAAAGGCGTAATGAATTTGCCAAAGAAATAAGCGCAGGTCAAGTAACAAATATATAAAGGTAACATCAATAATTATGATACTTACGGTGCTGGTCTTCTGGTTCGAGACCGCCTGGGCCTATCTGAATAGAGAAGACTCTGCCGAACATGGGCTCCGGTTCTAGGATGACTGCAAATGTCGGTCGGAATCAGTATATTGAGGTACATTTACTAACAACAATCTGCAATCTTGTTCTATCACCAATTCACCATGAAAAGAAAGAAAGTATATTTATTGGAACTTTTTTATAACAGCTAAAATGGAAAAGCATTTGCTGGACTGCTCCTATGCAATTCCAAGCCCTTAAATCTTGAACACATCAAAAGTTCCCAGGTCCCTCAAAAAGCCTCATACAGTTAAGACGCTCTGAAAGAACTTAGAATGCTAGAAGTGTCTGAAAATACAGCATAACTTATCACCGGGTACGGGTCAAGACTGTTCATTGCTTGCTTATTCACTTATCAACTGCTAGATGGTAGGTATATATGGTGTTTGCTATAGTATGCAATTTGGTTCCCAGGCCAAGTGAGACACTCTTGCCTAGAATGTATTGCCGACGTGTAAATGAGGCAGTTTGGTGGCTACATCAGAAGACTTAAAATGGTTCCCATAACACGTGAGTATTTTTAAATATGGAAGCAGTATCTTCCATAACCCACGTACTCATATGAAAAAAAAACGGGGGGAAATCTCTTGGGAGCAAGAAACAACTCGAAGACATTCTGGACAGCAGTCCTATACGATTTCCGATCTTTTGAAGCTAGAACACATTCAAAGATCCTCAGATACATTTAAGCCCCTCAAAAGAACATTTTTCCTGCAGCGAAATGCTAGAAGGGTCTGGAAAAGGCAGCCTAGCTTGTTGCTGCTGTGTGCAGTACAAGGTTGTTCATTTCTTGCTTATCAAATTGTCCTCTGGCTAGATACACATGGTGTTTGTTGTAGCATGCAAGTCAGTTCACAGAGATGTCCTCTTGCCCAGAATGTGTGTCCCTAATTAGGGAGCCTAAGTGGTTCTCTTAACAATAATCATTTGTAAAGAGGCAAGCAATATCCTCCACAATCCACTAAAATTTCAATCTTTTGGGAGCAAGAAACAACTGGAACACTGAAATTTACACCCCCAACATAACAGCGAACTAAAGAGACATCAGCATTTTTGCAATTCAGAGGTGGGGGATAACATCTTTACTCAGAGGGGGATGCAGCGGAGAAGAATGCCTCAGACCTGGTTCCAGATCCCAGGAGACGGCGGTCGCTCATGAACTGCAGGAGGGCACTCTCTGTGGGGAACTCGAGGAAAGGGAAACGTCCCACGCGGGACGCGGGGCTGGGATCGGCTGCGCCTTCGTCCATGGAGCCCGGGGACTCCACTTCCCCGCCCCTCTCCAGCGCGTTATTACGATACTACCCCAGCGAGCTGACGCGTCCGCAGGGAACCAGTAAACATAGTAAGGAACAAGTGCACCCCAAATCCCAACTTTGATACTATACAAAAAGAAGATTCCCCATCACATCAAATTTGCGGTACATGCATGGAGTACTGAATGTAGACGAAATCAAAAACTAATTGCACAGTTTTGTTGTACTTTGCGAGACGAATCTTTTGAGCCTAATTAGTCAATATTTGGACAATAATTCACAAATACAAACGAAACGCTACAGTGTTGCTACAGTAATTTAGGCACTTCAAAGTTGGGCACCTAAACAAGGCCTAAATAAACTAGCACTGTAATATACAAAAGTACTCCACGAACAAGGCATTTGTATTAAAAAAAATTTACCACTCTATTGGCAGGTTATATGTGTGTGTATATATATATATATTTATTTATTTTTACAAATAACTACCAACTAGGAGTTAAATTAAAAAATATGTAGTGAGTGGCCCATGCATCCTGTGAGGTTGAGGTTAACATAGGAGCTCCCTCCTTTCTCTTCTTCTACTTCTATGTTCTACCTAAAAAATCATGAAAGGGCTAAGAGGAGGCTCCATTATCCTAACGGCAGCAGCACGGGCCGGGCTCGAGCCCCGCCTGCCCTACCACTGAATCCACCCTTCCACCGGTGCACGGTGTTGATGAATCGTTTGTTGTGTTAGGGACGGGGGTTTGAAATATTGATTTGGATAGGCAGCAATTCTCCAACACCCACGAGTACGTGCTCAACTTTAGAGCTTGAAGTAGTACGTGTGATGATCAAGCTCACCAACACATATACCGAGGTTTGTTATGTCAAAATAGCATCAGCAGGTAGATTTGATCTGCCTCGTGATAACGAATCCTGTACTAGTGCTACGTGCATGGTAAAAGAAAAAAGGCGACAACTTACCGTGGGTTGGATTTTGACATCGATCGACGGCGGCGGCGCTGCCAGTCGTACGTACGTACGTCGTCGTCGATCGATCCGCCGCGCGGGGGGGGGGGGGGGGGGGGGGGGGGCGGCTGCCGGCGTTGTAGTAGAGATCGTTGTTGTTTATAATAACATCGAATCGTCGAATAGTATATATTCGCAGCGGCGGCCCTGACCGATGATAGACAAGTCCGAGTTCTATCAGGCTCCAGACCCGGCCGCTCACCAAATCGCCAAAGGTTTCGAAATACCGTATTCAAGGACGTATATATATGCAACATCAAAAATATTCTCCAACAGCACCCCTAGTTACAACAAGAAGGTAAGAAAAATATTGATGTTGCAGGTATTGTTGTTGTGTAGAACACATGTGAAATCAGAATGTTGCAACAATACACTACTACACAAAAGTCCATCACCGCCGGCTCCAAACCGGAGGCCGGTTTGGGATCCGTCGGATCCAATTCGACGGCAGTGGCGAAGTTAGAACAAATTGGAGGGGGTGCACTAGCCTTGTGGGTGCATAAAATCGAGTTTTGGAGGGTGCTTATATGGTGAAAATTTGAACCTAATCGCTAATTTTTTATTTTCTGAGCGGTGCATTAGCACCCTCTAAGGACACTATACCTTTACCCCTTTCAGTGGTGGTGATGAGGATACGTCATCACCACCGGTTCTGGAACCGGTGACGATGCCATATAAAAAATAAAAAAAATAACCTGGCCCCGCATCCGGCCTCCCCCGCGATCTAGCTGAGATCAGAAGAAATTAAAGAACTCACTCGGAGTCGGGTGCAGCTGAGGAGGAAGATGCCTGAGAGCGGGCTCCAGGTCTGGTCGTACTCCATGACTTCCCTTGGGGTGAACGGACCCCGGAGACCATGGATCCGGTAGGAGGTTCAGGATCGGCGACACCGCCGTCCATCGGCGGCGCAGCGGAGGAGGATGCCTAGGCGGCGCGGCTAGTCGTGCTTGCTGTGCGTGCCTGTGCCGGGCTGCCGGCGGCCGTAGTATATTCGGTGTTGTACGTGGAATCAAGCAATCGGTGTTTATATTCGCAGCGGCGACCCGATCGAGAAATAAGTTGGAGTTGGATTAAATTAAAACCACCGACCAAATCAGACCAAAACTCGCAATTTCAGGATCAACGATAGAACTGTAGCGTGCCCGCCGTCGCCCGCGTCGTCTCTTGGGGGCGGCACGGGCGAAAAAAAACAAACCCGCGCAGTTGCCGCCGCTACTCCTCTGCTCGGCCTCGCCGCCGCCCGAGCACACCGCCGGAACCCCGGCCGGCCACGAGGACGGCGGCGGCGGGGCACAACCGTGCTCCTTTCTTTCTCCCTCCTTGTCTCTCCATCAGTCTTCCTGCCTTCCTGGTGGCTTGCCGGTGGCAGCTCCGGCCGATTTCGCGGCGTGGCAGACCGGATCCTGTGTCCTCCGGCGTGGATCCGGTGGATCCGCCGGTCTGCGGTGCGGCGACGCCTGGGCTTCGCGCTCGGGTTTGGACCGCCGTTCGCGGATGACCGCCTGGTGGCTGCAACGTGCAGCCGGCTTCCTTCGTTGTGCACGTGTGGAGGCGACTGCAGTGGCGGCGGTTCGTCATCGGGTGCAGCTGGCCGCAACTTCGGCGACATGAGCGGCAGTGCGTGCAAGGCCAAGGGGCAGCAGCCTCAAACTCGCACGCCCCCGCGTCGCTCCCCCCGCGGGCGGCGTCCCAATCGCCACCGCTCCACCTCACCGCTGCCGGAGGGAGTCGCCGGAAGCCCGTTCGGCTCCCGTGGACGCCAGTGGCGGCCCGACTGGCCGGTACGGGTCTTGTGGGCTGGGGTGGGACAGCGCAAGGTGGCCTTAGCCAGGCGGCATGCCAGAGCGGCGGCAACCGGATCTGACCCTGCCGTGGGTGGACCCGACCTTCCCACCTCGGATCTGCCGCCCCCAACCCATCCCAGCAAGACGGACGGCGTGGAGAGTGGTAGAGCAACGGCGGCGGTCCAGGTGTAGGACGACGGGTGCAGCGGCGGCCCCGGCGCGGGGCAAAGAGACCGCACGCAACGGTCGATGGAGAAGGAGACGTGGAGGGGCCGTTAGGAGGAGGAGATGCGAAGAGGCACCGAAGGAGGTGCGGCGGCCCATGGAGAATAGCGGCATGGAGGACGGCAGCGCAGAGATGGCGCCAACGCGGAGGAGGCGCTGCGCGCAGGGCGCGGCATAGGGGTGGCGTCAGCGCGGAGGACAGCAACGCAGAAGTTGTGCCAGCGGAGGAGGCGCTGCGGGCAGGCTACGCACGGGGCGGCGCAGGGCGCGGTGCGAGGAGGACAATTGCCGGCGAGTGAGCGGAGGTGGAGGTACGACGGCGTGGTGCGAGGAGGCGCGGCGGTGACGCCGTCCCGAATTGACTGCTGTGACTTTTGCCAAGAGTGCCGAGCTGTGAGCGTGCAGGGGTTGGGATGCTTCGGACGAAAGCCTTTGCCAGCGTTTCTTACCGGTGGAGATGATGGCGGCACCCGAGACGTCGTTCTCCCCGTTGGGCCATCATTTCTGAGCTACAACCTTGCTGTACGAGGTCCTCTGGGTGAAAACCCTGTCCAGATTCTGGACGAGCGACGACGATGCCATTGGCATCGTGTCCTCCTTGGAGGCATCGTCTCTAGAGACCCATCTTGGTCTGTGGCATTTCTGATCCATTAGTCATGGATGGCCGCAGCCGGTGGCGACAATTCCGCCGCGTGGCAAGATGGACTGGTGTTGTTGAGGCCACATGGAGGTGATCGCAGTTATGGTGGCGGCCAGGAGTTGTCGCATGGTTGTAGTTATGGTGGTGGCTAGGAGCTGTCGCATGGTTGTCGGTCTTGGCCGCTTGCAGTGGACCACGGCGGCTGGCGTTACTTGGCAACGGTCAGTGCGGCGTGGGATTGCGTCGAAGGACGGCGCTTGCGGCAACGGCATCATGGGACAACTAGACTTGCAGCGGACTGTGGCGGGTTGCTCAGCTTGGCTGGACTACCCAGTGCGGTACATCGTCGGAAGACAGCACAAGCAACTTCTTTGGCTTGCTGACATGGCGGCGGATACTTTTACGCGGGTGAAGCAACGAGGCGAAGTCGACCTGCGGCGCCGGCTTGGCTGATTGAGGGTGATCTTGTGGAGCGGGGCAACATTGCTCACTACTCTAACAGCGATAAAAGAAACGAATCCATGATGTCGAGTACTATGGTGGGCGTGGTGAGGCTCCCACGCGTGGTGTTTCTTCGAGGTGACGAGAGTGAGGTGGAGTCCAACAGCGGATGTGGCGAGGTCCCCGCGCATTGTGTTATCATGGTGGCGACTGCGAGGCAGCCTGCGAGAGGTTCAGATTCGGTGGTATCACTCTGTTAGGTGGAGTGTGGTGTTGCAGCGGCACTACAGTGGTGGGTCCCGCACGGCGGTGGCCTTCTTGGTGCGTTGATGTCCCAATGCTATTGGTCGGGTGTGGTAGTTTTTGAGTTGGGTGGCTACCCGCGTTGATGTCCCAATCCAACCGGTCGAGTCTATTTTATTTTTCTCTTCTTTTCTTTTTTATCTTTCCAGTCTGGACCTCTTTTTTTAATATAATCGGTAGCCCTCCTACCTGGTTTGTTTCGGAAAAAATAAAACCAAAAACCAAAAAAAACCTCCGATCCCTTGCACGATTCTTCATCTCGTGCAGTGGTACACTGGTAGCGGAGTTGTTCGAGGCTTTACAGACTCCTCTATCCTCTGCACCCATGTTACCTCGGAAAAATAAAACCAAAATAAAAAAAACCCTCTGATCCCTTGCACGATTCTTCATCTCGTGCAGTGGTACACTGATAGTGGAGTTGTTCGAGGTTTTACAGACTCCTCTATCCTCTGCACCCATATTACCCTGTAGCATGTGCAAAGTCTGCTCTTCTTTTCTTTTCTTTTTTTTCTTTTTTGAAAAACCTAACAAATTCTAGCTTCACTCCATCCCATTTATCCAAGCTGATGGAGAGCTTATCCCATTTATCCAGGCTAGGCTACCAGTATCGATGGACGATGCCTTTCATTTTCCGACAGAAAACCAATTCGCCTGGATATCTCTGAATGGATGACCCTGGGCCACCATCGCTCTCTCATCATGGCCCAACGAAAGCCCAGTGCTCCCGGTCCCATCCGGCCCATGGAAATCGCCCATTTTTGAATCAAAAGTTTCCCGCCAGCAGGATTGGATCAATGCGAGTGAGGGGATCGGAGTCTCCCATCAGGGCATCCGCCGGGACTGGTAGAATGGTAATGCAGTAAAACATGACTAGTTTAAATGACCAACATAAAGGGAATAATCGACCAGCAAAACAGTGACCATCACAGCTTAATTCACCAGAAATTTGTCCTTGGCCTGACAAAATTTTGGCTGCAGTGCAAATTGCACAGTATTTGCTAACTGCATGTTGCTGAAAACAGAGAGTCCAAAGTTTGAGCTACTCAACCTGTCGACCGGCGTATCATCAGTCAAGAAGCCCCTCCTTAGGTATCTCGACCTCCAACCGGTATAGGCCTCTGACGGTATTCTTCCTGACCCTGCCGATACCATTGATCCCAAACAGCTTCCCTTCGCTGTTCTGCATCACCATGTGACGTAGGAAGCGCTTGGGGCCGGTCTGCTGGTGCCCGATGCCGACCATCATCACCGCATGTGATGCCACCAGATTCGACTTGGGATGGATGAAGGCCTTCTTCTCGTCGAAAGCGTACACCTCGTCGGGCTTCAGGGTGAAATAGTTCCAGGATAGCCTGAAGTGTCCCACCATGATGTTCCCCTCCTCCAGCAGCTTCGTCACACGCACCGTTTCGGGCTCTACTTCCTCGTACAACAGGATCTTGATTATCCTGGACTGTAACAAATAGACAACGATGCCATTAGTTTAAGAGCAGCAAGTCTCAGCACATCATTCATTCTGTTGTATTTACACACGAAACAGGGTTTAACAATGAGCACACACAAGCCTTGCTGCTCGCCCTAAGACACAGATAGCATATTGTGCGTCAGAGAAACTAGTTCAAGCGAAACCGATCAAGGGTAATGAACACAATGCTACAAGTTAGCAGCTTTACAACACTACAATATATTTAGACAAACAACCCATCTAAGCTCCCCCCCCCCCCCCACCCAAGCCAACAGAAAAAAAAAAAAAAC
>NC_028457.1:36723081-36923177 GCF_000263155.2 Setaria italica | reverse complement strand
CATCTCAGGTCTGAACTTAGCTACTGCTATGGGCTGAATTTTGTTCTGGTGGATCAAGACTGAAGACACAACATCACCCCCAACGCAAAATCGACCTCTTGACCATGTCACCTGTTAACCAAGACCAGAGAACATTGATGAAGACGTTTCAGCTAAGACCAGCTCTATTCATCGCCAGGCGCTCGATCTGTACACTAGCTATCATTTAACAGTTTCCTCAAGAGTTTCTCATAGATCTGCGACTAAAACTAGAAGGGACCAATGCTCTAAGTTATTCCTTATAAAACTAGCATCAACCTGCTTCTCGATGGATTGGTGGCATCAAGCATAATACTCCCACAGATCCGTAATATAGGACTATACCATACAATACCCTGGGTACGGAATAGGGCTATATAGATGTACATTCGGGTCGCCCGGCCCATCCAGCACGGGCTCGGCAAGGCCCGTTAAATTTCGTGCCGGGCCTGGCTCGTCACGACAATTTCGTCGTGCTGTGCCGTGCTAGCCCACGGGCCTCACCGGCGGCCCAAGCACGGACTCGCAAGGCCTTTTTTGTGCCAGGCCGCCCGTCGAGCACGGCAGGCTTCAGGCCCAACGAGGCACGGCAGGCCCCACACCGCTACTGGACCCCTCGCCGCTGCTGGACCCCGTGCCGCCGCCGCGGCTCTCGCTATGCGGGTGGCGGTGGAGGAGGCCGCGAGGGAGGGAGGCGGCGCCGGTGGAGTGGAGGCCGTGAGGGTGGCGGTGGTGGAGGGCGCGAGGGAGGTTGGTGGTCACGCCGGCGGAGGCCGCGAGGGAGGGAGGTGGCGGTGGAGGCCACGAGGGAGGGAGGCAGCGGCGCCGGCAAAGGGGAGGCCGCAGGCGAAGGGGAGGTCGAAGCCTCGGAGGGGAGGCGATGGGGTCACGGAGTCGGAGCTCAAAGTCTCGGAAGGGTGGCGGCAGGGTAAATGAGAAGAGATAGGGTTAGAGTTTGCCGAATGATTTTTCTCTAGTTGGTATTATACGGGCCTTAACGGGCCACCTCCTTGCCACTGTGCCGGGCTGTGCCGCCCGTCAGGCCGAGGCATCAGCCCACGCCCGGCACGAGGCATCAGGGCAAGCCAGCCCGAGCCCGATGAGTAACGGACCGGGCCGGGCTTGAGACGGGCTAAAAAACAGGCTTTGTGCCGGACTGTCGGGCTGTGGGCTGCATGTACATCTATATAGGGCTATTCTATACCCGAGCTCATCCGTCAGATCCGCTCGCACCTTCCCTCCCGCTGGTTTTTTTTCTCTCCCCACTTCTCCCATCTTTTTTGACTTTTTTTCCCCGAACCCGAATGTGGGTCGTCCATTCAGATCGCGTTTGTCCCGTTCAGTTCTCCTTCTGCTCTCGCCCCTGCTCGCCATTCGCCACCGCTTGCCGGTGTTGTTCCCCTCCAGTTCCTCATTGCGACCTCGACCTGCATCGACGAGATCCGAGCGGCGCAGCTGGAAGCTGGCTGGCGCCCCCACCCCTCCTCGGCTTGCATCCACATGTGCCACGGAAGAGGTGCAAATCAGCTTCGCAAAATTGTCGCCAGAACGCCATTTCTGCCATCGTCTTCTCTAAACTCCAGCCGGGCTCCCCATCGTTGTTCGCCCGCCATCGGTAAGAACCCGCGTACATCCCTCATCTCTCATGAGCGCACCCGGTCACCCGTCCCAACCACCGGAGCCCCATCCCATACCCGCCCCCATGTGCCCGTGCATCGCGCGCCGCCATGCCCCGCCGGCCTCGAGGCCGAGCTGGCCCTCCTACCATCCCAACACACGCCTCTCGGCCGTGCAGATTTGGCTCGTCCAAGCCGATGTGGCCCACCCCCTGCGCCGTCCTACTCGTGGCCGAGCGCCACCGCCGTCCTACTCGTGGTCCGGCCTCCAGCCACCTGCACTGCCCACCAGGCCGAGCGGAGCCTGCCGTTCCGCAGCCCCACCCACGCTCGGCCGCTCTCCAGGTCCACAACCATCGTCCCCAAGGCACAAAGGCTGAATTTTGGTGCTTCAAGTAGTTGATTTGCCTGGCATGGATCCGTAATGATGCCGGCGATGCCGCAGCAGGATTTTGCTTTGATGCTGCCAGCGTGTTGATATATGCAGGACGAAGCACAACAACATTGAACCGATATTGGACATAGGTTGAGAGATTTTGATTCTTCATGTCCTAATTTCCCTTTGATGTTCTGAGTGAATGAGTGATTAGTTAGTATCCTGTACTAATTTCGGTGGTTGATGGAGGTGGTGATCATAATGCGCCTCTTCAGGAATCAGAATTGCTAATTGTTTTCTGCTATTAGAGGTAATAAGAAGATATACTCGTTTAAAAAAACAAGATATGCTTCCTGAGTCAGAGCAAAATTTGTTGAAATCTTTATTATGTACACTGGTACATGCTTCTTCTTTCCTGTAGCTAGTGTATGTATGCCTTTTAGGATTATCTCGTATGAATGCAAACATACCCTATTATCTCGTATGAATGCAAACATACCCTATTTCCTGTAGCTTTAGAAATGTTGGACATTATTCCTTTTTGACAAGGTAGAAATTTACTCGGTTCACAACACTTGAGGATAGCATTGATTGCCATTTGTAGCTGGGTCTATACGGGTTTGGAAAGTTATATAGGCTGTACCTTTTCTTGGATTCAGAATTCAAGGATACAAACTAAAAATGCTGTTTGTACATGGGGCTTATGTACCCCCATGCTTTTGTTGTTTATGTACTTATTAGGGTGAAACTTAGCATCATTTAGGATTCTGAAGATATTTGAGTACAAAGAATTGCATATGTATCTGATTGTCAGTTTCTGCATATATTTCTTACTTAAAGTTCTCCTTGATTGCAGCCCCAATTGCTTGCAGCAACCAAGTTCATAGCACACTTGGTAAATCAGGTGGTGGCACATGAGCTTGTAGCGCTGGAGCTTCTTACGGTACTTGTTGAAAATCCAACTGATGATAGTGTTGAGGTACATAGCTCGGATCTGGCTCATCTACTTCTTACTTTTTTTAACAACATATTCATATAATTTCTGAAATGTATGCCTATATTTCTCAAATGACAGGTGGCTGTTGGGTTTGTCAAAGAGTGTGGGGCCATGCTACAGGACCTATCTCCACAAGGTCTTCACGGTAAGCTATTCGAGGCAGTGCTTATTTTGATATGTCTTTCTAAATGTGTCAGTTTCCAGCAAGGCAATAGTATAATTTTTCCCACATATTTTGTATCATATCTAAGACATAGTGGTTAATTTATCAAGTCATATAAGAGGAATGTATTTTACATCACACCTTAAATATTTGGACACAATGAGGATTTTTAGGTTAACCATGTGATTATCTGGGTTTCGGTGAAACATGGAAATTTTTTAGGTTTAACTTTGTAAGATGTATTGTTGTGAACCCACAAATTATAACTAGAGGACAGTGGATGCCTAGATATTCAGCTTTTATCATGTTCTTGGTTTCGGATGCTAAGGAGTATATGAATATTGATGTATCTGTACAACTATTATGTCATCATGTGAATGAAAGTAAATATGGTAACATTGTCCTGTGCAATTTCTCTACTTAAAAGGGAAAATTTATTGTGTAACATAGTTTTTTATGTGAGGGTTGCTTTTAGAGGATTATTAATGTGGTGCAAGCTGCTGTTAGCTAGTCTAGGAAAACAGGTTAATTCCTAATTAACTTGTAGAAAATATTTTAAAAAATACTTGCAGAAAATGTCTTTGGTGTGTTGTACCTCTGGTACTGTATTTCTTAGTGAAATGATTTTATACATCATGTGTCGTTTGATTAAAAAATAAAAAATAATACTTGTGGTAAAGGTTAAAAATATCATGGTAGTACCCATGCAATTTGTCTGCAGAACTGCAATAATGACGCCCGGCCCAGGCGCGCGGAGGAAAAAAAAGAGACGCAGAGGGTCAGTCGAGGGCGCGGGGGGCTGGTGCGCGGAGGAACTCGGGTACAGAATAAGCTATTTTGTACCCTGAGTACCGAATAGCGGAGGCCTATACATACATATATACATACATACATACATACATACATACACACACATACATACATACATATATAACTTCCTTGGTTGGATGTCAGTAACACTTCGCTTTAATTTAACAGAAAGGATTTGCTGAGGACTCTCACCACATTGACATCCTTGAATGTGATAATCTTTTGGGTGAACATCCTTATTTATCAGCATTCTCAAACAAGACATAAGGCAGTACAAATGCAAAAAAACAGTGACACACAGATTCCCTCTTCTGAAATATTGTCTATCTCCCTGCATTTTATTTATTTATTTGTTTGCAGAAGAACATCTCCCTGCATTAAGTATGTAGAATGGATTTTCCATTAAACTAATCATGGAACCAAGGAGGGACACTGACTACGGGTTAAGAAGTAAAAGAATGGTCACCAAAATCATGAAGAGGTCCAAATGTGATTAATGTTTAGCCTTGAAATCAAGAACCAGAGGTCCGGCAGACATGCCAGTCCCTTTCAAAAACCTATAGTGGCAAAGGAATATCGTTGGATACAAATGTTGTTGGATTACCTCTACACAGGGTTTTATGATGATAAAATCATGTAAAATCTATCCATCTAAAAATGTCAACATTGATAGTTGACCTATTGAATAAAAGAATCTTTATAAATAGGATGTCATCCACAGCACTACTGTCTATATGCCACTGCCGCATCAGCACCGAGAATTGCAGCATCTCTGCTCTCCGCCGCGGCTTCGCTTGGGTTGGGGGTTGGGCCTTGGCTGGGCAGGACTTGCAGTGGCGGCGGCGGTAGCAAAGACCGGAGGAGCGACGATGCATCAGCTTGATGAGAGAAGTTATACCTCCCACCCACTGACATGCAGGGCCCACAGCGGTATCTTTGAAAGTTAACAACTGAATCTTACAGAATGGCCTAGGAGGGATGAAAAAATATAATCCAATGGCATTGAAGGGATGGCCAATTTTTTCATGGCACAGGAAATTGGCTTTTTTTTTCCTTTTCTTTTTCTTTTGCTGGAGGTCCCGAGCGTCCCTTAGGTCAATCTAAGAATCGAGCGTGGTCTGAATTTTGATGACGCGTGTCGTGCAAGATCAGGCCCTATTGCTCTTCAAAGAAAAAATCAATGTTTCGCAGAGTAAAAAATAAAGCCTATCCTTGCCACGCATGTCTTCTGGAGGTGTTCTGACGACGTGACTTGCAGCGGTGGAGGTGCCGATTTGCCATGCAGCAATCTGACGCCATGAAGGTGCCGATATGGAGGTACCATGATGACGAAGGGCGGCCTCGGAGAAACGAGGTGGGTTCGGTTCTCGGGAAAGGGGTCCCACCGGGATGACATGGCATATTTTAAATGTTTTGAAAAAAAATGGATCCCTGTTGGAGGAAGGGGTATTTGTTGCACTCAAAACTTTTTGACCAGGCCCCAATCTAGATATATTGGGAGTATTGGGGATGCTCTTATGTTCGTTGAACATGTGGAAATAAGGTTCCCATGAACAAAATATCTAATTGGCATTAACATTTGAACGTTTCAGTGATATTTTACGGTGGCAGGATATTTCAGTGGTATTTTCTAGAACTCGTGATCTTTTGGAACAATTTTTCCCTTTTTTTCTATTACTGATCCATGCAGCTTCACAATCAACGATAATTGGCCTTTTAATAAAAGCTCATACATACAAGGCCAATTCACTCTACCACCCAACTGAAAAAAGCTTCCACTGCACCAAGCGCACCAGATCATGGAAAAACACAAAATTTACTTACTTTTTACTTATTGAAAATAAAATTAGTGTATTCAATAGAAGTCTAAACTTCAGAAGATAAACAAGAAACAATAGAATCTTAAATTTTAGAAGTTTCATACAAATCACAAACAAAGTTAGAGTTCAAATTTTTACTCTTAGAAAAAATTAATTGTTGGATTTTCTTCAAATTATCAAGTAAAACTCATCAGCTTACAACTTGTAAAAAAATAAGCCCAAAGTCAAGACTAAGTAAGAAAATGCCTAAGATTTACATTTAACTTACCATTTTTGTTGAAATGCACAGTTAGGATCACTAATATTATCCGCATCATCCTTTTCAAACTTTTTCATCACCTCAGTAAGTTCATTTGTGTCCACCAACCACACTACTCCTAGATCCCTCGCATACTTAACCAAGTCTTTCCAAATGCCCCCACTCTTAACCACAGTTTTAGATCGCCATGAAACATCAATGCTTGGATGAAGGTAAATATTTGTCAACGAACGACTTGATAAAAAGATTAAATTTCTTAATAGCAAAACCAATGTTCATGATTAAGGTCAGCTGTAGACACTTACCTTGCACTTGTCAAAGCTACATTCAAACTATTTTTACTAACACGGTTAAGCTCAGCATCGTCTTCAATAATTGTTGATATAATTATCACATCGAATAAATTTCCTTCCAAGTTACTAATTACTTCAGTTGCAGATCAAATCTATCATTCATCTCATACATAGTTCCCAGCTGATCCCCAACTGTGTTAGTTTCTTTACTTGACAAACATACCACACAAACACTGAATTTTCTATCCAAAATGATCAGATCTGTATTGAAGCCAAATAAATTAGCTGAGAAGGGCATTAAGCCAAATAAATTAGATGGAATGAAATACTTATCAACCATGGATAGACAGTTCAATAGGAACAATGAATATTGGAATAGATGCATCCTATGTGTCAACAAACTAGAGCATGTTTAAACAATACACCCATATGATGGCAGCGTATTTTTTTCCATGTCACCAAATGACTAGTTGAGAAATATTACTTACTATGTAAGAGGCTTGGTTTGTGTGGCACAAAGAAAGGGACTAAGATATAAGGAGGTAAATAATTTTGTTTACTTGCTTATTGAATCATGACCCAAGGCTTTATAGGTGTAGATATTGGACAAACATATAGTGGATACGCTAGAGATAGAAACTTCCATGATAAGACTCCCTAATTTAAGTTACCATCAGATTTGGCTGGTCTACTCGGCCCATAGGAAGCCAACTCATACACAAGTAGGATTCGTGAAATAACAGGTTATGGGCATTTGAAGCATCCCACAGGTGGAAGATATTGGGTGAACAACAATGCTTGACAGAGTTATAAATTACCCACACTTACCAAAAACTTACCTATATTAAAATATAACACATACAATCTGAAATGAAAGTATTATCACACATGAGAACAGAAATATACCTTTACTTAGCTGCTGCAGGAGGATGGACAATGCAGCAGAATTGATATAGCATTTTCTTGTGTGTGAGGATTGTATAGAAGGAACATCCACAATATTAACAATGAAAGGTAACTTGGATTCAAACTCCTTATTAGACTCCAATGATATGTCATCCACACCACAGTTAAGTCTTCTGTTATAAAATAAATATTCATGATATTTAACATTAACAGATGCAGCACACATTGATGTGCTACTGTTTGCTTTTCTGGAACCAACCGTTGTAGTCTTTCATAAATGCTACTACAAAATCCAGCTTCTTTACATATCTAAAAATTACCAGAAAAGGTCCACTTAGCTATAAAGGCACAAAGGTGTTTGAAAAAAATGTAAGTTCAAAAAATAAAGGCACAAAGGTGTAAGTGCATGAAAATATAATGATATAGCATTCAATTATGTACTGCATATCTAAACATAGGCTTTATATAACTAGCAAAAAAAATGTAAACCATCAAATTTACTACAAATGCTTCTCTATGTTATCATTTTTTAATATATAATAGTTAATTCTTTCACGTGTGATAGTTAATGCCGCCACTGCCGCTGGCATTTGCTTCCTCACCATCTCCCTCGCCAGCTGGGACCCCAAGGCGGGGGCTTTTGCCGGTGTTATTCGTCCCTCAGCCACCGCCCTAGCCTTCCTCGCTGTCTCTCTCATCAGTTGTGACCCTAAGGTGGGGGCTTTCATTGTCGTTATGCCTCCCTCGGCCACCGCCCCAGCCTTCCTCGTCGTCTCCCTTGCCTGCTTGACCCCTAAGGCAGGGGCTTTCGTCGCCGCTGTGCCTCCCTCAACCACCACCCTAGCCTTCCTCGCCGTTGCACAGCCTTCCTTGCGAGTTGCCAGCTGCAGCATGACCCAGGCCCCTTCCTTGCTCGCAGTTGTGCTTCCTTCCTCAAAACCGCTCGGACCTCTACTGCAGACGGCCTCGCCGTGGCGCCCTTCACCCCGACGACCATTCAGACCTTCTCGATTCTCCATTGCAACTTGCTAGGCTGCAGGTAGAGCTGCCCAGCAACCACCAGCGTGCTCTTGTCCCGCAACCACCAGCGAAACTTTGCAATCGCACCGCCCGCACCGCCACCGCCTCTTCCTACCCCCAAGCAGCTGCCGCTGCCACTATCCCCCACCACCACCTTTTTCTTCGCTTTGGACAGAATCGAAGTGACGGGATGGTCTGCGAACTAGTGTCGCAGCGGGGGTGTGTGTTTTTGCAGATGGCCCTTTTCTAAACCAATTTTTATGAATAAGTTCTTTATAAACTGCTTTTGAAAAGGCTCAACTTTTATAAATCATTTTTTTGCATCCAATTAGTGAAATGATTAATAAGATATAACTTGATCCATGTCATTATAGTTGGCTAGATTCAAAGAAATAATATGACAATTCATCTATTTTGCAACCATACTGCTACAATTCACTCTTATTTGAGATATGACAATTCATCTATTTTGCAACCATACTGCTACAATTCACCCATGTCGACGAGGCCCATGCGCTAGCCTACGCACTTTCGTGTTGCCTAAACTGCCCCGTTTACGATAAGACTCAAGCGTTGGCACTCTTTTTCTTCTCTAGCCACCGCTACTCTCTTTCGCCTAGGACCGCCACCACTATCTTCTCAACTTCATCATCGTTCTGTGAGCAATGGCGCTTGGTGCTTGACGCACCATTTCGGGGAGCAGCCTGTTGATGTCATGCGTAGGGGTAGCTCAAGCTGGACAAGAGCACCTATCTCAGATTGATTGTTTGAGATATCTCTGTGTGGTTAAGCTTTAGAGCAAGCAATCGGAGTCGCTATGTGATGTCTTTTACAAGTGCCCTAACAACTTAAAGGTTAGTCGAATTGCTTAAAGTTTGTTTCTTTATTTGTGGATTGCATTTGGGTGATTTTGGTGGGCCATGCCGCAAAATGACAAGACTTGTGGGTATTTTTGGTTGGAGGATGAATATGAGAAACATATAGGTTTGTAGCATCCACAACTTTTGATGCAAGATGAAGCAGCGGATGCAGTTCAGTTGTCTTCAGGTGGGATAGGTGAGACCGTGAGATGGATGAGCAGGTTGGTGACTAACAGTGGTAAGATGAAGCTGCAGATATGCGAGACGAAGAAGCATTTGTATGAAATGAAGTTGCAATTTTGCATAGTGATTTGAAGCTCTGGATGAATGAGTTGAAGCGAGATTGAAAAGGGGAAGGAGGAATTTGTAGGTAAATAATAGTGGGGCCAACAACGCCACGGGTGTACAAAATGGCATATCTCAAATAAAGATCAAATTGAACTGGTATGGTTGCATATATGTGGATATAGTAGTGGTATTTCTCCGAATCCAACCACTTACAATGGCATGCATCAAACTAACCCAAAAAGAAATGACTGCCTACTATAGGCGTCAAATATTGGTTATGAACAAAAATAAAAATAGGACCCATAAATATACAACCTTGACGATTGCAACATACAGATCTCTACAAGCTAACAGCTAACGTCTGAAACCGTCTGGCTAAACAGCTTCCAAATTTTTCATCATTCATCTGGATACCATAAACCGTACCCAACATCAGTAAAGCCACCCGTAGCTGGGTGCCTCAGGTCATCCACTCCTTGATTTTGACATGCATAGCAACGACCTGGTGAGAACAGTAACCAACAAACTGTATTAGAACACCATAAGTAAATTGTATTAGAACAATTTAAACACATTTATGCCTCCTAATTGTTTCTCCAAACACACCATTTTCATTCGGCTCCAACGGGCAGCAGAAATAGGATTTTCTCCCAAACATCTGCTTCACTTCTGCAAAGTACAATGCACCGACCCAATCATAAGAGTTAACCTTCTTCAACTTCACCGTAAAGTTATAGTGGTGGAAAATGTTATGGTAATCCTCAACACTGACACACTGGTGGCAAAGTTCGTCGAGATGGTAGTCAACTATCTGAAACAAATCAACGTATTGTTAGCAGAACATACTTGCAGTTTGGAAAAGAATTGAATTATTTATAGCAATGCGTACCTTGAGATCGTCTCTTCTTCCAATGTAGTTTTGGAAAACCAGTGTCACCTCATCACGCATCCATTTCTTTGCGTTCTCAACGATTTCTTCATCTGAAGCTTCCTGCCTGAATTTCACATCAAATTTGAGATCGACATTTCCTTACAAGACATATCACGGTAAGCTGTCTCCAAATATAAATATTTTTTGTCAACCATAAAGTGTTTGTAACAAAGTACAAATAAGTAAGCTGCACCGGATGTATGAAAATAATCAATGTGATGTTTGAAACCCATTGCACTGTGAAGTTCAAATGTTGGCAAACATACAACTCCTTTAAAAAATTATCACCTGGCAAGGCTTGCAATTCATTTCATTATGATAGAAATAGGCACTAAGGGGGGAACCCCATGGGTGTAGGGCAAATGACACCCATGTATTGATACTATCAGCATCATCTCATTATTTCCCAAGAAAAATATAGGGTACAATATATCAATGTGTAGCATAAGGGGTTTTTGTACAGTTTACAGCCCTACACATATCTCACTTCCCTAACAAACATTATACTTTCAACCGACAGAACAAATTTAAACCACAGGCTTTAGTACCCCTGCAGGTGTTAGCCTGTAGATATATCAATAAACCATTATATTAAAACTTTAACAATAAAAATGAAAATTCTTAGATCAAATCAAATTAATGCCAAGTATCAGCACGAGAAAGCATTGGGGTTATGATAAGAGAGAGAACTGGAGACCTTGATTGGAACCTCTACCTTAGTTTTCTGGGTACTGCACTATGCTGAGGATGAGCAACTGCAGCAGACGCCTTTTGTTGTGCTTGATCAGGTAGAAATTTCCTCCTTGGTGGTGGCTCTATACCCCACTCAGCAGCTAGGTTAGTAAGGGCAGCAGCTTCAAGTTCAGCAAAAGCTTGACTGAAGCTGGTAGGAGGATGCGCATCATAGTATTCCTCAAGCAAGCGCAACTCCTCCTCCGTACTAAAGAAAAGCATGCTCATAAGGTTACAAGTAAGCAAAATAGTACAGTTAAAAAATTAGACCAAAAAGTTATGAAACTGTAAAGTGGGGAAATTGAGCAAGTGAATTCATTTCTAATTTCTTGAAAGCAAAAGAAAACATGGGTGCTTTAATTTTTGTTCTTGAATACTCAGGAGAGTTGCATATTATACATTAGTAGAGAGAGAGAGGAGCGAACAGTGACCCGACAAGGCGATGATGTTTACTATTATAGCCCCTTGTGTTGTTATGTACCCTGATTAGCAGTAGTACTACTCTGCTACTTTGCTGGTATATGCCTTCTGGTGTTACAAACTAGAAAAATGTTTTGAACACTATGGTTCTAACCAAATAGGTACTCAGTAATACAATTGGTATACAAATTTGAATGTCAAATGATTTACACTGCTTGAAATTTTTTATGCTGCAGTAATCACATGCCACCTAATTGTTTTTTATGTTATGCAGCGCACGCATGCAAGGTTAAATTTTAGTTCTTGAAGGCTTCTTGCTAGTAATACTACATTTAAGACTTCAAACAACAAATAACAAAATACCTGTACAACATTAAAAGCACTAAAAATGGTACTTACTCGTCATCTGGATCTTCTGTGGGCTTCTCAGATGTTGAAAAAGATGAGACAGCCACTGACAGTGCCTCAGATCTTGACAAATCAGTAATCGATTGATCAAGCTCGCTACTGTTTGCATCACCGGCATGCTTCTCAAGTCTGATCAAAACATATTACCACATTATGATAACATAAATAAAATAACAACTAGCTACTACAATACAAGCAAAAACTATAAAAAAAACGGGGGAAATAAGTCAGAACAGTTACATTCTCTGCCCACGTACACCTCCGGACCACTTTGGGCAGGGTGGACGGGCCGGATAGCGAAGAGTCTGTGGACCAAGAATTCGAAATCCAAATCCAGATCTTACACATTCAGGGGACCTGTAAACATGACAAGATGTTTAGCTGCAATATACTAATCTCATCTATTTTCCCATCTATTTTCCTTAAAGATAAGACACAACCCTTTGTTCACCCTTTTTGTGATAAAATCTGTAATAAAACAAAAGGACTAAACATTTGTCTCAAGACGTTAGCAAAAAAAATTACAGCAAAAAACCATGTGAGGTCCAGTTCTTGATTTTATGGTGTCACACTAACCATATGTTGGTCTATTATTTTTTCCATACTATTAATTCTAGCATCTTCATGTAAAGATCATCTTTGAGACTTTGAAACTTCTTATCATTAAATTTAGATAACAAATATCAGTGGAGGTAAACCAAATAGAACAATTATACATACACTTCATCATCATCACTCTCTTCAGCATCAGTTGTTTGAGGGGTTAACAGTGGTGGGTCAATCAACGACAACGCCTCAAATGTTGGTGAATCTGTAACTAGCCTGCCAAGCTCACTGCTGCTCACCACGCCAGGATGCTCTTCAGCCCTGAGCAACGCATTTTACAAAAGAAAGATGCTCAGTCAAAAGAATAGGCAGAAGAAAGATTCTATAGAAAATAATAAACAAAAGCCAGATAATGAACAAATAAAGGTAAAAGAATAATAATTATGACCCTTACGGCGTTTGTCTTCTGGATTGAGACCGCCTTGGCCGGTCTGAATAGAGAACACTCTGTCGAACACGCGTTCCACCTTCAGCTGCTCCAGGATGACTGTTAACGTAGGAATCGGCACATTTTGTTAAGACTTAAGATTACTATATCAACAATAAACCATGTTGCTTATTGTCCATGGAATACAAAACATTATTGTTTGTTCAGTTTTTTCAAAGATAAAGCATTAATTTTAAGGGGACAACAAAAAAATTTCCAACCAAACGCTTCAAGAAACCAACACTTCCTCCGTTCCTCACAATTAAGACAGAAAGGCACTCACTAGACAACAACTGCCAGCAATTATGAACCTTAGACCACATAGAAAGTCCTAGAATCCCTCAAAAAGCCACATGAAGCATTTTAATCCTCTAGAAATTCCCAGGCTGCTATTTAGCAAGCTTTAAGGGTCTAGGGAAAGGTAGCATAGGTTGTCACTTGCGCGGACATAAGGAGAATGTGATTACTTATTTATTCAATATCATCCGAATAGATATGCGTTGTATTTGCTATGTTATGTGTTTTTTGTAGTACAGTGCACAATACATGCTGCTTCTTGCAGTTCGAGCCAGTCTGCTAGTTTTTGAATTAGAGTGTGAAATGGTTCTCTACTTCTTGTAACAGAAACCAATTACAAAGACGCACAATCCGCTCATCAACAAAAAAGTGATCTTTTTGGTAGCAAAATACAGCAGGATATTTTCCTACATCATAGCCGGGGAATGGGACCTAAATGCTCAAGCAATTTTACTGTCTAGGAGATATCTTTGAGTGGCAAGAAATAGTGATTTGCATCCAGCGTTCCTGCTCACTTTGTAATTTCCATTGTAGCACCGATTTGGAGTGAAATTACAAGAAATTCTACATTGTTCTCGGTAGATTCAGACGAGATGGCCTAGGGCAACTAAATTGGAAGACTCTCCCGGTAGATACAGAGAGAGAGAAAAAACTCACTCGGAGCGGGGTGCAGCTGAGGAGGATGGCACCTGAGAGCGGGCTCCAGGCCGCCGGTGACCTTGGGTGCGGCCGTACTCCGTGAGTTCCCTTGAGGTGAACCCCCGGAGGCCCCCGTCCCCGTCCGGGTCCAACAGCATAATAATCTGGCCAGGGCGGGTAGGAGTGTCCGGATCAGTGGCACCGCCATCCGCCGGCGGCGCAGCGGAGGAGGATGTCTAGGACTGGGAGTGGGTCCCAGGTCGCCCGGGGCGACGTAGGCGGAGGCGGCCGACCTCACCGACCCCGAAACGGAATTCCTCTTCGGTGATCGGATCTCGCCACACATGAGCCTCCTCCATGGGTGTGGGCCGCCGGCGGCAGCAGTTGCGGCCGCGGTTGCGGCGGCGCGAATGGACCCCCGACTCCTCCATGGCTGCGGCTTACGGAGGTGGGTTTGGGTGTGGTGGCGTCGCTCACAAGCTACTGACTGCTCAACTTTCCCCACCCTCTCTCTCTCGTGCATGGATTATTATGGTATTGCCCCTGTGAGGCAGTGCGCTGATGGTAGGGTGACGGCCACATCGATTTTAAAAATCATTTTTTTATAAAAAAATATCAACTATTATTCAGTATATCTACAAGGTTGAACTTCATGTATATTTTGCTGTAGTTTGCAATATATTCTACTAATTTGGATCATTGTTTGGCGATGCCTAAGAGCTTAGAGACGAGGGGTTTTCTAAATAACTATTGTTGCCATGCTTAGAGAGTATTCCCTCCGTTCCAAATTATAGATCGATTTGATTTTTATAGGTTCATAAATATTATGCATCACTACCGGGAACCTCTAATTTGCCGAGTGTTTTTTTGTTTGCCGAGTGTATTCCTTCGGGCACTCGGCAAAGCTCTCTTCGTCGAGTATTTCGTGAAAAACACTCGGCAAAATAATTACACTCGGCAAACAAAAGGTTTGCCGAGTGTTTTCATTTTAGCACTCGGCAAACAAAGAGTACTCGGCAAACAAAGAGTTTGCCGAGTATTTTTTTTTGCACTCGGCAAAAAAAATAAAGAAAACAATAAAAAAAGAAACGTTTGCTGAGTGTCCGGATCGGGACACTCGGCAAACAACCAAAAAAACTACTTCAGCGCCCCCACCTCCCAGCGCCCTTTAAAAAAACTACTTCAGCGTCCCCCCGCCCCCCGCCTCCCAGCACCCAGACGCGCCCCACCTCCTTCCTCCGCAACACCAGCGCCCCCTCCTTCCCCCACCTCCCTCTCCCTGCCATCGGCGCCCCTTCGCCTCCCTGTGCCCGAGCCAACCCGGCCCCACCATCTCCGGCGCGGGGGGCACCGCCTCGCCTCCCTCTCCTCCAGCGCGGGGGGCGGCCCTCCCCTCCCCTCCCTCTCCTCATCTGGCGGCGCGAGTCCCATCCCTCTCCTCCGGCAGGCGATGGCGCTCGCCCCCTCTCCCGGCCGGATCTAGCCGCCGCCCCCTCCATCCTGGCCGGATCTGGCCGCCGCCCCCTCCATCCCGGACGGATCTGGCCGCTGCCCCTGCCTCTCGGCCAGATTTGCCGCGCTGCCCCTCCTCCGAGCCGGATCCGACGGAGGCCGTGGTGGGCGGGGGCGGGCGTGACGGCCGGGGGTGGCCGATGGCCGTGGTGGGTGGGGTCGTGGCGGCGGGCGTGGCGGCCGGGTGGTGTGGTGGTGCAGTGGTGGTGCTGGCGGCGTGGGTGGTGGTGGTGCGGCGGCCGTGGGTGGGTGACGGCGGCCGTGGGTGGTGGTGGTGTGGCGGCCATTTTTTTTTATTTTTTTCAAAAAAAAGTACGCCGAGTGTTTTTTGGGCACTCGGCATCTCTTTGTCGAGTGCCCGACAAAAAACACTCGGCAAACTAGTGTTTGCCGACAGTTTTTTTGCCGTGTGCCCTTTTGCCGAGTGTTACACTCGGCGAAGGGTTCACCGTGTGCCCTAAGCACACGGCAAATCTTCCGTTTCCGGTAGTGCATCATAATATCTATGAATCAAGAAAAGACAAAATCACCTATAATTTAGAACGGAGGGAGTATTTAGGCAAATAGCATTATTCAAGCTAAGAGTCTTCACCTCTTCGGTAAGTTTCGCAGCCAATCTCGGGATCAGAGTTGGCCCGAAGCATAAATTGGCTTTCGAGCCCAGCCAGGCTGCCCAATCCGCAATAGTTCTTCGGATTTAATGTATATTTATTTTCCCCTAAAACGAACCTAATACAATGTCCAAATTTTTACAATGAGTTTGTGGAAAGCTCAACATCAGCTCACAGAAACTAATTAAGCAGCAATACTCTTCTAATATCTTTAAGAGCTTGGCTATGCTAGCTCTAGATCAGATCAAAATACGGGACCAAGCATGCATATTGAGCTAGCCTTGGTGGTATTATTATGTAAGAAAAAAACATGGGTAAACTAGATTTGCGATGATACATCCGTTTTCTATTTCTATTGAATGTAGATAAAATAACAATACAGATCTAGATAAAAAGAACCCATATATATATATATATAGATAGATACTCCCTCCGTTCCAAATTATAGGTCGTTTTAGCTCTTTTAGATTCATAGATATTATTATGCATCTAGACATACACTATATCTAGATGCATAATAATATTTATGAACCTAGAAAATCCAAAACGACCTACAATTTGGAACGGAGGGAGTAGATAGATAGATATATTCAAATAAAACCACAAAATTAAAAAGGCAGCTGATGAAGCCTACCTATCAATCAATAATAGAATAGGCAGAGTCAGGCCGGCAAGAGGGAACACTTCTGTTTACTTACCGTGGTTCGTCGTTGGATTTTGATGTAGGGCCCATCGGTTCGGCGGCGGCGGCGAGACGCGTCGTCGTCGTCCGAGCACAAGCTAGCAGCAATTGGTGGATACAAATTGCCTAGGAGCTGGGCAGCCTCAGGAGACGACCCGACGGACTAGGAATCGTGAAATACGCGTGTATATCGGGTAAATTAAACGCGTAGTGTATCGGGTAAATTAAACGCGTAGTGTATCTAAAATCGATTTCCTCGTACGAGTTCGATTAGGCATCCGAACATATATGCTACATAACTCAAAAGCATCTATATGGATGTAAGTAAGGTGGATAAGTTAGGGTCTGTAGCTAGCCCACAAGTAGGTAAGTAAGGAAACAGGATAAACAATTATAAAGGCATAGCTAGAATCATAGGCTATGCAATCAATCATCATCCAAGCATCATAAATAAAACGCTAGAACTAAGCATGCATAGGTTATATATAATTACGAGTAATATGGCACCTTGTCTGTAGTCATTGGGATCCTCCTCGGCGTAGTCGGGGTCTTGAGAGTCTTCTCGGTCATAGCTCGGGTCTGAACAGAGTGAGATATGACATAACGTAATTAAACGGCATTACATCTAGGCAAAAACTTCAAGAAAGCTAAATTTAGAAGAGCCAAATAATACCAAACTAGCTGCAAACAGCACCGTGCTCGATTTTATGAATTTAATACAACTGGTTTCATATTTTTCTGAGTTCACACGAATTAGTTATAATTTTTTAAAAAAATTAATGGATTTATTAATTATTTATTTAATTTCAGCAAAAACATTAATTAAGGGAGGACACGTGTCAGCCCTTGGATGCGTCACGTAGTAGCACCTCAGCTGACATCACCATGATGTCAGTGTTGACCGGTCAACGGTCAAGTGAGCCCAACATGTCAGCCTTTGGGGTCCACCGGTTAGGGGGCCTAGCGTGTCAGTTATTTGGCCCCACGAGTGGCCCGGCCCATGCCATGTGGCGGCCACGTCGCGGTCCTATTCGACGTGGCACTGCCATGTCACACCGACGTGGTGTACATGTGGCCATCTTGGTCCAGCCGAGATCTGGTGTGCTGGCCAGATCCCGTGCGGCCAACCTGTATAGCCGCGCGCTGGTTGGCAGTGACGACGAGCGCGTGACGTCACGGTGACCATGCCCGCGGCGCGACGGCACGTGCGCACGAAGGCGGCGGGGGCGCGCGAGACACATATTTATATTTATATTTATATTTAGTTTGAATTTTGAATCCATGAAAAACCAAATCAACCACACAAGTTTTTGAAAGGCTTGTGATTTGATTATTAGGGAATTTAGACGAGAATAGAGTTTGACTTCTAATTAATAAAAGAGCACATAACTCAAACTAAAAGTTTCAATTTTTTCAAAAATCCACTCAATTTAATACTTCTAATTTTTAGGAATATTACAGCGGTGAAGGCAGGTGGAGACGAAGAAGGTGAGGGGAGGTGGCGGAGAGGAGAGAGAGGGGAGAGAGGGAGAGTTAGGGTTCGACTTGCGGGGGAGGGGGTTTCCATAAAATTGCGTCGCGGGAGGTTTTCCTCAAAGCGACAGCGTTCTCAAATTTTCTCATGTGGAAATAAATTTAATACAAGGGTCTATTTGAAAAATATCCGAAGCGGGTTGGATGATATGGACTTTGTTCCGATTTTGGGAACTTTGTTCCGATTTTGGGAAACTCTAAGGGCTTTTTTGGAAAACAGCCAAAGTCACTGCTGCCAGCCACAGGTCCCATTTTTCCCGTGGAGTGCGGGGAGGAGAGCCAAGGGGAGGGACTTTTAATCAAGCTGATGAGCCTTGCCTATTGCATAGTAGTCACTCACCAGTTTTGGCTTGTGTACGTGAAAACGTGTTGATCCGTATCCTAATTTCACACGCTGCGTATCAAACATGCGTCATATTCATGCATGAGCAGAAATCAGTTAAAGAAAAGGCAATCAGCTGTGAATTAACAAAATTTTAGTTTTGAAACTCATCAACTTGCAAAGATTGCCATACTCAGCTAATTCCTGCTTGCTAAGTAGGGCTAGTTTGGTCGGGCTTCAACCGGATTCAGCTCGTTCACGCAAACCACTTACCTCTCTCCTCCCCCTCCCTCTCGCAAACTGGAGCCGGAGGAGCGCTCGTAGTATTAATTTTTGCTACACGTCCACAGGAGCACAATGAGGCAAAGCAATCGGCAGGGATGACTGGAGGATATGGTCAACTCTCTCTCTCTCCCCACCTCCCTCTCTCTCCACGGGGACACGTCTACAGGAGTAGTACCGTAGCGTGTCTTCTGAACTGGTCGAAAGCAAGCTCTGCAGATTTCCATCTAGGAAAAAGGAAAGTGCAGATGTGCGAAGTGCTGCAAGCAAACTCTACATGGAGTACAATGCTGGGCCGCAGGGCTGTTTGGCTCTAAGGTGGTAAAGTTTAACACCCATCACATCGGATGTTTGATGCTAATTAGGAGTATTAAATATAGGCTAATTACAAAACTAATTGCACAGATGGAGTGTAATTCGCGAGACGAATCCATTAAGCCTAATTAGTCCATGATTTGACAACGTGGTGCTACAGTAACCATTTGCTAATGATGGATTAATTAGGCTTAATAGATTCATCTCGCGAATTAGACTCTATCTGTGCAATTAGTTTTGTAATTAGTTCATGTTTAGTCCTCCTAATTAGCATTCGAACATCCGATGTGACCCTGCTAAAGTTTAGCACCTCCTATCCAAACATCCCCACGCGTTCACGTTCACGGATCGAACTTGAACTTTCTCGATCGGGTCGCCGCTACGAATATAAACACCATGCTCATTTCATTTTTACCTCGATAAATATTGTTTTATACTGACTATTGTTTTCCTCGATAAATATCATATATATCTACGAGGCACTAGCTATTTGGGTGTCATTTAAAAAACAAAATCTCTTACTGTAGGCATTTAGCAACATGACTCTCCCGCAGGAAATTTCGTAGCTAAGTGGGACTACAACGGATAACTCAGGACTGGAGCCATCGAACCGTGTCTGTGTTCGCTGATTTTGCTTTTCAAAATCAACACAGCACTGGAGGTGCCCTAATAGCCGCTAAACCATACGTGGACACAAATAGATGCACCTGCCTGAAAACCTCTATAGCTCAATTCTTGATTCTCATGGAAGAGCATCCATCACTAGGGGAAGTTTGTTTTAGGTTTCTAACTGTTAGTATTGTAGATAGATAGATGGCTTATCTATATCTTTTCAATCAAGCACGGAGAGAACGGAGATCGAGCATGAAGAGTGGGATGAGGTGAAAAAAACCCTACCCGACTACCATGGATACTGGCATCATTGCCACCGCTTTTGGAACCACTAGTGTTACTCGGTCTTGATTCCCATCCAGTCAAATATATGATTGTAAAACTATCACCGGCTAGTCCAGTATCTGCGATTTAATGAAATTCAGGTGGAAACTTGCTGACATCTTAAAAAATGATCAAGTTGGTCATCAAAGTACAACTTACTTGGAGTAAATTATGGCTGTTTTAGATAGTAATATAGTTTAGTCCCTGCTATACTTTGAGTCCCAACAGGCCAATTAATTTTTACATTGAAAAACTTCGCAAGAGCTCAACAAAAATTGTTTAGATGTTTTTCTTTTACCCATATTATCTCAGGATTCCTCAAAGATTAGATATTTGATACAAATATAAACAGATTCTTAGAGCACAGCTCACCAAACCGTATAAAGTAAACGACTTATTAATTTGGTGTCCCTCTCTATATATAACATATCTCCTCTGGCACAACGTGTAGCTATCCGTGGTCTTTGCCTTTTGTCCCTGAGATGAAGTCTAAAAGTCAACCGTTAGGAAAGCAATTGTTCTTTCCATCTGTAGGGGAATACAAGCGCACTATACAAGCACACTCTACTAGACTACCATCCATGAGCCTTGCCTTGGTATATCTCTATTGGCTATTGTCAACTACTTATCTCCCTCCCTCCCTCGGGCTATTGGCACACGTGTACAGGAGTAGCACAGTAGGCCCATAACTGGTCTCCTGAACTGGTCGAAAGCAAGCTTTGCAGATTTCCATCTAGGAAAAGGAAATGCAGGTGCTGATGTGCAAGCAAGTTGCTGGTTCATCTCATTGCTTTTCAACGATCACAAATAACGTGTATGTTCTTGTATAGCAGACATGCATTTTTCTCTCTGTGAGCTTGGACAGCTAAAATAATATAGTTAAAATGCGACAAGTGAGAGTATGCACGCATCGTCAGCAACACATGAGCGCACAGATTGCTAGCTGCATGGACTCTCTCTCTCTCTCTCTCATGAACTAGACATAGAGTACTGTGCAATGCAAACAGCATACTGGATGGTCTCTCCAAGCTCTAGGCTTTACAGGCTCCTGCATCTGTACTAGGTAGGCTACTCTATGCAAGCGATTTGATTATGCTGCTCCACACCAACCCATAAAGATCTTTTTTGAGTTTGTCATCTTTAAATTCACAAGGAAAAAGAATGAGTTCAAAGTCAAGGCTATGTCAGGTAATATCTCATATTTGTGCCTTATTTTCCTCGAAAGTGCAGAATTAGAATCAGAGCAGTGATGCTTATCATTCATTTCAAGTTGTTTGATGATATCAGCAAGTTCGTTTGTGTCCACCTTTTCAATACAGAGACGCCTCTTTGCATCGGAAATCAAATTTCTCCATATACCTCCACTACCAACTAAAGTCTTACGCTCCCAAACCATCCAGAGACAATATCTAGATGAAATAAAATTGTTATGAACACATAATTAACAAGAGTGAAATTCATGATCAAAATATGTGCAAATACACACCTTGAACTTGTAAGGGCAACATTTAAATTTTTTTCCTTTACACGCTTAAGTTCAATGTCATCTTCAACCAACAACTATAAGATTATCACATCAAAATATTCTTCTTGTAAGTTGTCAATGGATTTGACTTCTAGATGAATCCTATCATGTATTTCATTTTTGAATCTTAACAGGTTCCTAACTGCACTAGAATCATCCTCGTACAAGCATACAACACAAATATTGACCTTCCCAATGGGTTTCATCACATCTATGAAAAACAAAAAAAGTCACATGTACTTGTCAAGAATTCAGAGTGATACGATATTTCATGAAACAACGCATTCATGACAACAAGTAGATCCTAAGTGACGATAGACGAAAACTCAATTTGTTATGTATTAGATATTGTTAGACTATGAGGTTAGACCGGTTATGGTGTGAGTGTTTTTATTAGACTATTAGATATTGTATCATATTCTTATTACAAAAACTCGATTTGTTATGTATTAGACTATTAGATATTGTATCATATTCTTATTAGAATTGCATAATAATGAGTTTCAGATTGTAAATTGTTAGAAATGAAAGGAGGCAGGTTATGTTGTGAGTGTTTTTAAAAGATCGCAAGACTTGGTTCCTGAAAAGAGAATGCTTAAACACCAGTTTTCTATGCATCCTTCGATGAGTCATGGTTGAATGGCATGTCAAGTAAGGGGGCCTCTATTTATACGCCAAGGGAGTTCATAGGATGATGACATGTGTCCCCTTCTAGAGTTTTCACTAGACAAATATCTATGTTCTACACTATTCTAATTTCTTCATGGCAACAACATCTACTACCTTCATGAAAAATATCGTAGATCATGAGTTGTGGGGAAGGCTCTAGAAGTTTGTATTGCTTTCCTTCTATAAAAATTATGAAGAGGTCCAAATGTGATTAATGTAGCCTTGAAATCAAGAACTAGAGGTTCAGCAGGCATGCCAATCCCTTTCAAAAACCTATAGTGGCAAAGGAACATCGTTGGATACAAATGTTGCTAGGATTACCTGTACACAGGGTTTTATTGATGTTAAAATTATGTAAAATCTATCCATCTAAAAATGTCAACATTGATAGTTGACCTATTGAATAAAAGAATCTTTAGAAATAGGATGTCATCTACAGCACTACTGTCTATATGCAAAATAATATTTTTCAAATGGACACATTACACTAAATTAACCTACATACAACAAATAAATAGTCATGCAGAAAGTATAATACAATATTAGAAGTTGCTTGTAAAATTAAAATATTGAGCATTCACTGAATTATGGGCTTATCGGAACTGTTTATTGCTATTAATAGAAGTAAAAGTAGAAGTCACTTTGGTCTGAGTTTTGTTTCTGCCTAAAACATCATGTTTCTTGAAGCCTTCCGGTGCAACTTTAAGCCGCCTTTTGCCCCTATCAGTTTTGTCCTCTGACATCAACTTCTTGCGTACACTTGTTTCATACTTGTTCTTCAAATCATCCACAGATAGGTCCAATTGCACTCTTGAGGAGGTGACAGATTAGCATTGTATAATTTAATCAACGATTCTACAGCTCCACAGCTTGATTGAAAAGTCCAGGTATCTGCATGTAAAGATAAAAAAAAGTAAAGTTATTCAGTTGCAATGCAAGTATTGAGTCACAAAAATAATAATTGAAAGATTATATTAAGTTTGAAGATATTGTAACATACCAGGCTGGCCTCTCTGATCCCGAACATAAGCTAAAATATGTTTAGTTCTATGTGGTCCGTCAACGCAAGGAAATTCTTGCAGCTGTAGAAATTTTATATCTCTTTGTCATTTATCTAAATATTTAGAAAAAGGTAAAGGAAATGGAAAGCAGCTGCGGATGTGCAAGCAAGTTGCTGGTTCATCTCATTGTTGTTCAACAGTCACAAATAACGTGCATGTACTTGTATAGCAGGCATGCATTTTTTTCTCTCTGTGAAATTGGATAGCTGAAATAATATAGTTAAAATGCGACAAGTGAGAGTATGCATGCATCGTCAGCAACACAAGGGCGCACAGATTGCTAGACGCATGGACTCCTTCTCTCTTATGAACTCATGAATTGTAGATAGAGTACTGTGCAATGCAAATTGCTGGCTGGTCAGGTCTGTCTCCAAGCTCTTGGCTTTACAGGCTCCAGCACCTCTACTAGGCAGGCTACTTTGTGCAAGCGAATTTACAGCAACCCATGAAAATATGGACTACACTATAGCAAATAATCCTAGCTAGACTGTTTATTCCATTCTATATTCAAGCTGATGGGTCATGGGAGCATATGCTATGCTATGTCATGCGTTCTCTTTCTTCTTCTTTCTTTATTACTATTTTTTTTTGCTAACATGATGCGAATAGGCCATGAGAATATGACATTCGTTTTATCAAATAATTAAGTTGATATGAGCAAAATGGTTATAATGATGGTAGACCTTGTCATAACTCTCCACATTAAAGCACTGGTGGCAAAGTTCATGAAGGTGGTAGTCCTCCAGCTCCTGATAACAAATCAAAACAGTAATATATTGTAAAAGCTTTGCAGTTTGAAATTTTAAATTATAGAAAACGACACATACCGCGAGATCTGGACTTATCTGAATGAGCTTCTTGAAACGCAGCATCACCTCCTCTTTCATCCATGCTGTTGAAAAGCTTCATGCCTGTATTCACAACTAGTTTGAGAAGATATTCTTCTTTGGTGGAGATATTCTTCTTTGATGCCTGTATTCTGCTTTTTTTTCTTTTTCTTTTGCTGGAGGTCCCGACGTCCCTCAGGTCAATCTAAGAATCGAGCGTGGTCTGAATTTTGATGACGCGTGTCGTGCAAGATCAGGCCCTATTGCTCTTCAAAGAAAAAATAAATGTTTCGCAGAGTAAAAAATGAAGCCTGCCCTCTGCAAGATCCTTGCCACGCATGTCTTCTGGAGGTGTCCTGACGATGCGACTTGCAGCGGTGGAGGTGCCGATTTGCCATGCAGCAATCTGACGCCATGAAGGTGCCGATATGGAGGTACCATGATGACGAAGGGCGGCGTCGGAGAAACGAGGTGGGTTCGGTTCTCGGGAAAGGGGTCCCACCGGGATGACATGGCATATTTTAAATGTTTTGAAAAAAAAATGGATCCCTGTTGGAGGAAGGGGTATTTGTTGCACTCAAAACTTTTTGACCAGGCCCCAATCTAGATATCTTGGGAGCGTTGGGATGCTCTTATGTTCGTTGAACATGTGGAAATAAGGTTCCCATGAACAAAATATCTAATTGGCATTAACATTTGAACGTTTCAGCGATATTTTACGGTGGCAGGATATTTCAGTGGAATTTTCTTGAACTCGTGATCTTTTGGAACAATTTTTCCCTTTTTTTCTATTACTGATCCATGCAGCTTCACAATCAACGATAATTGGCCTTTTAATAAAAGCTCATACATACAAGGCCAATTCACTCTACCACCCACTTGAAAAAAATAAAGACGTGAGAATGACCACAATGGTGGTAACACAATTTTTTTCAAGGGACACAGATCCCAAATGACAGCGTACGGCTGCACCTATCCAAAGTTCATAACAACGTAAAGAAAATATTCAAAAAATCCTACCAGATTCAAATTGCCACACAAGGAAATCATTGCCACACAAGAAAACCATCATCAGTAGATAGAACTAAACCGTGCACAATGCCAGATAACTGATATCATCACATCATCATTTGCTCATAAGAAGTCTAGACAAAATACACCCAAGCTCACTTCCCAAATTTCAGAACTTAAATATTGGTGATCACCTCACTAGTTTTGGAAGGCATACATTAATGACTCTTGATGACTCAACGTTTGATGTACCGATCCTACCCTTCACTATGTAAAGGAACCTACTTATGGTGTGCAGCTTCCACCAAGCGCACTAGATCATGGAAAAACACAAAATTTACTTACTTTTTACTTATTGAAAATAAAATTAGTGTATTCAATAGAAGTCTAAACTTCATAAGATAAACAAGAAACAATAGAATGTTAAATTTTAGAAGATAAAATGAACCTACCGTAGGATCTCATGTACAGAAAGACCAATAGATGCTAAAAAGTACAGATGTGAGAATAAATGATATTGTTAGGTACAGCAGCTCCGGATAAACCTTCACTATGCTCAAGTGTACGAAGGTGATAAAAAACATAAAGACTTGGTAGGTTCCGTTCGATGCAACTGCCAAAGCAAAAGGAGCTGAATTCGGGAATGAGGAATAGAGATATGGTAATATGGAGAAGACGGGAGTACCTTGCCCTTGTAGAGATCATCGTTGAGCAGATCTTTGATTGTCCACGACAGCGAAGCCTCTAATAAAAAATTGCTCAATGGCAACAATGGTGTAGAGGTAGGCGTGGCGCTCGCCGACAGTGCCCATTTCTTCTCCCCCGACTCCAATACGGAGCAGGCGGCCGGATGGTTGCTTGTCACCGACGCGTCGCCCAGGTCTACTCCTGCGCTGGCATTTCCTTCCTTGCTGTCCAGCCTAACTTGCCACCGGCCGTTGGACCGATCTGGGACTCCATCCTAGGAAAGCCTACATCTTCCCCTGTGGCACCATCGCTCCGGCGGTTCGTCGCTTGCTGCACGGACCGATCACCCGGGCCTCCAAGGTGGAGTCTTGCTTGCTCGGCGTTGCCTCCAGGGCCTTCACCACCGCTGGCATTTGCTTCCTCACCATCTCCTTCACCAGTTGGGACCCCAAGGCAGGGGCTTTTCCCAGGCGTTATTCATCCCTCAGCCACCGCCCCAGCCTTCCTCGCTGTCTCTCTCGTCAGTTGTGACCCTAAGGCGGGGGCTTTCATTGTCGTTATGCCTCCCTCAGCCACCGCTCCAGCCTTCCTCACCGTCTCCCTTGCCTGCTTGACCCATAAGGCAGGGGCTTTCATCACCGCTGTGCCTCCCTCGGCCACCGCCCCAGCCTTCCTCGTCGTTGCGTGGCCTTCCTTGCGGGTCGCCAGCTGCAGCATGACCTGGGCCCCTTTCTTGCTTGCAGTTGTGCTTCCTTCCTCGGAGACTGCCCGGACCTCTACCGCAGATGGCCTCGCCGTGGCGCCCTCCGCCCCGATGACCATTCAGACCTTCTCGATTCTCCATTGCAACTTGCTAGGCTGCAGGTAGAGCTGCCCAGCAACCACCAGCATGCTCTTGTCCTGCAACCGCCAGCGAAACTTTGCAATCGCGCCGCCCGCACCGCCGCCGCCTCTCCCTATCCCCAAGCAGCTGCCACCGCCACCATCCCCCCACCACCACCACCACCTCCACCTTTTTCTTCGCTTTGGATAGAATCGAAGCGACAGGATGGTCTGCGAACTAGTGTCACAGCGGGGGTGTGTGTTTTTGCAGATGGCCCTTTTCTAAACCAATTTTTACGAATAAGTTCTTTATAAACTGCTTTTGAAAAGGCTCAATTTTTATAAATCATTTTTCTGCATCTAATTAGTGAAATGTTTAATAAGAAATAACTTGATCCATGTCATTACAGTTGGCTAGATTCAAAGAAATAATATGACGATCCATCTATTTTGCAACCATACTGCTACAATTCACTCAATTCACTCTTTAGTTGAGATATGGCACTTGTTTACACCCATGTCGACGAGGCCCATGGGCTAGCCTACACACTTTCGTGTTGCCTAAACTGCCCCGTTTACGATAAGACTCAAGCGTTGGCACTCTCTTTCTTCTCCAGCCGCCGCTACTCTCTTTCACCTAGAACCGCCACCGCTATCTTCTCAACTTCACCATCGTGCTGTGAGCAATAGCGCTTGGTGCGTCATGCGTAGGGGTAGCTCAAGCTGGACAAGAGCACCTATCTCGGATTGATTGTTTGAGATGTCTATGTGTGGTTAAGCTTTAGAGCAAGCGATCGGAGTCGCTATGCGATGTCTTTTACAAGTGCCCTAACAACTTAAAGGTTAGTCGGATTGCTTCAAGTTTGTTTCTTTATTTGTGGATTGCATTTGGGTGATTTTGGTGGGCCATGCCGCAAAATGACAAGACTTGTGGGTATTTTTGGTTGGAGGATGAATATGAGAAATATATAGTTTTGTAGCATCCACAACTTTTGATGCAAGATGAAGCAGTGGATGCAGTTCAGTTGTCTTCAGGCGGGATAGGTGAGACCGTGAGATGGATGAGCAGGTTGGTGACTAACAGTGGTAAGATGAAGCTGCAGATATGCGAGACGAAGAAGCATTTGTATGAAATGAAGTTGCAATTTTGCATAGTGATTTGAAGCTCTGGATGAATGAGTTGAAGCGAGATTGAAAAGGGGAAGGAGGAATTTGTAGGTAAATAATAGTGGGGCCAACAACGCGACGGGTGTACAAAATGGCATATCTCAAATAAAGATCAAATTGAACTGGTATGGTTGCATATATGTGGATATAGTAGTGGTATTTCTCCGAATCCAACCACTTACAATGGCATGCATCAAACTAACCCAAAAAGAAATGACTGCCTACTATAGGCATCAAATATTGGTTATGAACAAAAATAAAAATAGGACCCATAAATATACAACCTTGACGATTGCAACATACAGATCTCTACAAGCTAACAGCTAACGTCTGAAACCGTCTGGCTAAACAGCGTCCAAATTTTTCATCATTCATCTGGATACCATAAACCGTACCCAACATCAGTAAAGCCACCCGTAGCTGGGTGCCTCAGGTCATCCACTCCTTGATTTTGACATGCATAGCAACGACCTGGTGAGAACAGTAACCAACAAACTGTATTAGAACACCATAAGTAAATTGTATTAGAACAATTTAAACACATTTATGCCTCCTAATTGTTTATCCAAACACACCATTTTCATTCGGCTCCAACGGGCAGCAGAAATAGGATTTTCTCCCAAACATCTGCTTCACTTCTGCAAAGTACAATGCACTGACCCAATCATCTGAGTTAACCTTCTTCAACTTCACCGTAAAGTTGTAGTGGTGGAAAATGTTATGGTAATCCTCAACACTGACACACTGGTGGCAAAGTTCGTCGAGATGGTAGTCAACTATCTGAAACAAATCAACGTATTGTTAGGAGAACATACTTGCAGTTTGGAAAAGAATCGAATTATTTATAGCAATGCGTACCTTGAGATCGTCTCTTCTTCCAATGTAGTTTTGGAAAACCAGTGTCACCTCATCACGCATCCATTTCTTTGCGTTCTCAACAATTTCTTCATCTGAAGCTTCCTGCCTGAATTTCACATCAAATTTGAGATCAACATTTCCTTACAAGACATATCACGGTAAGATGTCTCCAAAGATAAATATTTTTTGTCAACCATAATATGTTTGTAACTACATACAAATAAGTAAGCTGCACCGGATGTATGAAAATAATCAATGTGATGTTTGAAACCCATTGCACTGTGAAGTTCAAATGTTGCAAATATACAAACTCCTTTAAAAAATTATCACTTGGCAAGGCTTGCAATTCATTTCATTATCATAGAAATAGGCACTTATGGGGGGAACCCCATGGGTGTAGGGTAAATGACACCCATGTATTGATACTACCAGCATCATCTCATTATTTCCCAAGAAAAATACAGGGTACAATATATCAATGTGTAGCATAAGGGGTTTTTGGACAGTTTACAGCCCTACACATATCTCGCTTCCCTCCCAAACATTATACTTTGTTGGTGAGCATTGGGGTTAAAACTTTAACAATAAAAATGCAAATGCTTAGATCAAATCAAATTAATGCCAAGTATCAGCACGAGAAAGCATTGGGGTTATGATAAGAGAGAGAGAACTGGAGACCTTGATTGGAACCTCTACCTTAGTTTTCTGGGTACTGCACTATGCTGAGGATGAGCAACTGCAGCAGACGCCTTTTGTTGTGCTTGATGAGGTAGGAATGTCCTCCTTGTTGGTGGCTCTATACCCCACTCAGCAGCTAGGGAAGTAAGCGCAGCATGATTTGCAGCTTCAAGTTCAGCAAAAGCTTGACTGAAGCTTGTAGGAGGATGCGCATCATAGTATTCCTCAAGCAAGCGCAACTCCTCCTCCGTACTAAAGAAAAGCATGCTCATAAGGTTACAAGTAAGCAAAATAGTAAGAGTTAAAAAATTAGACCAAAAAGTTATGGAACTGTAAAGTGGGGAAATTGAGCAAGTGAATTCATTTCTAATTTCTTGAAAGCAAAAGAAAACATGGGTGCTTTAATTTTTGTTCTTGAATACTCAGGAGAGTTGCATATTATACATTAGTAGAGAGAGAGGAGCGAACAGTGACCCAACAATGCGATGATGTTTACTATTATAGCCCCTTGTGTTGTTATGTACCCTGATTAGCAATAGTACTACTCTGCTACTTCGCTGGTATATGCCTTCTGGTGTTACAAACTAGAAAAATGTTTTGAACACTATGGTTCTAACCAAATAGGTACTTAGTAATACCATTTGGTATACAAATTTGAATGTCAAATGATTTACACTGCTTGAACTTTTTTATGTTGTAGCAATCACATTCCACCTAATTGTTTTTTATGTTATGCAGCGCATGCATGCAAGGTTAAATTTGAGTTCTTGAAGGCTTCTTGCTAGTAATACTACATTTAAGACTTCAAACAACAAATTACAAAATACCCGTACAACTTTAAAAGCACTAAAAATGGTACTTACTCGTCATCTGGATCTTCTGTGGGCTTCTCAGATGTTGAAAAAGATGAGACAGTCACTGACAGTGCCTCAGATCTTGACAAATCAGTAATCGATTGATCAAGCTCGCTACTGTTTGCATCACCGGCATGCTTCTCAAGTCTGATCAAAACATATTACCACATTATGATATAACATAAATAAAATAACAACTAGCTACTACAATACAAGCAAAAACTATAAAAAAAAGGAAATAAGTCTGAACAGTTACATTCCCTGCCCACGTACACCTCCGGACCACTTCGGGCGGGGCGGACGGGCTGAATAGCGAAGAGTCTGTGGACCAAGAATTCGAAATCCAAATCCAGATCTTACACGTTCAGGGGACCTGTAAACATGACAAGATGTTTAGCTGCAATATACTAATCTCATCTATTTTCCTTAAAGATAAGACACAATCCTTTGTTCACCCTTTTTTGATAAAATCTGTAATACAACAAAAGGACTAAACATTTGTCTCAAGACGTTAGCAAATACAGCAAAAACCATGCGAGGTCCAGTTCTTGATTTTATGGTGTCGCACTAACCATATGTTGGTCTATTATTTTTTCCATACTATTAATTCTAGCATCTATATGTAAAGATCATCTTTGAGACTTTGAAACTTCTTATCATTAAATTTAGATAACAAATATCAGTGGAGGTAAAACAAATAGAACAATTATACATACACTTCATCATCACTCTCTTCAGCATCAGTTGTTTGAGGGGTTAACAGTGGTGGGTCAATCAACGACAACGCCTCAAATGTTGGTGAATCCGTAACTAGCCTGCCAAGCTCACTGCTGCTCACCACGCCAGGATGCTCTTCAGCCCTGAGCAAAGCATTTTACAAAAGAAAGATGCTCAGTCAAAAGAATAGGCAGAAGGAAAGATTCTACAGAAAATAATAAACAAAAGTCAGATAATGAACAAATAAAGGTAAAAGAATAATAATTATGACCCTTAGAGCAAGTACATTGGTGTCGTCTAATAGACGGTCTCATGCATTGACACGTAATCTTGAGACGATTCAACAGGCAACCCGTACAATGGGTTGTTCTATAAGTTGTCTGGTAGTGGTATATAATTCCTTAATTTGTGCATAAGAAAAAAAAATATTATGAGTTGCATGGCAACAATAACTCGTACAATGGTTGTTAAGTTGTCTCGTAGTCCTACAATTTAGCTCATAAGGTGGTTGTTTCGCGAAGCAACGACCTCTTTCTCTCTCCTCGCTCTCTCTCCTCCACATCATCAAAAATACTACGTGGCACTGCATGAGACGACCCATGAGACCGCTAACGTGTAGCAATGTACCTGTCCTTACGGCGTTTGTCTTCTAGGTCGAGACCGCCTTGGCCGGTCTGAATAGAGAACACTTTGTCGAACACGCGTTCCACCTTCAGCTGCTCCAGGATGACTGTTAATATAGAAATCGGCACATTTTGTTAAGACTTAAGATTACTATCAACAATAAACTATGTTGCTTATTGTCCATTGAATACAAAACATTATTGTTTGTTCAGTTTTTTCAAAGATAAAGCATTAATTTTAAGGGGACAACAAAAAGTTTTCCAACCAAACGCTTCAAGAAACCAACACTTCCTCTGTTCCTCACAATTATGACAGAAAGGCACCTGCCATTACTATCAAAAAAGACAGAAAGGCACTCACTAGACAACAATCGCCAGCAATTATGAACCTTAGACCACATAGAAAGTCCTAGAATCCCTCAAAAAGTCACATGAAGCATTTTAATCCTCTAGAAATTCCCAGGCTGCTATTTAGAAAGCTTTAAGGGTCTAGGGAAAGGTAGCATAGGTTGTCACTTGGGCGGACATAAGGAGAATGTGATTACTTATTTATTCAATGTCATCCGAATAGATATGCGTTGTATTTCCTATGTTATGCGTTTTTTGTCATCCGAATGACATGCTGCTTCTTGCAGTTCGAGCCAGTCTGCTAGTTTTTGAATTAGAGTGTGAAATGGTTCTCAACTTCTTGTAACAGAAACCAATTACAAAGAGGCACAATCCGCTCATCAACAAAAAAGTGATCTTTTTGGTAGCAAAATACAGCAGGATATTTTCCAACATCATAACCGGGGAATGGGACCTAAATGCTCGAGCAATTTTACTATCTAGGAGATATCTTTGTGTGGCAAGAAATAGTGATTTGCATCCAGCGTCCCTGCTCACTTTGCAATTTCCATTGTAGCACCGATTTGGAGTGAAATTACAAGAAATTCTACATTGTTCTCGGTAGATTCAGACGAGATGGCCTAGGGCAACTGAATTGGAAGACTCTCCCGGTAGATACAGAGAGAGAAAAAAACATATTGAGCTTTTCTATTTCTATTGAGCTAGCCTTGGTGGTATTATTATGTAAGAAAAAAACATGGGTCAACTAGATTTGCGATGATACATCCGTTTTCTATTTCTATTGAATGTTATAAATACTGATCGATTCATGCATGTAGATAAAATAACAATACAGATCTAGATAAAAAGAACCCATATATATATATATATATATATATATATATATATATATATATATATAGGAAAAGAAAGTCGTTTTGGACAAGGTTTGGGTCAAACATTGGGAATATAAATCATGAATAACTTTTAAGTTGTTGAGTTTGGAAATGTGAAAGCCATATAAATAGATTTGTCTTGAAAAATACTTTCATAAAAATATACATATATCACTTTTTGATAAATATTTTTATAAAAACAAGGAGTCAAAGTAATGCTTTGGAGACCGTGTCGCTGTCCAAAACGACTTACTTTTCCTATACGGAGAGAGTATATAGATATATTCAAATAAAACCACAAAATTAAAAAGGCAGCTGATGAAGCCTACCTACCAATCAATACTAGAATAGGCAGAGTCAGGCCGGCAAGAGGGAAAACTTCTGCTTACTTACCGTGGGTCGTCGTTGGATTTTGATGTAGGGCCCATCGGTTCGGCGGCGGCGGCGAGACGCGTCGTCGTCGTCCGAGCACAAGCTAGCAGCAATTGGTGGATGCAAATTGCTTAGGAGCTGGGCAGCCTCAGGAGACGACCCGACGGACTAGGAATCGTGAAATACGCGTGTATATCGGGTAAATTAAACGCGAAGTGTATCTAAAATCGATTTCCTCGTACGAGTTCGATTAGGCATCCGAACATATATGCTACATAACTCAAAAGCATCTATATGGATGTAAGTAAGGTGGATAAGTTAGGGTCTGTAGCTAGCCCACAAGTAGGTAAGCAAGGAAAACAGGATAAACAATTATAAAGGTATAGCTAGAATCATAAACTGTGCAATCAGTCATCATCCAAGCATCATAAATAAAGCGCTAGCAACTAAGCATGCATAGGTTCTATATAATTACGAGTAACATGGCACCTTGTCCGTAGTCTTTAGGATCCTCCTCGGCGTAGTCGGGATCTTGAGAGTCTTCTGGGTTGTAGCTCGGGTCTGAACAGAATGAGGTATGACATAACGTAAATTAAACAGCATTACATCTAGGCAAAACTTCAAGAAAGCCAAATTTAGAAGAGCCAAATAATACCAAACTAACTACAAACAGCACCAAGCTCAATTTTATGAATTTAATACAACTGGTTTCATATTTTTCTAAGTTCACAGGAATTAGTGATAATTTTTAAAAAAATGGATTTATAAATTATTTATTTAATTTTAGAAAAACATTAATTAAGGGAGGACACGTGTCAGCCCTGGATGCGCCACGTAGTAGCACCAGGAGGTGCCACGTGTCAGCTGACGTCACCATAATATTAGTGTTGATAGGTCAACGGTCAAGTGAGCCCCACAGGTCAGCCTGTGGAGCCCACCGGTGAGGGGGCTGGCCTGTCAGTTATTTGGCCCCACGAGTGGCCCGGCCCATGCCACGTCCGTGCCATGTGGTGGCCACGTGGCGGTCCTATTCGATGTGGCACTGCCACATCGCGCCCACGTGGTGCACATGTGGCCATCTTGGCCCAGCCGAGATCCGGTGTGCCGGCCAGATCCCGTGCGGCCAACGTGTATGGCCGCGCGCTGGTTGGCAGCGACGAGAGCGCGCGAAGGTGCGGTGACCGCGCCCACGGCGCGATGGCACGCGCACACGCAGGTGGCGGGCACACGCGCGGGACACATATTTATATTTATATTTATATTTAGTTTGAATTTTGGATTGAATTCAAAATTCAAACTCACAATATTTGAGATCCAAATAAAATCCATGAAAAGCCAAATCAACCACACAAGTTTTTGAAAGGCTTGTGATTTGATTATTAGGGAATTTAGATGAGAATAGAGTTTGACTTCCAATTAATAGAAGAGCACACAACTCAAACTAAAAGTTTCAAATTTTTCAAAAATCCACTCAATTTAATACTTCTAATTTTTAGGAATATTACAGCGGTGAAGGCAGGTGGAGACGAAGAAGGTGAGGGGAGGTGGCGGAGAGGAGAGAGAGAGAGGAGAGAGGGAGAGTTAGGGTTCAGCTTGCGGGGGAGGGGGTTTCCATAAAATTGCGTCACGGGAGGTTTTCCTCAAAGCGACAGCGTTCTCGAATTTTCTCATGTGGAAATAAATTTAATACAAGGGTCTATTTGAAAAATATCCGAAGCGGGTTGGATGATATGGACTTTGTTCCGATTTTGGGAACTTTGTTCCGATTTTGGGAAACTCTAAGGGCTTTTTTGGAAAACAGCCAAAGTCACTGCTGCCAGCCACAGGTCCCATTTTTCCCGTGGAGTGCGGGGAGGAGAGCCAAGGGGAGGGACTTTTAATCAAGCTGATGAGCCTTGCCTATTGCATAGTAGTCACTCACCAGTTTTGGCTTGTGTACGTGAAAACGTGTTGATCCGTATCCTAATTTCACACGCTGCGTATCAAACATGCGTCATATTCATGCATGAGCAGAAATCAGTTAAAGAAAAGGCAATCAGCTGTGAATTAACAAAATTTTAGTTTTGAAACTCATCAACTTGCAAAGATTGCCATACTCAGCTAATTCCTGCTTGCTAAGTAGGGCTAGTTTGGTCGGGCTTCAACCGGATTCAGCTCGTTCACGCAAACCACTTACCTCTCTCCTCCCCCTCCCTCTCGCAAACTGGAGCCGGAGGAGCGCTCGTAGTATTAATTTTTGCTACACGTCCACAGGAGCACAATGAGGCAAAGCAATCGGCAGGGATGACTGGAGGATATGGTCAACTCTCTCTCTCTCCCCACCTCCCTCTCTCTCCACGGGGACACGTCTACAGGAGTAGTACCGTAGCGTGTCTTCTGAACTGGTCGAAAGCAAGCTCTGCAGATTTCCATCTAGGAAAAAGGAAAGTGCAGATGTGCGAAGTGCTGCAAGCAAACTCTACATGGAGTACAATGCTGGGCCGCAGGGCTGTTTGGCTCTAAGGTGGTAAAGTTTAACACCCATCACATCGGATGTTTGATGCTAATTAGGAGTATTAAATATAGGCTAATTACAAAACTAATTGCACAGATGGAGTGTAATTCGCGAGACGAATCCATTAAGCCTAATTAGTCAATGATTTGACAACGTGGTGCTACAGTAACCATTTGCTAATGATGGATTAATTAGGCTTAATAGATTCATCTCACGAATTAGACTCTATCTGTGCAATTAGTTTTGTAATTAGCTCATGTTTAGTCCTCCTAATTAGCATTCGAACATCCGATGTGACCCTGCTAAAGTTTAGCACCTCCTATCCAAACATCCCCACGCGTTCACGTTCACGGATCGAACTTGAACTTTCTCGATCGGGTCGCCGCTACGAATATAAACACCATGCTCATTTCATTTCAACGATCACAAATAACATGTATGTTCTTGTATAGCAGACATGCATTTTTCTCTCTGTGAGCTTGGACAGCTGAAATAATATAGTTAAAATGCGACAAGTGAGAGCATGCACGCATCGTCAGCAACACATGAGCGCACAGATTGCTAGCTGCATGGACTCTCTCTCTCTCTCATGAACTAGACATAGAGTACTGTGCAATGCAAACAGCATACTGGATGGTCTCTCCAAGCTCTAGGCTTTACATGCTCCTGCATCTGTACTAGGTAGGCTACTCTATGCAAGCGATTTGATTATGCTGCTCCACACCAACCCATAAAGATCTTTTTTGAGTTTGTCATCTTTAAATTCACAAGGAAAAAGAATGAGTTCAAAGTCAAGGCTATGTCAGGTAATATCTCATATTTGTGCCTTATTTTCCTCCAAAGCGCAGAATTAGAATCAGAGCAGTGATGCTTATCATTCATTTCAAGTTGTTTGATTATATCAGCAAGTTCGTTTGTGTCCACCTTTTCAATACAGAGACGCCTCTTTGCATTGGAAATCAAATTTCTCCACATACCTCCACTACCAACTAAAGTCTTACGCTCCCAAACCATCCAGAGACAACTATAAGATTATCACATCAAAATATTCTTCTTGTAAGTTGTCAATGGATTTGACTTCTAGATGAATCCTATCATGTATTTCATTTTTGAATCTTAACAGGTTCCTAACTGCATTAGAATCATCCTCGTACAAGCATACAACAAATATTGACCTTCCCAATGGGTTTCATCACATCTATGAAAAACAAAAAAAGTCACATGTACTTGTTAAGAATTCAGAGTGATACGATATTTCATGAAACAACGCATTCATGACAACAAGTAGATCCTAAGTGACGATAGACGAAAACTCAATTTGTTATGTATTAGATATTGTTAGACTATGAGGTTAGACCGGTTATGGTGTGAGTGTTTTTATTAGACTATTAGATATTGTATCATATTCTTATTACAAAAACTCGATTTGTTATGTATTAGACTATTAGATATTGTATCATATTCTTATTAGAATTGCATAATAATGAGTTTCAGTTTGTAAATTGTTAGAAATGAAAGGAGGCTGGTTATGCTGTGAGTGTTTTTAAAAGATCGCAAGACTTGGTTCCTGAAAAGAGAATGCTTAAACACTAGTTTTCTATGCATCCTTCGATGAGTCATGGTTGAATGGCATGTCAAGGAAGGGGGCCTCTATTTATACGCCAAGGGAGTTCATAGGATGATGACATGTGTCCCCTTCTAGAGTTTTCACTAGACAAATATCTATGTTCTACACTATTCTAATTTCTTCATGGCAACAACATCTACTACCTTCATGAAAAATATCGTAGATCATGAGTTGTGGGGAAGGCTCTAGAAGTTTGTATTGCTTTCCTTCTATAAAAATTATGAAGAGGTCCAAATGTGATTAATGTAGCCTTGAAATCAAGAACTAGAGGTTCAGCAGGCATGCCAATCCCTTTCAAAAACCTATAGTGGCAAAGGAACATCGTTGGATACAAATGTTGCTAGGATTACCTGTACACAGGGTTTTATTATGATGTTAAAATTATGTAAAATCTATCCATCTAAAAATGTCAACATTGATAGTTGACCTATTGAATAAAAGAATCTTTAGAAATAGGATGTCATCTACAGCACTACTGTCTATATGCAAAATAATATTTTTCAAATGGACACATTACACTAAATTAACCTACATACAACAAATAAATAGTCATGCAGAAAGTATAATACAATATTAGAAGTTGCTTGTAAAATTAAAATATTGAGCATTCACTGAATTATGGGCTTATCGGAACTGTTTATTGCTATTAATAGAAGTAAAAGTAGAAGTCACTTTGGTCTGAGTTTTGTTTCTACCTAAAACATCATGTTTCTTGAAGCCTTCCGGTGCAACTTTAAGCCGTCTTTTGCCCCTATCAGTTTTGTCCTCTGACATCAACTTCTTGCGTACACTTGTTTCATACTTGTTCTTCAAATCATCCACAGATAGGTCCAATTGCACTCTTGAGGAGGTGACAGATTAGCGTTGTATAATTTAATCAACGATTCTACAGCTCCACAGCTTGATTGAAAAGTCCAGGTATCTGCATGTAAAGATAAAAAAAAGTAAAGTTATTCAGTTGCAATGCAAGTATTGAGTCACAAAAATAATAATTGAAAGATTATATTAAGTTTGAAGATATTGTAACATACCAGGCTGGCCTCTCTGATCCCGAACATAAGCTAAAATATGTTTAGTTCTATGTGGTCCGTCAACGCAAGGAAATTCTTGCAGCTGTAGAAATTTTATATCTCCTTGTCATTTATCTAAATATTTAGAAAAAGGTAAAGGAAATGGAAAGCAGCTGCGGATGTGCAAGCAAGTTGCTGGTTCATCTCATTGTTGTTCAACAGTCACAAATAACGTGCATGTACTTGTATAGCAGGCATGCATTTTTTTCTCTCTGTGAAATTGGATAGCTGAAATAATATAGTTAAAATGCGACAAGTGAGAGTATGCATGCATCGTCAGCAACACAAGGGCGCACAGATTGCTAGACGCATGGACTCCTTCTCTCTCTTATGAACTCATGAATTGTAGATAGAGTACTGTGCAATGCAAATTGCTGGCTGGTCAGGTCTGTCTCCAAGCTCTTGGCTTTACAGGCTCCAGCATCTCTACTAGGCAGGCTACTATGTGCAAGCGAATTCACAGCAACCCATGAAAATATGGACTACACTATAGCAAATAATCCTAGCTAGACTGTTTATTCCATTCTATATTCAAGCTGATGGGTCATGGGAGCATATGCTATGCTATATCATGCGTTCTCTTTCTTCTTCTTTCTTTCTTACTATTTTTTTTCTAACATGATGCGAATAGGCCATGAAAATATGACATTCGTTTTATCAAATAACTAAGTTGATATGAGCAAAATGGTTGGACTTTGGAGCCATGCATTCTGATCTATCCATGCCAAATTCGTTTGATTGCACTGAGTTGCCTTTTCAAGACTAGAGTATGTTGCCTGACCCTTCCTTTTACTCCCTCACATAGGAATTCAGTGTGATTACTTTTGTATGGTGACATCATGTGGGATGAAAAGGCTAAACCGTAATTTTGAGTAAGATCGATGGTAAGTATTGTGGGAGTCGTTGAGGTAAAGCTTTGGAAAACTGGAGGCGTCAACACGCACCTCGCAAGGGCAACCATAAGAAAGTAGGCCACTTGCAAGCCACCTTTATGAGAGATGACTCTTTATTAAGATGTTGCATAGATTGGTTACTACTTTAGTTGGAGCTACAACAAGAAGACGATAGGCTCATGCTATCCTTGGTTGTGTTACCTCATATATACATGGATGTGATCTATTTACCCTGTCTATAATGCTTATCTCATGATTGAGTTACATTTATATACAATTCATGCTTCTTGATAGAATTAGATCTATTTAGCTAGATAGAGAACCCTAGTCAGCTCGTTACCGATCCACGGATTGATAAATCTTGGATGGAATACTCTAAGGAAGAAGCTACGATGATCCGTGCGCTTGCGGTTCACAAATTAGCGTGTTAACTACCGTCAAGAATGGCCACCCTGCCTAGTGCCGGGCCGCTGCTCGCCCTGCACAGGGCACCATCACGCAGCCGCGCGGATCCGGCCAACACCGGCCATGGCACGGCCTCCTCGCGCTGCTCCGGGCGCAACCCCCACTCGTACATGCCGGGCCTCCACCACAGCCACGCGTCGAAGCTTCCTTCACCAGCCCGACCGCCTACTCGCCACATCTGCGGTCACCGGGTCGCCTCGTCGCTCTGCACCGCCATCGCAGCCCCACAGATCCGGCCAACCCTGCCGTGCCATCTCGAACTCGCCACCATACGCATGCCATAGCCACCTCCCAGTGTCTCCTGCCCAAAATCCGGGCGGATGCAACCAAGGTAAAAACGCCCCGCCCCCACCTTCCTAGGGGCCGCACAGACTTCCGGCTTGTGGCGGCGGCGAGGTGGAGTGGAGGGGAGGGAGCGGTGGCAGCGGCTAGTTTTTCAAGTTGCCGCCCATGTTGCCTGGGGAGGTGACACGGGTGCTCTTTTATTGACACGACACACAGTACATGTACATCGAAAGTACATATACATTGAATGAAAGAGGGCGATACATTGAAATTACAAGAAGCGGATGGAACTGAGCTGTGGGCAGACCAACACACAAGCAACACGCACGAGAACAGTGGCGGAGCTGAGCCAAAATTTTAGCTGGGGCAAGTTTCGGACCTAAAATTTCTTGCTGACCTCTTCTTCCTTTGACCTCTCAATCTGCATCCATGAAATTGAAATTGGAACACACGATACCATCGGAACTGGATTTGGATTGCTGTTTCCCGCTGGCTTCTTTCTCCACTGGCTCTTCCCATCTTTCAGATTTGCCTGATTGGAGCAAGAACATGCTGGGCTATTGGCCTGTTAGGAAACTAGGGGCGATTGGAATACAGGAGCAATTTGGGGCGCCTCGCCCTCGCCCAACGCTGATGCCAACCGGGGCCGTTCTCTGCTCCTCGGCATCAGGAGCTGCAGGTGCAGCCCCTCGTCCACGGCCGCGCCCAGCGGCGACGACGACATCTACGCCGCTGCGGGGGTCGCTCCCCTCTCTCCCGTCCCCTCCTCCTCCACCTCCACCATCAAATCGCCCTTCCGCTGCGGCGGCTAGGAACCATGCCGGCGCTAAGCGGCTGCAGAGGGCGGACGCCGGCGCTGAGCAAGAACCCTACCCGCCGGGACGGCGCGGGCACAGGGCTACGGGAGCGAGGCTGCGAGGGCGAGGCAGAACTGGCGGGCGAGAGCCGGGGGCAGGCTAGCAGGGGCTAAACTCGGGCCGTTGTGCTGGGCCAAAGTTATTTGGGCCACCAGCGACCGGCCCACACGGCCCTTTTCTTTCGTTCCTCCTCCGGCCATCAGAAGCCAGAACGCCGCCACACCTGCTCGCCTCCGACCTCCAAATCCAAGCTCCGGCTGCCTCAAAACTCCATGAGGGGTGGGGTTCTACTCCGACAGTAGATGGGGCAGCTGCCCCACCCTGCTGTTGTATGGGGAGCTCCACCTCTGCATGAGAACCTCTGCTCCGGCGTTGCTAGGGATGGGAATGGCCGGGTCAACCTGTTGGGTAGCTGGCCCGATCCACGAGAGCAGGGCCAATGGGCCGCATGGGTTGGCCTCAAATTAGAAAAGGGTCCGTAGAGCCGGAGCCTACTGACCCAATGGGTTAGATAGGGTCGACCCAAACCTCCCATAGCCCTTACGCTGCACGGAGAGTTCACATTTTGAACGTATCCTGTTTGTAATTTTGAATGAGACATATTTGCATTCACCTATAATATAATGTGATGACGCGATATTTATTCTTTCTGGATTGGGAACCCAAAAAATGTGGTGGGTCAACTAGCTGAGGTTAGCAGGTCGCCGCGTTGAAACAACAGTCCGTGTATGATGTCACTACTGTATAAGATTGGGGGCGGCCCGTGCTACCCATTGGGCCATCAAGCCCACAACCAAAGACTGGAATGGGTTGTTGGTTGGCCATGCACATGACCTCAGAAATTGGCCTCGAAGCCATGGGCTAGGCCCAAGGTCGGGTCCAGGCCGACTTGTTGTGTGGGAGGGCCATGTGCAGTGTATAGGTAGCTATGAGAAAGACGATGGATGAATATGGATTTCCGATGGATTCAGGAAGCTAGGGCATGGATTTCCGAAGAGCCGAGATTCTCGTAAAGGAAACAAAGTTATTGGGCATGCAATCTGGGCCTGGTGGAATCCTCCTCCTAAACTCTACTGGGCCGAACAAAGGCCTGAGCGCTCGCTTCTCCATGAATTGTGGCCCGGTGGCAGCGGTGGGACCGTCGTGCGCCCTTTGGCAACCTGGGCTGCACCGGCCCGGGCCACTCGGCCAGCCCACCAGGCTCTCATCTAAAAAAAAAAACCCGAAAATAATAAAAAGAAATATTCCCTGTGTTGGAATGCTACATATATTGTTATAGCTGAAATAGAAGGCTCAGCAAAAGTGCTCCAGGTAGTAAAACCCAGCAACAATTCACAAATCCACTACATTTTGACTAGCGGTAATCCGAAACAATGCATCTTCATGTTACACCCTGCTGCCCCCTTTTTCTTTCTCGGACTAAAAGTTACTGACGGGGCACGCTGTAAAAAATCCCCTTTTCTATCTCCTCTGTCCATGGTGGAGGCCTGCAACAATTTCCAAAAGGAGGGGGCCACCTTTTGGTCCACCATGCCATGCTGCCATGGTTGCCCACACGGGAAGCAACTGTTCCAGGAGGGAAGGATACCTTGCCCAGATTCGCAAGCTAGCCATCCAAGTCCAAATGCCAACAGTAAAACCTGCAAGCACAAGCAACAACCATCACATTGGGAAGGTAGGGGAGTAGAGCCCAGCCTGAAAGGAATTCCACGGCTAGTGTGTTGTAAAGTTGCTGGGCCAAGATTTCCAAAGGTTGCAAGGCTGTAATACCACTAATCATCATATCTCCACAGCTAACCACCAGGGCTCTGGAGAGTTCCAAGGCAAGAGGCAGGCACCATTCTCTAAAAAAAGGAGAATGTGCAGATCATGACCTAATCATGCATGCACTGTTGTTACCTTATCCTATCTTCATAAACCCTGATCCAGATTCCAGTAGCATGGATCCCAAGGGCACATGCTCAAGAGAGAGAAAGAGAGAGAGAGATGCAACAGGATACAGTAAACAAATCAAGGTAATTAGCCACTCCAAATCACACACTAGTGGTGACATTCCTAGCCACTTTTACTACTGGCAGGTAAACATGGGCCTCTAGTTTCTCTTTTACTGAGCGAACATAGCATCAGATCCCCAAGAGAGAGCAAAACACAAAAATACCTTTTGTTTTCACTGCAGAAGGCTGCACAAGTAGCAGGTGTGTGTGATCTGAAGTGTGGCCACATCACTGTGCAAGGCTTGCCTGGCTTTGACTCCAAGCCAGCCCTGCATCTGCAGCTAGCTTTGCGCACCACAGCACTGTCCAGAACTGTCACTGCACAATCGAGTAGAGAGATGAACTGCCCTGTTCAGACTGATCAAACCAACCAACCCTACACAAAACACAAGCCATGCATGAATACTGCGACCGCCCAGTGACCTCACATGGGAGGGCTGCAGACTATTGCGAGCTTGTCCCTGATGTGTCGCCCTCCCTCCAATCCTCCCATTTTCTTTCACCTGGTGCCCTGGTGGTGTGGTAGCGTGCATACTGCCATACTGGACAGTGGGGTTTGCACTGAGGTGGTAACTGATGAGCAGAGTTGGAACTCTGCTTGAACCCTGAAAAGAATACTTGATCTGATGGTACAATTTATTCCTCCTCTTTTTTCTTCTTCTTCAGATAATGTATATTTGTACAGTGCTGGTAACAGTTTCTCTTTTCAAGTACAAGAGACCAACAAAGGCGCTATATAATGCATGTAGTACTCTATTGCTCTCATCAATGTGTGAAAGGTACCGCATGATGTCTCAATTGTTGGGATTGTTCTGAAAGGTGACAAGTTCAGTAGCTAGCATGTCTTAAAAAATTAATTGTGAACATCAAACCACTGTTTATCCCAAATCAAAACTGCAATAAGATATGCACATCTGCAAAAGGCTGCAAGGAAATGCGTGCTCGTATGTACTATCCAATGCAATTAGGACGACGGGGTAGGGGTGGTTATTAGTTGTGGACAGTTTGGTCCTTATCTTAATCAGTTCAAATCTTGGCCTTATTAGGCACACACCGCCCTGTTTTCTATGGTCGGCGTCCACTAACTTGCAAAACACAACCATACTTTACACAGGAGATGCAGACTAATCTTGTTATTTATTAGGTGATCAGGACATGCTAACCAGCTGAACGTGGCAGCGATGCAGAAATATTTAAGACAGAGTTGCAGTATGAGGCGAATACGACATGAATAAGAGGACTACTCTTTTGGATCGTCCTCAAATTAACATTCCAGTAATCCTTACAGAAAATTGCTATCGAACAACGAATCTTTGCTAGGTATGACAGGACTTGCTACCAGAAAGGATTTCTATCCAAGTATACATTTTACTTTTATCAGCATCCAGGTGTTCATGATAAAAGACTTGTGATGGCAGGGGAAGCTGAATTTGTGGTGACATTATCCTTGAACTTCTAGTAGGATTTGCCTTTTTTTTTTAAGATAAAGACATCCCACCTTTAGAGTCGTCTGATATTTTCTTGAAAAAAAGGAGAAGGTTCTCATCTCTTGACTTCTGTGCCGTCCCCTCTGTCATGCAAAATGTGTTTCCGTATGATGCACTGCATTCACTGCTTATCAAGTGACATAGGATGCTGCTGTTGTCTTGTTGCCTAGTTTGGTGCTGGAGTAATTTGGATGGATCTAGCAGTAAATTATTGACCTTGTCTGTTTATTTATATGCATGCACAACCCAATTTGAGTGTAAAGATTCTTGAGGGAATTTTATATGGTTTTGTAACCTTCTAAAATGTGTGCATTCTAGTGAAACATCTGTGGTCCCATACTGTCAGAGGGTTACTGTGGCATATTTCAAAAGAAAAAAAAATACAGTGGGGGTGCCTTTTTGTATTCCCTCCATGCGAGGAGGAAGAAATCTGCAACATGCAGAGAGGTTTTACAAGGAGTATAAGAGTAAAGGGAGCTTCTTTTACTGCCAACAAGTTGATATACCCAGTTTGATCCCATTGATTATAGTTTTTCTAAAGTCTACTGTAGTTTGGATCTCTTTGTAGGTTTGCAGTTCCAGGGTCAAATTCATGGACCATCTACTCCTATCATTCATCACTGGAGTATGTAAAATACTTTATCATGAAAGATTGTCCGGATTTTCTGTGACGCATCACTGCGCTACAGTATGTGGAGGAGCAATGCACTTTGTTAATTCATGACCATTGGTTTGAACAAATTAAATGGAATTTTTTTTATACCTTGCTAATACTATCAGAACAGAAAGTCAAGGCTGAGTATCAACTTAAACAAAAAGCAGGGACAATAATTCATTTATTATGAACTGAAAGTACAACATAAAAATCATACCTGGAAAGAGAAAGACCAAAGATACTGCAGCAAAAAGCCATAAAGTGGCAATGTGCTGCATCATGAAAAGCAAGAACCGAGCTATGATGCCTCATGCCTGGTCTCAATTCTCAATACCACAATGGACCCTGTTTCCAATAATCCAATTGGAAAATATAGTGCAGTGCTTTTCCACCTCAGCCTCTCAAGACAAAACGCAACAAATTACCAACCTGCTCCCAGCACATCAGCAGTTACCTGTATCCTTTCTTCAGCCAAACAACCTGTAAATCTGTTACACTGGCACTGCTGTCGAAAAACGAAGCATAAATCCGGCAGACAACACAGGAAATGCTGGTGAAGAGAATTTGACAAAAGCTGGGAGACACACTGCCCACCACAAACGATCCGGCCCCCACCCCCTTTGCGCTCCCCCTCGTTTTCTACGAGTGGTGGGGGCTGCAGGCTCCCTGATCCCCACCACGCCTCTTCTCTGGATCTTCTAAATCCAGGCAACCTCCACGCCACCTAACTGTTTTCCTAATACTAGTTCTTACCTGGACTGGGACTGCCATTACCATGCAGTGCCTACCTATTCTAATGCGCCAGATGCTCACTTCCTCTCTCTGATCCCTGAACTTCCCCTTCCTTTGATGATTTCCCTTGTGTGATATTGCAAAGATTTCTTTCGAGGCTTTCCAGTGTGGTGTGTATCACTTTTCTTGGTGAATAGCTTTGCTTGCACCATTGCAGGCACTACATGTGGCTGGAGCCTTAGGATTCTTCTTCATCCTCTTCGTTTTCAACTGTCAGCTCTGAGCTTTTGGACTTTAGTAATTGCTGCCACTCCCACAGCCCAACTTTCGGCATCCAGATCCAAGAAAGATCAGGAGCAAAAGTCTTGGGGCTGCAATAATCATTAGGAGCTAGCTGCATTGCAGAGATTCTCTGCTTGGCTGTTGGCTCACTACTTCAATTCTCCTCCTTCTGTGTTATCTCACTCCTTCAGCCCTCCTCCTTCATAGCTGTTCTTGCTCTAGCATTGGATCAAGTCACGAACAAGATCAGGAAGAAGGAGATTCTTCTCAAGGTACCAATGCAAAATTCTCTTGTTCATGTTTCTTCCACTTCAATGGAATCCTCTTCTTGGTGCTTCCTGTAGGCGCAATAATCGCAAGGTATTGGGGAAGTTCCCTAGTGTTCTTGCCTGTAAAGATTCCATTTCAAGCACCCGACTTGCTGTCTTCCAGCCGTGCAGAAGTGCAGGCTAATCATGGAAAAGTGAAGGAATAGATTCCTTCTGCTGTCATCCTGTGTCCATTCTTTCCTTGCTCTGAGCCGTTTCAGATTCCATCTACACAGTTATGCTGATAACAGGTATCTTTTTTCCAGTTCCATTGGGAGAAAAAAGCAGATGAAGCTGTGCAATAGGCTTCTTCTCTGACCAGTGATCAGCTTGTCTGAAGAAGAACAGCTCTTGTTTCCATTGCATGGAGAAAGAAGACATGGGAGGCCATGTGATGGTGCCATTGGAGAGTTTGAGCTTGGAGCTCCCGAATGGGGAAATCTTAGTGGGCTACGACAAGGACATCTCAGCTCTGCAAGGTTGGAGCAGCATCAGTTTACATCCTGTGAGTTACCTGTCAAGTGATGGTGACTTTGCATCGAGACCTGATGGAGTTATCTCAATTCCATGTTGTTTCAGAGGAGATTTCAACTCTGCGATCAAGGCAGCGACATCTTGACCGGAGAAGAAGAGAGGCACTCGACAAGCTCATTGACCTGAAAGGTACGGTCTTCAATTCTAGCTAGCAGTTTTTAGTGCTTGAATTTCCGAGGATCTGAGCTTCAGTGCTTGGCCAAAATTCAGGAAGTATTAGGGTCTTCTGCCGGGTACGGCCATTGGTCCAAACGAGCAACTTGAAGACCAAATCACTGGTTACTGTCGAACATGAGAAGATTGCAGTCAAGTCAGTGGGGATCAAGAAAGAATTCAGTGTTGATAGGGTTTTTGATCAGGAGTCAACACAGGGTAATCTTTCACTTACTTCTCAATTTTTCTTTTCGGCAGTATGATTCATTTCAGAGTGTTCCATGCAGAGGATGTTTTTCAAGAAGTAAAACCAATCCTCAGATCTGCACTTGACGGGCACAATGTCTGCATTCTCGCTTTTGGCCAGACTGGGACAGGAAAAACCTACACAATGGTTGGTTGGTGCTTGTTCTGAATAGATTTGAGCTAAATTTATGGCAAATATGTGTTCCACTCACCTTTCCCAAAAAGTTCTGATAAATGAAGGTCTAACTGATTGCAGGAAGGGACTGATGGTAAGCTCGGTATTGTTCCTCGAGCTATTCAAGAACTGTTTTCTCATGCTTCAGAAGACAGTTCATCCACATACTCTCTCTCCATAAGCATGCTTGAGGTCTACTTGGGGAGTCTCAGGGACTTGTTGGCACCAAGGCAGCCTCTCTTCAGGCCAACGGAATGTAGCACAGCATGGTAAGACTATCTATTCACATTTAAATTATGAAGAAAGACTACCAATTCTCAATCTGTTAATGTTGACGTTCAATTTCTTTCGACTCTACAGTAATCTCAGCATAATGGCAACTAAAAGTGGTGCTGTGGAAGTTGAGGGCCTGAAGGATGTCTCAATACCGGACCTGAAGAAAGCCAACCAGTGGTACTGCAGAGGAAGGCGTGCCCGATCAACATCCTGGACAAATGTCAATGACGTCTCGAGCCGGTCGCACTGGTGGGTTGGCAATCTGTTTCAACCACCAACTTTTAATTACAGCTGTATGGTAAATTGAACAGTACCCAATTTCATGTGCCTTAGCTCTGTCTATGTGTAGTTTGACAAGGATTACCATAAGGAGGCAGGGAGTCACTGAAGAAGTCAGCAAGCTCTGGCTCATCGATCTTGGAGGCAGCGAGCGGTTGCTTAAGACTGGTGCATCTGGGTTGACAATGGATGAGGGAAAGGCCATAAACCTCTCCCTATCAGCACTTGGAGATGTCATTGCTGCACTTAGAAGAAAGAGAAGTCATGTTCCTTACAGGTAACAGCTGAATTATTCAGTTAACTCACCATATAAATTATTAACAGTGTGTTAGGGGAAAAAATCTAATATTTCAATTACATTACAGTTACTAATCAGTGATTCTGTTCATATTTGCCTTTTATGACCCCTGCAGAAACAGCAAGCTTACCCAGATTCTCAGTGATTCACTTGGTATGGGAACATCTTTTTAGATCAGTTTGGATCTTCTTTTGTTGAAAAACAATATAACCCTGCCAACAAGATAATCTGACATTACTCTATTGAATATCTAAATAACAGGCGATCGTTCAAAAGTTCTAATGGTTGTGCACATCAGCCCTTCTGAGGATGATGTTGGCGAGACAGTCTGTTCCCTGAGCTTTGCAAAACGAGCCAGATCAATAGAATCAAATAGAGACATTCCAGAAGTAAGTATACAAATGGAACTAGCAATTTTACCACCTTTGCAAAAGTTTCATTATGTTAAAAGATTGTGCCTTTCCGTGATGTAGGATCTGAAAATGCTTAAGCAGAAGCGGCTCGCAGAGCTTGACAACGAAGTACGTGATGCAGAGGAAGAGCTTAAGCATCTCAATGAACAAATAAGGATAGCAGAGATCTCACTTGAAGAGAAGAAGAAGCTCAATTCATCTGTTTGTCAGGCTCTCAGTGATGAGAAGGGGTCACCAAGAAGCACTCTAGTGGTAAGTCACATTGATGCCACAGAGAGCCCACACCCAACCGAGAAGGCAAAGATCAGGGTTTCTCATGGTCCAGTACCTCATTTCATGTCACCGACAGTGTGTAGCCGGCAAAGACATAGCGCGGGAAGCCATTCTGTCAGTAAACCGAGGCTGACAAAGTCAGTGAATAGATATCCAGCTGAGCTGAGCGGGAGCCAGTCATTCAGCTACTCAAGCTGCAAGAATGCAGCAAAGGCTAGGTCAGTGGCATTCTCATCTAGTGTGTCTAAGATGAAATGCTTGCCAGTGAAATCTGATCAGATCAACATAAGCAGCAACAGCATTGACTCGACAGCCGCATCAGCACCACGGCGGGGGGAAAGCTTTGGCTCCCGGCCAGTTCAAAGAGTACCCCTACATCAGCACAGGAGACGGATGTCTAGCCTAATCTAGCCTTACATAAATACCAATTGGAAAGTTCTAATTTTAACTTACTTATTTAGTGGTGAAAAGATTCGGAAAGTTGTTTGTGGTTTTGTGGGTGTTTGATGGTATGCTTGTTAAGTTCATAGTTCTTGGCTGTTGTAACTATTGGAGGCCCTTCGTCTGTTGTTTTTGGTTTGACATGGAAGGGCATTAGGGCAAAAGGATCTGAGGGATATGGTAAATGGAAATGGAATTGTAATTGGTACTAATGTTTTTGCTTGTGAAGTCTTTGATGTTTTTGAAAAGTAAAATCCTACAGCATAATAACTATAATGTTCTGATTTTACTTTTGTGGTTTTTGTCCACAAAAAAGTGTATTTCTTTGTACCACAATTCAAACATTGAAGCAGATAAAGTTAGAATTACCGTTTGGAAAATAGTATTCAACTAGGTAATTGTGTCGATAGCTAAAAAGCATTGCAGTAAACTAGGCGAGGCACTTCCAAAATTCTTTCTAGGAAGAATCATTTCAGAAGTTCATATGCATGCTTGACTTTTTTGTTGCTACAATGATACGACTTATCATGTCTAAAGTCTAAACATATACAGCCTACTGGAAACATACGTGCTGAGAAATTGTTAAGCAACAAGTTATAGTTCAACAGTGGTTATTGGTTGGAATGAATATTTAACAATGATGCAACTATGCAAGATCAAAATGTAGGTGTTTATTTCACAAGTAAACTAATGAGTCAATAAAATAGACGGTCAACCACCGTGCATGATCCAATGAAGAAGGCATTCAATGTAGTTACAGCTTGCCCGTGTGGATTGGAGCATAAGGACCACAGCTTGTCCCTACTTGCTTACTTGATCCAGTAGATTACTCGCATATTAACAGGACAAGTAACATTCAGTGGCATAAAAACAAAAGAACATGCTGTTTGAAGTAGGATCGAGACTGTTACCTGTAAACGCGGTTTGTGCCTTCTGTAGTCTGCTTGGGCTACCAAAATTACCAACCCTTCAGTTAAGCATCTAATCATGGTCCCCTCTCATGACCTTGCTATCCTTTTGCATTAGCAGAAGAAATAAATTGCCTACGTTCCATGGTAATGTTCTGATCTCGTTGCACTTCAGAACTGCAGCCAGGAAACCAAGCAATCAGCGAATGAGTGCTATACTGAACTTTGAACGGTTTTCTTTCTTTATTTTTAATAGTACTCCACTGAACTGTACATTGTTTTTTTTATGAAACAGGCTGCAGTGGCAAGGGAAAAGAAAGGAAAAGAGTGAACTCGAGTTCCAATGGGGAATCTCACTGAAAATATCCTAACACACAGGGATGTATTATAGTGGAAATCCCAGAGGAATCTTTTTATTTAAACACGTGAAAAAGCCAAGTAGCAGACAGTGCCTCGTTGCTCTTTGCACCAGGTCACCACACTGACAAGTCATCCAGGAGTCCATGACCAATGGCAATTCTGATGACTTGCAGCAACAATCCCATGTTCCAGCTCTTCTGGCCTTGTTTACTTCCCAAGTTGGGAGTTGCAAAATTGGCAATTTACCATAAATGCGACACTGTAGCGTTTCGTTTGTATTTGTGAATTATTATCCAAATATTGACTAATTAGGCTTAAAAGATTCGTCTCGCAAAGTACAACAAAACTGTGCAATTAGTTTTTGATTTCGTCTACATTTAGTACTCCATGCATATACCGCAAGTTTGATGTGATGGGGAATCTTCTTTTTGCATAGTGTCAAAGTTGGGAGTTTGGAGGGAAGTAAACAAGGCCGAAAAATGGGCACTTGAAAGAAAGTTTCCCAAGTTCCAGGTGCTGCTATAACATTCTGAACATTCAGAAAACTAAGCAGCTGAAGGACACTACCTCAAAACACTAGAGCTTTAAATAAATCCTAGCCTGAATATTGTGCGAGCCGGAGTCAGTACTCATTACTCAACTGGTTTTTACAATGGTTCTTCTTATGGAATGTGGAATATAATACTTAGGGAAACTAAAGGAAAGGATGGTGTAACAGTAATAATAATAATACTGTAATTGCCCCAGACAGACCCAATCATCTGGCCCATCAGTATCATCTTCAGAGTCTCTAAAGAAAATCACGTAGCATCTTCAGAGCCAGCCGCAGATCCTAGGCAGTCCCTTGATCCTACTGCAAGCTGCGTGACCTGACCTCTCGCTGTACCCCGTGCGCTCTCCCAAATCCAATCCAGATCATGACACACCACAACATCAGCAAGAGGCAACCCCTTTCATGGAGGAGAACAGAGCTGAGCTCATACTCAGGGAATAAGCACAGCCACAATAAGGGGTGTTTGGATCCTTGAGCTGAAGCTTAGTCCGTGTCACATAAAAAAGCTAATTAGAAAGATTAAATATAAGTTTAATTATAAAACTAATTACACAAATAGAGGCTAATTCACAATACGAATCTATTAACCCTAGCAAATGGTTACAGCACATTGTCAAATCATGGACTAATTAGATTTAATAGATTCGTCTCGTGAATTAGACTCCATCTATGCAATGAGTTTTGTACCTAAACATTTAACAGGAACCGAAAATAACCGAAGGAAGCAACGGGACTAAAGAAAACAAGATCGCGACGCGATGTCTCGGGATCGGACACCCCACATCAGGGTGCCCATGCGCCCATCCATCGCTGCCTGCGCCACGTTCTCGTATCGTTTTATCAAAGACCGCGTGGTAACCAAGGAAGGATCATCGCGGGGAGGCAAGATTGGAAGAGTTCGGCAGGATCCGGAGCGCCTCACCTGCAATCCGGGCGAAAATTATTATCCCCAATTCCACCGGCTCCGACCCTGGTCTCCGCCTCCTCCGGCTCCGGCGATCGCCGCCGGCGAGGGAATCCGGATAGCGCCCGCACTCCCACCGCCACCTGGGTCCCTCTCGAAGAGGCCAGTACTAGCCACTGACGCGTGGGGCCTCAGCTCACCAAGTGGGTGACACTCGGGCCTCTGGGGCCCACCTGAACCGACCGTCCAAGAAACGACCCGCTGGCCGGTGGGACCCGCCGGTCGCGGCACGCGCGGGCACGGGACCACGTGTCCCCCCCTCCCGCGCGGCGGCGGCAACGGCCTCCGTCCCAGTGGCAGGTGGGACACCCCCTGCCGCGCCCTTAGCTTCGAAACAGAAAAAAAAACCAATAAAATATAACCGGAAAATAGCCAAATCCAGTTCGAATCAAATCTCCGCCTCACCCCCCTCCTCCTCCGGCCTCTCGCCGTGGCGCGCCACCCGCCACCCACCCCGCCGATAAACCCTCCCACGAATCCTCGGCGAGCCAGCCCCGCCGAGATTGCCGCCGCTCCCCCCGCCGGTTGGGCTTTTTTTTTTTTGGACGGTTGCGTGCGTGCGAGTGGGCGGGCGGCGGTGTTCCTTGGAAGCGAAGGCAAGCGAGGGGGGGGAGTCGAATCGAGTGCTTAGGGCGGGAGTGCAGGGAGAGGAGGTAAACTGAAGCGCTAGGGTTGGTTGTTGGGGTGATTGGTGGAGCTGTGGGGGGAGAGGTCGGGATGATGGGGCTCGGGGCCGGGGCGGGGATGGCGCTGGGCGACCCGCCGGCGGACTACGGCTCCATCGCGGCGGTGGGGCTGTTCGTGGCGCTCATGTGCGTCTGCATCGTCGTCGGACACCTCCTCGAGGAGAACCGCTGGATGAACGAGTCCATCACCGCCCTCTTCATCGTGAGCACCCAACCCCCTCGTTTGTCTGTGTGTTGAGTCAGTTGTTTGTTGGAATTCGAAGGTGATTGATTATGATTATGCTTGTGGGTTGTGCAGGGGCTGGGGACTGGCGCCGTGATCCTGTTCGCATCGAGCGGGAAGCACTCGCGCGTGCTGGTGTTCAGCGAGGATCTCTTCTTCATATACCTGCTGCCACCGATCATATTTAATGCAGGGTATGGTGTTTATGCAAGCGATTGCTACGCGCTGCAATTGTTTTATGTCGTTACTTGGTAGTTTTCCTCTGTGCCCATAAACGAAAATAAGATAGAAAGAGCACAGCAATTAATAAGAAGTTGAGTTGGGAGACATACTGGTGGTTGAGGAAACTGTGGTACAATTGTAAGAACTGTGTCCCCTTTCCCCCTTTTAATTAAGATAGCAGCAGACATCAGATGCTTTTGCATGACGCATATAATCATCATTACATCTATATTTGGTTCTTTATATTGCTATTTTAGGACCTGTTTGGATAAAGGATGTTTTTTGGAGGTTGCTTCAAGTAATAAAATCTCAAAAAGATTTACTCAATTAAACACTTCAATAGCAAAAACAACTGTGGTGTTTAAATAATTCTGCAATTATGTCAATGAATATTTGGCGCTAAGAGCCTTGGTGATGCATCATATATTGTTTACTGACCTAGGTGGTGTGTAACTCATAATTGTCCTTTTTTCATTCCATAATTCAGGTTCCAAGTGAAGAAGAAACAGTTCTTCCGAAACTTCATTACTATTACGCTGTTTGGTGCAGTTGGGACCTTGATCTCTTTCACTGTAATATCCCTTGGTAAGGGTTTATTCCTACATTGTTTTTTTTTGTGATGTATATCTGTTTCTGGTTGCTTTATTCACATGTTTGATCACAGGTGCCCTAGGACTAATATCAAGGCTTAATATTGGTGCACTTGAGCTTGGAGACTATCTCGGTGAGTCTTTTACCCAAAGTATAAGCATGTCTCTGCTTTTATGCAGTTCTTGCTTTCTGACTCCTGTCTGTGAATTTTCAGCACTTGGGGCAATATTCTCGGCAACAGACTCTGTATGCACCTTGCAGGTGTTAAGTCAGGATGAGACACCCTTCTTGTACAGCTTGGTGTTTGGTGAAGGTGTTGTCAATGATGCAACATCAGTTGTGCTATTCAATGCTATCCAGAACTTCGATCTTGGGAATATCAATACTGCTAAATTACTAAAATTTATTGGCAGCTTCCTTTATTTGTTCAGCAGCAGCACCATTCTTGGAGTAGCTGTAAGTTGTTTCCTGCTCATGCCTATAGCTTTGTTGAAACTTTCTTTTTACTGAAGTTTGTTATGACTGCAGGCTGGACTTCTCAGTGCTTATATCATCAAGAAGCTGTACTTTGGCAGGTTTGTACTTGGCACAACAGATGTTTGCTTACGTGAAATTGATGATACTGCCACAACTTATTCCTCTGATTTGACATGCACCCCAGGCACTCGACAGATCGTGAAGTTTCAATTATGATGCTAATGGCTTATTTATCATACATGCTAGCTGAAGTGAGCTCCCTGTACTATCGACCCAATTTGCTTATGTTTTTATTAAAAAAACAGCTAAATGCAGCCATAATTGTTATTCATTGGTTGCTTTGTCTGTCAGTTGCTTGATTTGAGTGGAATCCTCACGGTGTTCTTTTGTGGTATTGTAATGTCACACTATACCTGGCATAATGTAACAGAAAGTTCCAGGGTCACGACCAAGTAAGTAGCTTCATGGTTTCCCTCTGTGGATATTTGTGTTTGATTATGCATCTAACTTTGATGGTTCCAAACTTGTATTGTTCACTATGGTTATGCTTTTACTAATATTTTTTATGGACAACAGGCATGCCTTTGCGACGTTATCATTTATCGCTGAGACTTTTCTATTTCTCTATGTTGGCATGGATGCATTGGATATAGAGAAGTGGAAGATTGTCGGTCAAACTTATAGGCATGTCCCCCTCCCCCCTCGCTCCCTCCCTCCCAATTGCTCAAATGGAATATTTTTCTGAATCTTGTCATATTTTCTGCCGTGTGCAGCCCAGTAAAGTCTATTGCTTTGAGCTCCACCATTTTAGCCTTGGTCCTGGTGTCAAGAGCTGCTTTTGTTTTCCCGCTATCCTTTCTATCAAATTTGACCAAGAAAACTCCAGAAGGAAAGATATCTTTTAAGCAGCAAGTGAGTATTTGAGCAAAATTATAGACTTCTTTTGTCCTCTTGAAACAGTTGTTATGTTCCTCACATGATATTGGTTGTTCAGGTAATTGTTTGGTGGGCGGGTCTCATGAGAGGTGCTGTGTCCATTGCGTTAGCTTACAATAAGGTAAATTTTTTTGTGTTTGATATGTCTGATTTGAGCTGGCATGGTAATGCACGACTGCTTTGGTGCAGTTTTGAAGTGTTATCACTCTTGATTTGGTATTGCAATTGAAAAACATACCATTTATTAGAGCAATATTAGGCTGTACAATTGTGATTGGTTGGCTCAACTTGGACTCTACCAAAAAACCAAACGTTGCATTAATGCAAGGCATGTCTTCTCTTAGAAAAAAAATACTCAGATCGTTGAGCTAGTGTTCTTTCAGAAAACTGACAAGGACAGCATGGCTGGTTTGCCTAAGTATCGTGTTCATACTGAAACTTCTATTTCATTGACTAGTATATTTTCGCAAAAGTTAGAACTTGAGAACAATCAAATATAGTCGCTATTTGCCATTGATTAACATCAGCAAAATAGATTTTTTTATATAATCATTTGCGAACTAAAACATGCAAGCATATCTTAGACTTTTGTTATGTCCATAAAATTTACACATGGTTAAGTAGAGCACTTTGTATCTCTCATTGTTCTTCTGAAGGATTATTCTTTCTCCGGTAACTATGTAAATATGTAATATATATTGAGCTCCAATTTGTTCCCATGTCATGTGGGCGTTTCAGAGAAGACACATCCAGGTTTCTTGTTTGTAAATTAAATTGTTCTCTGAGAGATTGGTTTTCTTTTCTTCTTTTGTTTATATTCCTGATAAAAAGTCTGGGACTTTTAAGGGTTCATTTATCTGCCATTCATGCGTTGATCTAACCAGTGGTTTTTCTAATTTGTAGTTCACAAGATCAGGCCATACTCAGCAACCTAGCAACGCGATTATGATCACCAGCACAATCATTGTTGTTCTTTTCAGCACATTTGTAAGTTCTTTCTCAAACTCCAATGCCCACAGGTTACTGCAATGTAGACAAGTACTAAACATAAGAACATGAACAGTAGAAAATTTTACTCTTAATCTGATTCTGAACAATTATTTTCTGATCACGCAGGTCTTTGGGCTACTGACCAAGCCGCTGATCAGGCTCTTGATTCCACCAAGGCACCTATCCAGGGAACCAAGCGCTCTTTCCGAACCATCCAGCCCAAAGTCCTTCCTTGAGCATCTGGCCGCCAACAGCCCTGGTCACCCAGATCTTGAGAACGGCATAAGCCTCCGCCGACCGGCAAGCCTCCGCCTGCTCCTGGTGAGCCCAACACGGTCGGTCCACCATTACTGGCGCAAGTTCGACGACGGCTTCATGCGGCCGGTGTTCGGCGGCCGAGGCTTCGTCCCCTTCGTCCCTGGCTCGCCAACCGAGAGCAGCGTGCCACTACTTGCTGGAAACGAGAACTGAAACCGACACGGCAAGAGGATGAGATTCAGCAAAAGTTTTGTAAATTAGCTTCGTTTAGTATGATTGGTGTAAATCTGAGGTGGTAGATTTACTTGGTAGCTGGTACACGCTGATGTATAGGCTAGTTGCCTGACCTCATGGCTGTACATATCATTATCTTGCTGTTCAGCGCACACGCTTAATTAATCTGTATTTATATAATACGTAATAGCCTCCCCAGCTTAGCTAAAAATCATGCCGAATCTTTTTGTGAGTCCTAGTGTGTTTGATTGAGTTGTGACTTTTGCAAAAGTAGATGTAGGCTGTGGGAAAAACTGTTGTAGGAGCTGTTTGTTGAAACAGCTGTGCTTTTTGGAAACACTTACGAGCGAGCCCACGTATCATTTATAGTCCACCCCACTGAACTTTCTTCCTCTCTCACTGAGAAGCGGACTCAACTCGTCAGTATCTTCTTCTTCCTCCCGGCACACAAGAGGGAGGAAAGGAGCCGTACGTGGCTCCGATGGCCGTCGGTGAGGCCTTCCTGGCAGCTGCGGCCAGAGGAGCTGACACCCTCGCTGCAACCGCCGCAACAGGAAGACGGCTGAAGGAGCTTGATGAAGGTTGAGCGTCGCAACCGTGAGGCTGAGCTCCTTGCCCTCGCGCACCTCCACCCCGTCTCCACCCTCGACCCCTCCTCCTTCCTCCTCTCCTACCTGCCACGCCACCGTCGCATTTGTAGCCCACCACGCTCCCCCTCGCTCCTCCAGATGTGGCACGAGCTCGAGAGGGGGCGCTGCCGCCGGGGGAGGAGGAGGGGCGCCGCTGTCGGGAGAGGAGGATGAGTGGTATCGGGCAGGGGAGAGTCAGCGAGTAAGGGAGACGGGAAAGAAAGAAGCCAACCAGTACAACATAACAAGTGGTAGTGGATAATTTTCTCCAGCTTGTGAAAGCCAAAGCTCCAGAAAACACCTCCTCCCCTACTATGAAAAATGAATTAGAAGGAAGCTGCTTTCTTCAAAGCACCTAGAAGGAAGTTGGTCTCTTTGATTGGCTTTCAGCTTTTCTTGAAAGACAAAGCACTTTGAAAGCCCAACCAAAAGGATCCTGATGCACGACTTATTTTCCAGAAATCAATCGATATACTGGAAATTGTTCAAGACAAGTTTTGTGAGAAGAAATTAATGTCGAAGAAATTTAAGAGACGCTTTGTTGGTCTATACTCTATAATTGGGTCCGGGCCCTTTCCAGTTTCCGTATTCGCACTTGCAAGACGGGTTTGAGCTGTTTACGCCTTCTCTGTGTTCCCTCCGTCCCCTTCCCTTCCATCCCGACCCCGCCTCTTTCCTTTTCCATTTCCCTCGCAAACGAGCCCCAAAATCTCTCCTTCTAGGGTTTGCTTCTCCCGCGCCGCTAGATCCGGAACCCCCGATGGAGGAGACGCTCGCCTCCATGCGCCGCCCGGTAAGCCTCCCGCCTCGCCGGCGTCGCCACTGGGTCCCTTTGTTCGCTCGGACTTCGGCGAGCATCTGCTGAATTTCTGTTTTGGTGGGGGGTTCGTGCTGCAGAAGCGCGGGCGCCCGCCGAAGCCGCGGGAGGAGTACCACGCGGACTTCGAGGAGGACGACGACGCGGAAGGGCTCGCGCCGCCCCATTCCAAGCGGAAGCGCGCCGCCTCCGCCGCCGCCGCCGCGGCTCTGGAGGACCAGGCACTCATCGGTCAGCCACCGTTTCTCTTGCTCCCTCTGAATTTGCTGAATTGGGCGGGTTCCAAGCTTCTGATGGGGTCTAGCTTAGCTGGTGGGTTCAGGAAAACTAGGCGCCTGGCTAGACTTTATGGTTGAGCCAACGCAGTGGCTTCTGCTCTGCACTGCACTGGATGTGGTAAACCCATTGCCTCTCTGTGGCAAATTGGTGGCAAATTTGACACTGCACGGCGAGCCAAATTGATGTTGTATTAGTGTACTTTGGTGAACTACGTGACTATGCCTAGTTTGTTTCGGGAAATTTTGCTGAGCCTTAGGGTCCATCATCAAGGAAATGCTGGGTTGCTTGATGAAAAGGTGTACGATTTAGCAATTAGTGACCTTGTTTTGGAGTGTGAAAGAATAATACACATGGTGGGGAGAAAAAAAGGGATAGTTCCCTTGGATCATGTTAGAGGCAGGGAGTTCAAATTAATGAAAGACATTGGTGACCCCATTGGATATGGTTCTTGCCCTGCTCATTCAAACATAATGCTGATGGCTTGTAGGACGATTTCTTTAGCTGAACTGTTACCTAGTCACTATTGGAGCATTTAAGGGATAGTATCAGAACATGCCTGAACTAAATTCTTTATTAGTAAATATATCATCTTTCATCTGTGCAAAACTTTCTTAATTCTTACAATCTTGCAAATTGCAGATATTATTAAACATAATGGCAGGCTGATCAACCATGCTGTCAAAAAGTTGGTTGAGGATTACGAATCCAACAAAAATTCAGTGATTTTTCAAATATTAGCCATGCTATTTGAGGTAATACTAGCACTTAGTATAGTTTTTTCTTGTTGCTGCTGCATTTGTTGATAAACCTGTGAATCTTGTTACTGCAGGCTTGTGGTGCCAAGCATGAGATTTATCCAGACTACCTTCATGAGTCAGATGTGGACGACATTGTATTGTCCCTTGTTGAGCTAGCTCGAAAAATATCCTTTTTGACCTTTTCAGAAGAGTTAACAGAGAATCATTCTCTGTAGATAGGTTCCCCAATATTCATATCATATAATGTTACCCCAAGATTGAACTAACATATATGTTTTCTCGTGACCAATTCGTGAGACCTTAACTCCAAAATAGGGTCTGGTGGAGGATAATTATAGCACAAAACAGAAGGACCTTAAACACTTCAAGGAGAACCTGGTTTCTTTTTGGGATAGCTTTGTCCTTGAATGTCAGAATGGCCCACTGTTTGATGATATCTTATTCCAAAAGATCAAGGATTATGTGGTTGCTTTATCATGGTAATTTAGGCTCACTGTACCTGTTTATTTTTCATTCTCTAGTATGCATGCATGTAATATGCTGATTTGGTATCTCAGTACTCCTCCAAGAGTATATCGTCAAGTAGCTTCATTGGTTGGGCTCCAGCTTGTAACATCATTCATATCTGTTGCTAAGACTCTTAGTGGACAACGCGAGACCACTCAAAGGCAGTTGAATGCAGAGAAAAAGAAGCAGAGTGATGGACCACTCGTTGAATCTCTGAACAACAGATTAACTCTTACTCATGAACACATTACATACTTGGAGGAATATATGCGGAAGATATTCAGTGGGTGAGACCTTTTACAAATGAAATGCATGTGTACTTTAGTATACATATTAATTTTTACTGCATTTTAGAATTTTACACGCACCTCAATAAACTCACTTGCATTGATGTCAAGTACGTACATTCATGGTAGTTTAGTTGGTGCTGAATTTTTCTTTACCACCTGTAGGTTATTCATGCACCGTTATCGTGATGTTGATCCTGAGATCAGGATGGCATGTATCAAATCCCTTGGTATTTGGGTTGTCTCGTATCCATCACTTTTTTTGCAAGATATATATCTCAAGTATCTTGGGTGGACACTAAATGACAAGGTAACAAATATTTTAGTTCAGTCCTTTTCTCATTAGAACTTTTACTGAGTCTGATAATGAAGATTTACACTCTTCATTTTGTTCATTCCGTCATTGTAGAATGCTGGAGTTAGAAGGGCTTCCATTCTTGCCTTGCAAAGTCTATATGAAGTGGATGACAACATACCATCCCTCGGTCTCTTTACCGAGAGGTTTTATAGCAGGATGATCCAGCTTGCTGATGATATTGATGTTTCAGTAGCTGTGTCAGCTATAGGACTCATCAAGCAATTACTGAGGTGTGTCTAGGCAAGATATACCTTTTTGCTCTTCTTATCCAGTTCACTGCAGGATATGCTTATATATTTTGCCTGCACACTCATAAGCTAGATGTGAACACTCCATGTAGCCAAAGTGCATCGTCTGCCATGTTTTGGAACCTGTAGCCTTTGTTAATATGACATTCCAACAAGCTCAACCAGTGCAACCGTTGCCTGTTAGAATGACAATAATGTGATGCTATGAAAAACTGTACAATTTACTCTTAACACTAATTTCATTTGTAGAAACTGAAGTGTAAAAAATATTTAGGCTTGAGACCTTTGAGTTTGAGAGTAAGTGAAGTGATCACTCCTCAGGAAGTTCTCATTATATACATGCTTGGCATGTTGCATAAAGTTTATCTGGCCTAATATGGCTAAGGGTCACTCATTCTATTTGCTAAACAAGTCGAGTAATGATCTCCCAAAAGTTAACATGAAAATACAGCCATTTGGTTCTCAAAACAAAATAACAAATATTGATCTTTTTGTTTGCAGGCATCAGCTGTTGAGTGATGACGATTTGGGGCCACTGTATGATTTGCTTATTGATGAGCCTCCAATGATCAGGCGTGCGATAGGTGAATTAGTTTATGATCACCTAATAGCGCAAAACATCAAGACATCTCATCCTGGAGGTAGAGGTACTTTCCTCTTCAAGCTTTCTACATTTTTTTCTCAAACAATGCAGGAGTGCTTTGTGTCATTCCATTAAGAAGATAATAAAAATAAAAGCTTTCTACTTTCATGTGCCAAATTGCCAATACCTATCAAACTACCTTTTCAGTTTAGTTATTAATTGTATGCTTTCCAGATGGGGAAAATGAGCCCTCTGAAGTTCATATTGGCCGAATGCTGCAAATCCTTAGGGAATTTTCAGATGACCCGGTCCTTAGTTCATATGTCATTGATGATATTTGGGATGACATGAAGGCTATGAGAGTATGCTCCTCAAATTTGATTACATTTGTTCTTGGAAATATTTATAATTTATTGTTGTCAGTGAGTCATTACTGAGAACTGAAATATGATGATTTATAGGACTGGAGGTGTATGATTTCTCTGCTTCTGGATGAAAATCCAGCAATTGAGCTTACTGATATGGATGGAACAAACCTAGTTCGAATGCTGCAAGCCTCTGCAAAGAAGGCTGTTGGGGAAAGAATAATACCCGCAATGGACAACAGAAAGTTGTACTATAATAAAGGCCAAAAGGTGTGTAGTTCATTTGTGCAGTATCATATTTTACTTTAGTAAATTTGTCAATGGTTGGTAGTGCCATTCTTGACATTTGTCGCATTGCCCGATTAGTGTTGTTATCGGACAGTTGATTTCTATTTTAGTTCCAGCTTGGGAGATGTTAGGTCTTCAACCATTCTATGCAGAAGCTAGTTTAGGTTTATTGAATGCTAAAAATGTCCTCCATTTGGTTCCATAATAAATATTCCTATTGATTATTGAATAGTAATGATTATTGCGTAAAAAGCACTTGCAAGCCAATTTTATGAACTCTATGATATTTTTGGTGTTAATTAGTTCTACCTGTTATGTTTAAGGGAGTTCTAGATTAACCAGTTTGGTTGTGTACTGAACTGGGTTTAGGGTTAGAGCAGGCTGCTTCTGTGGTGCAAATGAGCTGGTGCATGTGCTACTTGCAAGCAAACAGGGGCACTACAATATCAGTTCAACCTGCAACCCTGGTTTATTTAGTTGTACATTTCTTCTATTAACCGATCCCAACCCATAGTAACTAACGTAAACAGTCTGATTTCAGTTAATTCTGGGTGGGTTCATAGTTACTGTTGTTGATTGCTAACACCAGCTGTCTACTACTCACCGGAAGGAATGTAAAGTCTTCTAAATAAGTAGACATCCCAGGATCAGCCTACTGTTAAACAGAAGACACATTAGCTAAATTGTTGAATGCAAACTTCTATTTTCTGATATCTGGGGAAATCCATTTTAGTTTTTTTCTCTCGAACGACGCAGGAGAACTGCATGTCATCTCATTAAGAGAGAAATCCATTTTAGTTACTAAAAACGCATCTAGGTCCTCAAAATCTGTCTTAAATTCCTTTCTTTTGTCACTTTTCCCCTTGACTGCTTCAGCTTATATCTGTGTTATTTTCAGAGTCTTCCTGATCTAGTCTTAATTAAATGTGCTCATGTCATCAGTGCTTTTCTTTGGAACAATTTACACTTTTTACTTTGTTCAAAATTTTCTAGTGTTATTACTAAGGCATAAAAGTATTACAGGAAACATTGGAAAATAGCAGGCGTGAAATAACAGTTGCCTTGTTGACGAGGTATCCACAGCTTTTAAGAAAATACATGTCTGACAAAGCTAAGATATCGCCCCTAGTTGATATGATGGTTCTTTTGAAACTTGAGATGTATTCATTCAAGAGACAAGAGAAGGTCAGTGGTGAAAGTTATATCTTCTGCTTACACTTGCTGTTGAACTATAAATAAATTCTTGAATATCTTCATTCAGCATTTCAAGGCAGCCATAGATCTCATCTATGATGCCTTCTTCAAACATGGCGAGAAGGACGCGCTGAGATCTTGCATCAAGGCACTTGCTTTCTGTTGCACTGAGTGCCAGGCTGATCTTAAAGACTATGCTGAAAATAAACTTAAGAATCTTGAAGATGAGTTGGTTTTGAAAGTCAAAACTGCAATTAAGGAAGTCGAGGTACGTCTATTTGTGTTATTTTTGACTTTTGTCTGTGCTGAAGTCATGATGATAATATGGTAAGATTGGCATTACAGGCAGGTGATGATGAATACTCCCTGTTGGTTAATTTGAAGCGGCTTTATGAACTTCAGCTTTCAAAACCTGTAAAAAATGATAGTTTATTTGAGGATATGTATCGTATCCTCAGTCATTTAAGAGAGATGGATAATGAGGTATGAACCCTTTCATTTTTTAGTTTTAGCACTCTCATCTTTTCATAGGATCAGCTGATGGTAGCATATTGAGCTTGTTTTCATATTTTTTAGGTGAAGAGCTTTCTCCTACTCAATATGTACCTTCAAGTAGCATGGTGCCTTCATGCAATTGATGGTGAAAACCCATCTGAAACATCTATTGATGAACTTTTATCCAAGCAAAGCTCACTTTTCGATCAACTCTATTATTATTTGGTTGTCCTGCCTACTTATCAAAAAGAGGGAAGGAGCACCACTGTACTCTCTTGCCGAGTAAGACTTTCTGAATTCTGAAATATGAAGAGCATGTTGTCATGTTGGTATGCCTCCATCGTTACATTGGGCTAATTAACTTATTTGTTTGCTTTATTTTTAGGTCTGCATCATTACTGCAGAGATGTGGTGCTTGTTTAAGAAGTCCAAATATTCTTCGACTAGACTAGAGAGTTTGGGTTATCTCCCACAATTAGATATGGTTCAAAAGTTCTGGAAACTTTGTGAACAACAGCTCAATATATCAGGTCTTGTCTGGTTACACTCCTGCTTTCTCATGATATTAGTAGAGTATGTATCTTTTCCATTGCTGATAACTGAAAATTGATCAATTATCTGTCCTCAGATGAAACAGAAGATGAAGATGCAAATGAAGAGTATGTTGAAGACACAAACAGGGATGCTGTCATGATTGCAGCTGCAAAGCTAGTGCTTGCTGATACAGTACCAAAGGTTTGTGCTGCATTTTCTTCTGGTGATAGGCTCTCAACGTATACTTCCAATTACAATGCTGCTATTTTAACCTTTAGAAAAAGGGTTGCTTTGAATTCTTTGTTTGAAAGACAAGTAAAATTTCATTGTTTCTTTCTGTTTGCAGGACTATCTTGGTCCAGAGATTGTTTCTCACTATGTCTCTCATGGAACAAGTACAACTGAGATAATCAAACATCTAATTACCTCTCTAAAGAAAAATGCAGACTTCGACATGGCAGCTCTGTTTTTTGAGGCATTGAAAAGGGTAAATATATGTTTTTCTCAGTGCATATATAATGTATGTTCATAAGAAATAAGGGTGATATTAATTATTAGTAGTGTTTCCTCTGCATGAAAAACAATATTAATTTCTCTTGTATTGAGTTATTATTACTACCATATCCCCAAAGAAATGTTAAATAATAGCTGTTTTGGAGAATTTAGTCCATCCAGCATCGTCAAGGTGAAGGATGTACATTAGTGATCTATAAAATGTTGAAAACGGAAGAAGGAAAACACTAACTAGTTAATCTCTCATTGGAATACCTACACTGATTGCGTAGGACTATGAGGTACTTCCTCACAAAGAAAAGCAACACCCCAGAATATCTGTAGGCTAACTCTACAAAATTCTACCAAAGGTTTTTGTCTAAAATCGTATAACAGTGCTTCTGAAATGAAAATTTGCACAGTATCTTGTTATATTTTACTGGGGGGAGTATATGGCTCCTTTTGCTTGTTTTACCACTGTGGTTTTTACTTTTAGTTCATCGTTTCCAGTGTTTTAAATATTTGCTGACTGAAATTTAAGAATATTACTTTTATAAGTGCACCAGTTTATCTTGCTTCTGTGTTCGAGTTTGTTCAAATAAATCATTCTATGTTTTCATCCATATAGGCATATGAACGGTACATGACCCATGTTAACGACGGAGAAAACCAAACCCTGACTGGCAAGTCTTATTCGGAATGTCAAGATCTTGCTAGTCGGCTGGCAGGGTCCTATGTTGGCGCGGCTCGCAATAAAAACAAGTCTGAGATCTTCAAGATTATCCAAGATGGTGTTTCTTTTGCCTTTGCGGACCTTCCAAATCAATTGCCATTCCTTGAGGCTGCTCTTCTACCATTTGTTTCTAAACTTCCATCGGCAGATATACCAGATATGTATGTCATTGGGCTGCATGCTTTCTTTGTGCTTTGCTTGCTTCAAATCTTTAATTTTGAACTATCTTTTTGCATGTAGCCTGGCAGATGTAGAGAAGAGGACTCAAGATGCAGATATGAATGGAGATGAAAGTGCTTGGCGCCCATATTTTACATTTGTGGAGCACCTACGCGAAAAACATGCAAAGAATGAGGTTTTGCACGGTGTGTTAAACTCCCTCTCTTTATTGACCGTGCCTGTCTCTTTTTCTGTATATTGTGGCTGATCTCTTGTTCCAATTCCAGAGGAGGAAGAAAAACCTGTGAAGCGACGAGGCCGCCCGAGAAAGGTCAGAGACGTACCAGAGGCACCAAATATACCAGATGTACGCGGGAAGAAACTCTTTAAAGATGATGGGCACAACTCTAGTGATGAGGAGTCTATCAGTGCCTCTGACCACCACGGCCATGGCGAAGATGATGACAGCGACGATGATGCAAATCAGCCCCTGATCAACACGATCAGGTCTTCTTCTGCTAAGCTACGATCCCTGAAGGTATCGCAACAGGGAACAAGCAGCCGCAAAGGAGCTCCTGGGCCATCAGGTATATTTCAGGATTTTGTCTCTTAAGTAGGATGTCCTGATGAAGTTGTAGGAGAATGATGTTCTCTTTCAGCCTCCCCCATTTATAACCTGGACATGTTATTTCAGCAAGCAATAGCTGAGAGGATGCACTAACGCAGATGCAGCAGTCACGACGAAATTCAGGCTTGCCCAGCTTCATGAGGAAAACAGACCAGGCGGCGCTGCAGTCTTCATCTGCTGGTTAACTGCTTGTTTTAGACATTTAGGCGTTGTAGATTATTGTACTTAGGTGCTCACTCGCTTCCTGTAGAGAGTGCATGGTGTGCTTTATCTGAACTCGATTGTTGGTACTGAGTCCAATTCTGCTGTTGGAACTTCACACTCAGTTGTCACGATTTGTTGCTGAGGCTAGTATAGTTAAAAGCCTTAATGGTAACTTGGAGCTGCCGTCTGATGAAACTTGCGATGTTCAAATTGGATCTGGGCAAGAGCTCAATTTTTTAATTTCTCTCAGCTGATTTAGCAAAATAAAAAGGAGCAGAATCTGAGTTTTATATTTATTTTAGTGAATTCCAAACAGACCTGACATATAGCTAAAGTATTTAATGCTGAGGTGGTTAACATAACAGGAAAAAGAGCAAAGTAGAAAAGCAGAATCCAAGTTTTAAATCTGTTTCAGTGAATTTCAAACAAACATGTTACATAGCTAATGCATTAAATGCTGAGGTAGCTAAGCAAAAAGCAAATATATCGCTAAAGTATTTCTTGCTGAGGTAGTTAGCATAATCAAAGCAAAAAGAGCAAATAAAAAAAAATTAGAATCAATGTTTTAAATTTGTTTCAACGAATTTCAAATTTAAAAAAAATTCGCTAGAAGGAGGGCTTGAACCTCCGACCTTGTGGTTAACAGCCACACGCTCTAACCAACTGAGCTATTCCAGCAGTTGTTGGTGTGGTTCCTCCGCTCCCCTCCAAATTACCAGCCCAACCTCGCAAGTCAAAACGATGACGGATTTCCACCGAACCGAAAATAAACCCATCCTCCAGCCCTAGGGACAAAACAAATCAGCCCACCTCGTGCTCTCTCACCTTCCCCTCTCCCTCGCCGGCCGGCCGGCCGAGCCCCGCCTCCGCCGCTCCTCCCTCCACTCCCGCCGGAGCGCAGCTCGCTGCCAGCCTCCCCGACGCCCTCTCCCTCCCGTCGCCGCCCGCCGCTGCCGCTGCCGCTGGGCTGGTGCGGAGAGGAGCGGAGGGAGATCCGCCCGGCTCGGGCTCCACAGCTTCGCCGCCGACCGCCGACTGAAGGTCAGTGTCCCCTCCTCCCCCGCCGCGGCCCGGGTCGCCCTTCCTCCCCGCGATCCGCCTCCCGCCTCGCCGCGGTCTCCCGTGCTGCGTGGTGGTGCCGTGCGTACCTGCTAGTGGCAGCTTGTTTTGCTTGGGGTGAGGTTTTGAGCCGGATTTGATGTCCATCTACATTTCTTAGCTTGTTGCTCGTAGGTGCTCTTTACAATTCTGGCTAAAAGGGAGCAGCTTCAAACTCCCTTTGAACTGTTTGTCTCTTGGAATGGCTCCATAGCTTGGAACTACTGCCTACATTTCCTGCAATGGCAGATGAGAATGGACAGCAGTGAGTTGACCTGCTGAAGGGGTTTTTAGTTTCTATTTAAATCCAGTAGAAACCGGTCAGTGTGTCACTGTACCATGGGCGCTTCCCTTTCACATTCTCTGTGCCCGCATACAAATTTCTGAGCTTGCCGAGAGAAGAGGCCTCACGTAGATTTTGGATGGGAGTGGTTTGAGTGTCAGCATCAGTTCATGCAAGTTTCTGCATTTCTCATTTAGCTCAGTGTACTGTTCATGAAGAGCTTGTACTTCTCAGCATTTCTTATTAGATTCCTTAGGATGTTAATGCAATGTTCAGAAATAGCTGTTTTCCAAAGTTCTGTTGAAGATATTTGTTGCCTAATATAATATAACTCTGAATTTTGAAGTTGTAAATTTTGGGTAGGTGCTTAAAACTTTCCCTGTTCTATATAGATAGGGAATGAAGACTGAGTGATTAAAAATTTATTGCAGTGTGCTCAAAAGATGTTATTGAGCTGTGCTTCATGAACATACTGTACATGACGCAATGATTATTTACTGTTTTTCTTTTCTGTCGTAATGGATCAACTATCTCAGTTCTTATTAGATTCTTTGCAAATATCATAGATACATATTGTTGGCCACTTCCTGACTGAATAGAATACAATTTACTTGACCTCGTTGGATCTTTAGAATTTCCATGCTGTTTTGGATTCAGATGATAGACATGGTGTCTGCTATTGAAGAGCTTAGTGGGCTGACTACTAAAGAACTTGGTGAGATGCTGAAGGAGTCAGACAGCTTTGTTTTGCAGTCCAAGACAGAAGATGGAAGTCCAAAGCAGGTACTTATTTTAGAATATTTACGTATGTTGCAAATTGCAATGCCTGTCCGCTGACATATGTTTTTTTTTCCTTGTAGGTGGACATGGAAAAACTTGTGTCCTCACTTCCTCTTCATCTCCTTGCTGTATGTTTGGAGCTTGGGCAAGGCTCGGATATGGCTTATGTGCTTCGTGGTGTGCGCTTTTTGCATAGTTTGTCTGAGCTAGCATCCCGCCATACTAGACTGGAGCAGGTTACTCCTTTCACTATGTCACATAAGTTTCGCATATGGCACCATCATAATGTTTCTTACATACTTTGATGCATTGAGGATTTTTTATATTCAATGTTGAAAGTTAGCTAATGAATCACATCACATTGGTAGGATACTAGGATAACTAAGTCTTCATATTTTTCTCATTACGATTTAAACTGAACCAATTCAAGTTTTTTGTCCGAGGCTACTTGGAATATAACGGAGCTTCTTTGTTACCTTTAGATTGATAATGTTTGTTTCCAATCAAACTTGACTTGTTTAATGTTTGGAGTTTTACTTTCTGGTTGATTCATTTTAGCCAGATGATGATCACATAGCTTAATGCATGTGCATTATATTTCCATGCAGGTTCTTCTTGATGATGTCAAGATATCAGAACAAGTCATGGACTTGATATTCTTCCTACTTTCTATTCTTGCTCACAGAAAGAAGGTTTCAACAAGTTCAACCAATAATATTTGTTCAGTCATGTTTGCTCCACTTTAAATTATATTTGATACTAATTCTGGTAACAGCTATTGTTCTAAATTAGGAGAATAATGTTGGTGCTTCTCCGCTTGTACATGCATCACTTGTAGCAGCGAGTCTTCATCTGTTGACAAGTTACTTCTCTTCCCAGTGGCATGAACTTGTCCATATTCTGCTTGCACATCCAAAGGTAACATGTGCATTTAGCATAGGACCACAGTGTGATGTGTTAATTTATCCTAAAAAAACACTTATCAATTTTTCCATCCACATTTTTCTGAGACAAAGTTGATTTTAGCCCCCATGTCAATTCAGCGCTGCTTTTATTTTGCTTCCTGATCTGCTAAATTTTATTTGTTCCTTCTTCAGGAGCAGCTTCTCTATACTAAATTTTATTTTGCAGCCAAGGTTGATTCTTGGATTCGTCTCTATGAATTTTGTGTGTTAACTTTATCCTTGAGTTCCATTTTAAATACTTTTCAGCTAGCTGTGTATGGCATTCTAGTGATTCAGTCAAATCAGCGATCATTCCAGGCTGCCATGTTAATTGTGAATCCAAACTGTATCAGAAAGGCTTGCAGTTTGACTTGAGACTACTTTTGTGCATTAGAGTTATTCTGCTTGAATTTTGTATACCTACAGATGTACCTTCTTATTTTTCACATCAGCGATGCTGTTAAAACTTAGTTTGTTTATCTGGTTTATATCACATTGTATGTAACATAGTAATGACAGATCCCTTGATAATCGTTACTGCCTTGTAAGAAAATATAGTTTGTGCTAAAGTTTTGCTGGCTATTTTCCATGTATGTGCTGTACTGCCGTGAGTTCAACTTTTTGCTTGTGTATGTTGTTCAGAAAGATTCTATTGAAGCACCTTTGTCTTTTTTGTAACACTTTGTGTACTTACTCTTTCATAATATTTTTCTTTCAACAACATGCTATTCAGCAATATGTGTATCTGCTTTATGAACACTTATAACTCAAATCAATAGTCTCTGAATTAACATTTAATGTTTCATGGTCAGGTTGATATTTTTATGGACGTGGCCTTTGATAGTCTGCATGAAGATGTTAGATTGTTGAGTATCAGATTATCAGCAATGGGCTTGAGTGATGTTCCTGTTGGTTCTTTGGAGTGCCACCTTGCTCACTTCATCTGCCAACAGTGTGAAACATCGTTGCAATTTCTTTTGCTGCTGTGTCAGCAAAAGCTGTTTCGAGATCGTATTTTAAAAAATAAGGTCTGGCCTTTCTTTCAAGGCATAATTTTTTATGCTATCTATGGGAAAAAGGAATACTTAGTTCAATTTCCCTTTCTTCTGCATCATGGGAGATCAGTAGTTGCTATGCTATACGCCTATACCGTTTCATGGTATAAAGTTTAAAACAGCAACATATCATGCTGACTATGATTTTTTCCTCGCTGTCAGTGATATTGTAGTTTACATGGTACTTACTGTTGCTAGTCTTTTCTGTGCCTAGAAGGTTCACAAAGTGGACACTAATATAGTTGTTTTTGGTGAAGCTACACTTTTTCTGCAGTTTTATTTTAAAACTATTAGTTAGGCCGTCTGTATTGGCAAGTACATACTGTTATATACAGTCAGTGCTCTTGGAAGCTGGCATCTAAATGAATTTATCACTCAATGCAGGAACTCTCTAGAAACGGAGGCATACTGTCGCTTTCTCACACTATATTAAAGTTAGTTGTTCCTGAATGTTTGAAGGGATCAACTGATCTTGTTGCTTCAGTTTCCAGGCTAAAGGCTAAGATACTTTCTATTGTATGCTAACAGCACATGATATATTCATAATTGGAATGGAGTAGCGCATACCTAAAATTAGTTACTGATTAAATGTTTGATAATTTTCCAGCTGTTGCAACTTTGTGAAGCTGAAAGTGTATCTTACCTCGATGAAGTTGCCACTTCCCCAAACAGCATGCGGCTAGGGCAAACCTTGGCTCTAGAGGTCAGTTCTCTTGGGGTTGACTCTATCTGCTGCTACTCTAAATTATGTTCAGATTCTCAAAAGTTTTTGCATGATTACTGCAGGTTCTCAATTTGCTAAAGACTGCATTTGGAAGAAAACAAAAAATTACTTCTGATTCTCATAATAAGAGTTACCCCATGGGATCTGTGCTTATCAGTGCATTGCGTCTAGTTGATGTGTTTTCTGACGATTCAAACTTCAGATCGTCCTTTATGACTAACACTGTAAGATTTTTGCTGAGTAACTACTTTCATTATCTTTTAACTCTTGCATTTTCTTTAGAATCTTTTTTAAGCCAAGGTAATGCTTTATTTCAGCTTCTTTTTTGTTCCATCAATTTTGCAGGTTCCCTTTCTGACCCAGATTCTAGCAATTCCTCATGATGAGTTTGTTTTGAGTTGGTGCTCAGTCAATCTACCTGTGGTTGAGGAAGATGCAAATCTAGATTATGATCCATTTGGTGCCGTTGAGGTGGCACTGTTAGCTTCTGATAATGCGTTGACTGAAGCTAAAGCTAACTATTCATGCCCTTTTCGCCCTAGCCTGCCTTCAATGGCATATGCACAGACAAGAACATCATGTGTAGTGAAAATAATAGCAAATCTGCATGTTTTTGTTCCAAATATATGTGAAGGTTAGATTATTCTTACTTTCTATGGGCTTTACAAATTTGCGAGACATTGTTGAAAGAAAGTCTATTGTCCTGTCAACAGAGCAAGAAAGAGATCTTTTTCTTCAGAACTTTCAAAAGTACTTGATGTCAGGGAGCCCTAAACAATCAGTGGACCAGCCTAATGATTTTAAGGCCACTAAAGTCTGTATAAACTTAGGTAATGTAGCTCTGATATTTCTAGTTATCTTTTGGTTAAACGTACTCAATTATGTTGCATCTAACCTCTTCTGTGGATTTTGTAGGATCTTTGTCTGATTATGCTAAAACATTGATTCCTAACTTCTTAAATGAGGAAGACGTGCAATTGTTAAGGTGCTTAAAGTCATTTTTACTAATTTTTATACTGTATCCAGGTTTTCCCAATCGATGATTAAGCACTTGTTTTTACATGCCTGAATTTATTGTTCAAGTTTTGATTATACTTTATTGTGTGCTTGATAATGTAATGCTTTGAATGCCTTGTGTGTATTTCTAAGCTTCTGTTTCCCCTTTTGGTAGTGATTTTTCTGATAAGCTACAAACTTGGTGTAAATCACAAGTTGGACAGGTTGCACAACAGGTTTGTTTTCTTCACTCAATGATTATGCGAATAAGATAGCTATCAAAAATGCTGAAATGTTACATTTTGTTGGCAGTGAAATCTCATTTTTATCAGTACAGATATTTTGTTAGCCATCAATACATTAAGCATTCTTTACTTGTGTGGTTGTTAAATGCTTGGGTACTTGCATTAGGTGGTCAATTTGCTGTAGCAGTTTTCTTCAAATCTTTTTTCAATCTGTGTTTAATTGTTGGATGTTCTCATTATGAGATGTTTCAGGTGGTACATACTGATACTCCATCAGAAAGCAAGGAAGACTTGCACCCAGTGCAGCAGCCCTTGCCAACACAAGCAAGCACTCCTGACTCCTTTATGAATAACCTGAAGGTAAACACATAGTTGAATTCATTCGTTAAACATCACTGGTGATTGGGTTCATAGTGAATTGGTTTCTAACTGGTAGCTGGTGACAACAGGATGTGCAGAACATGGAAGTGTCTACAACAGCACCCTCGACAAAGCTAGAGGGAAATGCTACGGATGAGACTCCAAAGAACTCTAGAAATGGTGGTTTCCTGCAGAATGCAGTTGGTCAAGACCTAGTCCATCTTGGCGTTGCAAGAACAGCCAGTGCAGGCTTCTCGGCTGTCTCTTCTGGTGTTAATACTGGATACCAGCGCAGCAAAATGGACCTCGATCCAGCATCCAGCACTGTGGATCATTTTAAAACACCGGAACTTTCAAAAGAAAGTGGTCTCCAGGAAGACGAGAAAGGAGATACTAGTATGTATGATGACAGGCAACCTAAGAGAAGGAAACGGACCATTATGAACGATGAGCAAATAGATGAACTAGAAACGGCTCTAGTAGATGAGCCTGATATGCACAAGAATGCTGTTTTATTGCAGAATTGGTCAGAGAAGTTGAGCATGCAGGTATAGGTCTTTCACTTGAACATTCTCTTGTCAGGTCTAACTACTCTATATGCATTTCTCATTCATGAAAAATACGGCCGTGCTTTTGTAGGGCCCAGAGATCACAGCATCACAACTTAAAAACTGGTAAAACTGTGAATCTTCCTTAGTTATTTGTCCTTTGAAATTACTTCCATTAAATCTACAACACTGTTTGTGGGCTTTCCATCACCAGCTATTTGTAACAGCGTTTTCCTGTAAATTCCAGGTTGAACAATCGGAAAGCTAAGCTTGCTCGCATAGCAAAAGAAAGAGGAGTGCCATTTGAGGGGGAGAATTCTGATAAGCCATCCACACCAGCTACTCCCCATCTTGGTGAGTCCTCCGAAAGTGCCGGGGAGGACAGCTATCTGCCCCCTGCAAGGGTGATGAACGCTATATCCAAAGGCAGACTGGTGAGCCCAGACAGCAGTGAGCTGACATCGTCGGCCGAGTTCTCCCAGAACATGATGCTGAGCCGCCCATTCACAAGGTCCTTCTCGTTTGAGCCTGGCCGTCTCGTCTCGCTGGTCGACGGTGATGGGAAGGAGGTCGGCCGGGGGAAGATCTTCCATGCCCCTCCTGGTAAAAGCTCCACGGAGAGCCGCCTCTGCGTGGTCGATGTCACTGAGCTCAGGATCGAGAAGTGGAGGGAGCTCCCCCACCCCTCCGAGGCGTCCGGGAGGACGTTCCAGGAGGCTGAGGTGAGGAATGGCGGTGTGATCAGGGTGCCGTGGGACGTCGTCAGGCTAGCACCTGTGGCACAGTAGGTAAGAGGCAGAAACTCTTGGTTTTGGGGGGCCGGAGGTGGAAGCTTTGGATACCAGGAGAGCACAGCCGAGCAGGGCAAAGCTTTGGTTTAGGGTGAGAGATCAGAAGCTGATGGGTCTCTGGATGTTAGGGCAAGCCAGCTGCTTAACAAGTGACTAACGTTATGTAAAACCTGTCGATAACGGTGACTGTTGTATCCGTTAACTGAATGCTAGACCTGGACATGTTCACTGAGTTATGCCCAAGATGGTTACCAATGTTACTGTTATAGTTCTCGTGTACTCGCACTTGAGACCTAGTTTTTTTGCCCATGGTTTTTGCCTTCGTTGAAGTAGTAGGGTACGGATGGTGTGGATTCTTTTTCCTCGTGTCTGTCCCTGCGCCTACTGTTGAACAAGAGGCGACCAGGTTGAGCTTGGCTGTTCTCCTCTACTCCGTGGTCAGGTTAGGAACACAGCTCCCAGGAAACATGGACACACGATGTTCCCTTATCAGAGGGATGCTACTGTCCTGATCATTTGGTAGAAAACGCAGGTGACCCATCCGAGGCCCTGACCCACACTCTGTCTATACGTATCATGATAGCTAGGGCCTCTGGTCGAGAGTATTAGAGCATACGTGATACTTTTGAGAGGATTTTATTGATCGATTGAGATAACAGAGTAGATTAAAGAGGGTTTACAGTTATATCGCTGATCGAGTGAGATATTAGAGGAAACCAAAGAAGCTACTACAATCCTTTGTGCATGGAGCAGCATAAACTCAAAACGAGAGTTGAAGTATACTTTGTTGCAGTAGTGTTTAGCTAGTTCATGTCCACCTTGAAGCGTTTGTCATCTTTAATCTGCAAATGTAAAGCCGTCGAATCGGCGAATCGCAAGAACAAGATTTGGATAGAATTTCTATGGAGACCGATGGACTGTGAGAGTCAATACTAGGTCAATTCCGAGAGTGAATACTAGGTCAATTTGGATCAGCAAAGTCCTGGATCTTTCAATAAAAGGGGTCCATTCTGGGCTTTCCCATCTTAATTTCTCTTCTCTTTTCCCATTTATTCTCAAATTAATTCCTTAAAATTCCCCTGTCCCTGTTCATCAAACGGTAGGAGGTAAGGCGAACATTCTCGTGTTCATAGTGTGACATCCTGTTTTAGTTTAGTGTATGAGGCTGTGCAGATACTTTGCCGTCATTAACTTACCCACAGGGAACAATCGTCAGCACATGAGCTCCGTTGCTTCCTCTGCTCCATGGCCAGGCCCCGGAGGACATGCTACTCTGCGATGCCATCGCGCGGCGCCCCTGTTTGATATGGGCCGACTGATACCTATGCCCGTCCTGTTCGTCTTCCTCTGTTCCTCATCTTTCGTTGCAGAAGCGAGCATGGATTGGGGCATGAACACCTATTTCATCCAGGTGCAGTTCGAGTTCAATAAGATTCTTAAGGTGCATGGATTGGCGAGCTTGTCCATGTCCTCTGGCCTCTGCGAGGAGGCCAGCGAAGAGGTCCACACCAAGGAGAACTCTCTGAAACCGGAAGCAACAATGATGTTTCTGAAGCTAAATTAGCAACTTCAAGCTTGCTTAAAAATGCTCATGAAATTTGTTCTGACTCGATCCCAGATCGATATGGTGAGTTCATCCAATGTTGGCGAGCTACAGCAACTGCACACGCAAACTGAATTGTACACGGATGCAGAGACTCTGTCCGCGGACGATCAAATTCATACGAACGCCATGACATTGTGTTGATCAGTTCATGTGAAATAGCTGAGCATGCGTGTTAGTGCTTCACCTCCATATATCTACCTCACTACAGCTTCTGGTTGTTGCTTGAAGGGAGAAATTTTACCATGTTACATCGAGAGATCTCATTGGCGGGTTGAGACATTAGAGGAAAGCAAAGAGACTTCAAAAATTATTTGCGCGTCAATTTGTCGGAGCAACGCTGCCACTTGAACCATGGTTATTTTGTGAATCTCATTTGGACGCAGCATGTTGACCTCCAGCGTCATCCTATCTGTTCCGAAACATTTATCATCTCCAAAAGTCCAGAATCACAGTAATTATCTTGTAATGGAGTTCTCGGAATTCGAAGTTCGACGGGAGAAAATGTGCGGTGTTTCGCAGCGCCACTTTAGCTTTGGCCAACGATGATCCATGTGTTGGGGTTTGCTAATGCTAGTGGCCACTGGTAGGTTACGGAGGAATTCTCAGGTTTACCGGACGCCATCACGCTCCCCTTCTCTCTGGAGGGTCCCTCTGGTAAAGTAGTCCGCGATATTTGCCACGAGGATACTCGAAGCCAAAGGCGTGCGCGGTGCGAGCTCCGGCGGCTGGGAGGAGAGGGAGGGAAGCCAGAGACGTCCGGAACTCTGCGGCGCTCCGGCGAGCCGCGGCGTGAGGCGGAAGCAGCGTCCCTCGCGTCCCCCGGGGGTGGACCTGGGTACCCAGGAGCCGTCCGATCCGACGTTTGAGGCACAGATCGACTGAATCGCGAGCGGAGAGGCCAAAGGCGCTCTGCCTCGTCACAAACAGAGTCGACGCCGGAGGCCGTGGCGCGGTGCTCCGCCGGCTCCGGCGAAGTAGAGCGGCAGGAGGGCTGCTCACTAGGTTGTCCGCCGTCGAGAGCGCCACCGGCAGCGCGTGCCCGGACGCCGGAGGCCATAGATATTCACTTATTCAGATTGGAATTCAGGATTGTTTGTTTCAACCATGCCAAAAATTATTCGGGCTGACTGCTCCAAACCGTTCGTTCATACAGTCATCCGTGCTTCTCTGAACTATCTGTCTCCATCAGACAGGTTTCCAGCCCACAAGCTATTCTGGGCTTCAACAGTCATCAGAAAGGTGAGTCGTTTTGCATTTGACAAGCATGTGAAACGATGGAAACAAATCAAGATTGTCAGTTCCACCAAACAGTTTACTTTGATAATCTGATTGATTGGTCACTGCAGTATTGATTCGATTGGCGGAACTGGATTGGATCGCGGCGGAGGAATTTTTCATGCCGGCTCAGGTTACAGACTCTCCTGTAACTGGATCGGCAAATGAGGAGACCAGCAGCTGGAATTCTGAACCGGCAAGGATCATGCACTGCCATAACGAGGTGCTGAACAATCAGGGACAGGGCGACAGAGACTTGCATTGCCTAGCTACTTCAGTGCACTGTCAAGAGAACGATATCTGTGATGATCAGAGGAGACGGTAATTCACGCACCAGATTGCTCTGGGTCTTTCTGGGATATTTTCTGATGCCACACCAGGTTCCATCACTCTGTTTGAGCTTTGAGGCAGCATCGCTCATGTAAACTGAATGAGTGAACACGGATGCAGAGTCTATATGCAGAGTTCAGGCGATCACCTATGATCACATTCATAGGAACACCGTGACATTGTGCTGATCAGCTGGAGCCGGTCCATGTGAAATAGCTGGGCATGCGTGTTAGTTCTTCCACCACCACAAACGGAAACTTCATGAGATGCATGCCATTTTCGTGAGAGGGAATTCACCTCTATATATATGTCTACCTCACTACATCTTCTGGTTGCTGCTTGAAGGGAAAAGTTTTACCATGTTGCTTCGGGAGATCTCATTTCGAGTTGAGACATTGGAGGCAACCAAAGAGACTTCAACAATTCTTTGCGCATCAATTTATCGGAGCAAGGCTGCAACTTGAACCATGTCTGTGTTGTGAATCTCATTTGGCAGTAGTAGGTCAATCTCTTGTGTCATCCTATATGTTCTGAAACATTTACCATCTCCAATCTGCAAGTTGATCCGGCGCATCACAAGAATTAGCTTGCAAAGGGGTTATGAAATTTGGAAGTTTGAATGAACAAAATGTGTGGTGTTTCATGGAGATACGGATAAAGAAAGCGATGGCAACAAATTATGGATTCGGAGTTTTTATTTAATGTGGAGTTTAATACTACAATTTTCCTAAATCCAACGTGAAGCTACGATTAGATAATCTTAATATCCTAACTTCATCCAAAAGTTTGAGATAAATGGAGCTCCAAGTGGCTAATCCATTTGAGCCTAAAACCTATACAATAAGCTTAAAAAAGATAAGGAATTAGCATCAACTTACCTCCTATAGACTCAAACTCCAAGGAAACCAAGCTGAAAACCTTCCCCCACATTTTTCCAGTTTTTTCGATTTTCAGGCAGCACCTCCCCCGACCAGTGACTGTGCTGTCGGGAGGAGGAAGAAGGCTCAGGTGGCTGTTTTGTTGCCCATTTCTAGGGACGGGTCGCCCCGTGACCTGACCCTGGAGAATCATTTGCAGGGACGGGCCACGGGGTGAATGTTTCTTCAGGGACAAGCCGGATGCTAAAGTAGCCCCCCATTTTGTAAGTGTGGGTGGTAATTTCACCCGCCCCTAGAAAAAACGGGACAATCCTACAAATCATTTTTTTCAATCGTGCTGTAGGTGCGCTCCTGTAAAACAAATGGAGCTCACCTTTGTAGTAGTGTAACGATTACACATGTATAAACTGAATGTACCTAGATGCAGGGAATCTTTCTGCAGAGTTCAGACGATCACCGATATGATGATCACATTCACAGGAACACCGTGCGACATTGTGTTGATTAGCTGGTGCCAATTCATGTGAAATAGCTGAGTATGCGTGTTAGTACTTCCACCACCGAAAAAATTTCATGAGAGGCATGCCATTTTCGTGAGAGGGGAATTCACCTCTATATCTACCTCAGTACAGCTTCAGGTTGCTGCTTGAAGGGAAAGATTTTACCATGTTGCTTTGAGGGGTCTCATTTCTGGTTGAGACATTAGAGGAGACCAAAGAGACTTCGACAGTTCTTTGTGCATCATTTAGTCAGAGCAAGGCTGCAACATGGACCATGGCTGTGTTGTAGATCTCATTTGGTAGTAGTAGGTCCATATCTTGCATCATCTTATCTGTTCTGCAACTTAATCATCTCCAAGTTGATCCGGTCAATCACAAGAATTATCTTGCAAATGGGGCTTGAAATTTTGAACTTTGCCATAAAACAAATATGTGGTGTTTCATGGAGATATGGATAAAGAAGCGATGGCAACAATTTTCCAAAATCCAACGTGTAGCTATGAAGTACCATTTTATAGGTGTAAATCTTGTTGCTTTGCTTATGCTTTTTGTAGATGGAAGTGATTGAATTGTTTGATGATCAATTTGTTGGACAACTAATGACAAGGCTATATGTAAATTTCTTCATTTATTCACCACGAATTTTTGGCATGCCACTTCAAAATGATTCAGTCAATGGAGATGGTAGCAATGTTTAAACCACAATTTCTAACTCTGTGAAATGCCGATTAATTCATTCTTGTGTTTGTAATGCCACATCCTGTATGTGCCTGCGCCTACTGCGCCGTTCACTATACCGGACGGCAACACTTGTCAGCGCACAAGCTTTAGCTTACTCTTCCCTTGCACTGGTAAAGCGCCACTGACGAGCTCCGGCATCTGGGTGATGTTAGGATCCTGTGCCAACTGAATGTACACAGATGGTCACAACGATCCTATGCCTGGATTAGTTGGCACTCAGTCCATTACGAACGCACAAGTGCTGAGCCTGAGCATATATATGCAGAAGCTCTGAAATAGGCTTGCTCCGGTGGTTGCTTCGTCAGGGCAAAATGAGTGTCATACAACACTTAGTGCTGGATGTATGTTCATTGAGGTATTGGAGGAAATATAAAACCATACACAATTTTGTTTATACACTATTCAAGAGCATCGTATTAAGCCATATTTTCACCGAGTGCCTCCCGTCTGGCACTCGGCAAACCCGCCGTTACCCCCGACGCCGTCAGCACGTATTTCGCCGAGTACATCTTTTCGCCGAGTGTTTTTTGGCCGTCGGCAAAATGTTTGCCGAGTGCTCGCGTTTTGACACTCGGCAAACTAGTCTTTGCCGACAGGAAATTTGCTGTGTGCTGTTTGCCGAGTGTTACACTCGGTAAAGCCGAGTATTTTCGTGTCTTCGCCGAGTGCCTGTGGCACTCGGCAAAGTGTCTGGTTCCCGTAGTGCATCTCTGATTGAGCCTTTTTCCCATGCATGATTACCAAGTCAGTTTCACTATGGGACACTAGTTTACTACCACACCTCTGAGTTGTACACAGAGATCTTGTAATGTGATAGACAACAGGGTTAACTCTTCGTTAGTGTACACTGATTCATCATTTTGTGATTCAGCATTTGGTAATAACAATTGTATTTCCACGCGGTAGTGGTGGAAGTTATATGGATGATCATGATCAGATCAGCATTCATCTCTCTCAAAAAAAGATCAGCATTCATCTTAATTCCCATAATTGCCCAACCAAAGCTAATACAAGTAGTTTCAATTTTGAAAGAAATCAGGAGTAATTTTCTTCAAATAAAAAAAATAAGAGGAAGGTTTCATCACTTGTTAGGAAGGTACGCTAGTCGGTTGCTAGAAAACTACTCATGCAAACTGAATGCCTACAGATGGTTAGAAGCATCGGATGCTTGGGTTAGTTGGGACTCATGCGCATCAACATGATATATATCCACGTGGAGATACATCAAACTGTTTATTTTCCTTTATTTCTCCATTTTCATAAAGAAAACAACTACTACCTCAATTCTTAAATGACGTTATTTACGGCAAGTAAATTATTTCATTCCAACACGTGTCACCCGGTGAGAGGAAGTTGCCACGTCGGACGCGCGCCGATGACACAGTAGCCAGCGTTCAGCTAGCTCAGGCGTCGACGAAGACGTCGAGCTCGAGCACGGCGTTGGGGTGGTCGAGGCTGACGGTCTTCCACAGCACGTACCCTCGCGCCATCCTGAACCTCCCCGTGCCGCCGACCACCGACAGCTCCCTCACCGGCGCACCGATGTCGTCCCTGCCGACGACGGTGACGGAGCTGCCGGCGTAGGGTCCCGAGGTGAGCACCACGTTCATGGTCACCAGCAGCTCGGGGTTCCCCGTCGACGCCCAGATGTAGTGCCCCTGCGCGCGCCCCACCGCCGACGACGACCTCGACGCGCTCTCCGTCAGCACGTCGTCGATCACGACGGTGTCGCCGAAGTGGCCCCGGGGACCGTTCAGCACCTGCACCGCCGTCGGCGACGGGCCCGTCAGCACGTCGTGCATGTAGAAGTGGAGGTGCGCCGACGCCGCCGAGACGGGCCGCGTCGCCGGGCCGGCGGCGAGGATGACGACGAGCAGGGCGACGGAGTAGAGCTTGCACGAAGCCATGGCGAGGAGGGGGTGTGTCCGTGTATCCGTGCGTGTTTTTCAGTGTGATGCTCGAGCCAGTGGCGTAGTGTGCAGCATGCTTATATAGACAGAACCAGCAGCAACAGCAACTTGATTTTTTTTTTTGTAAAAATCAAAACAAATTTTGCCCAGATTTCATCACCTTACAAGCTACAAGTATATCCAATAATAAGGATCAAGTTCGTCTCACTAAATGTAAAAAGATTCAATCATCTTTACAAAGGGAAAAGTTAAAAAAAAATTCAAATGGTTGTCATCCTCCGACACTGGTCCTTTTCTAGCGGTTGTCCTGCACCACACTGATTGCCAATGGTCCCTGATCGATCATGACCTGTGTCGGTGGGTCGCTGCTCGTGCCATATCGACAACAGGATGGGGTTGTTTGGACATGATGATTGGTGGACCTGTCTTGCCCAATAAGTACATTTTATTGCATAACAGTTTTGTTTCTTGTAAAAAAAGATGATAATTTTATTTCTTGTGACAGTTTCTATATAGGTTTTGAGATATTTTATACCTAATAAACTGCACACTGAATGCATTTTACCGTATCCAATTAGTGGTGATCAAAGGGAGCGGCGGACCAAGCGGTCTAATTGGCCGTACGGAACGAGCGTAATCTGTTCATATTCATTAGGTACTAGTTCAGCAGCAAGGGATGCCTCTCTTTTCTAAAACACCGTAAAATTAGCAGGATTATCTTACGATATTTTACAGTTTACACCTACACGAATCGCTGGTAGAAAATCCAGTGTTCTTTGTTCAAATTTGAAGCACTTAATTAAATTGACTTAGTTTGGAGCCAATCAGCCTTCAGGAAGCATAAAACTTATTGTTCATTGAATTGCAAGCTGAATAGAGCACAACATTACTATACTCCCCTCCTCATATGTTTCCTTCTTGTGCTAATACTAACAGGGATTAAAGGGTTTTGCACCAAGAAAATATTAGAAAGTTCCGGGAGGCTCCCTACACGCGCAGTCGCAAGTCACAAAGTCATGCAATTTTTCATGCGAAATATGGGTATGCACGGTGCGTGGGATGGATGATTATCATAAGAAATTCCCACCATATCATAAGATTCGCGTTCTTGAAAATCGGCACTTCTCCAAACCCAGAAGACAGATGGGATTCTAGGATTATCTTTTTGGGCAAAGACTTTTATGCATACTTCTTCTGGGTTATCTATACCATACTGTATTCTCGTAAGATGATACACGCTAGCTAAAGATCCACTAGGTGCTACGTCATAAGCACATTGGGAACGTAAATAATTGTAACCATTCAAACCCACAACATCAAGCCTCGCGCATAGCTTCCTTATCATCTCACTACACAGTACATCTGACTGAGTAGGGGATGCAATTCTTTTGTAGTCCTCGTTGGACTTACCAACTGGGACTAAAGGTGTCTCCACGAATGAGCTTTTTATTGAGGATCACCTTCAGTCCTGGGTCTCTCGATTTTTTTGAGGATGGAAGATCGTTTTGGCTAGCAGACAAGCTATGTCTGAGGCGGTGCATGGATAAGCCCTCAAATCGAGCAACACTGTTATTGACAGCTCACACAATGACAGTCACTGCCAAATAGGCTTTGTAACACCAATCTATCTATGGGATCCAAAGGCACGCAGCATCTTGCATTCAGGGGCGAGCCCACGATTTGAGTTATGGGTATTCAAAATTTTCAAATGTGATATTTTGACAGCCTGAAGTACCGATTTATAATATGTAATTTTTGTGCAATCACTTATATGTTGAAATAGGATGTCAGTTTTGCAAAATTAACTTACCAATTTTCCGAAGAATTAACTGACCAATCGTTCAATCCACGACTCAGCTATTGGCGTGATGCATTCCTGCAAAATTACAGGTTTGTTGCCGTGTTGGAGAGACAGAGAAGGGAGAATGGCCGTGCCGTGAAGCGTGTGCCCATGGCTGTCCTGCCGCCCGGCAGCTAGCCTCCGCTGCTCCGTGCACCCGGGCCCGCGGACATTTCCCTCGCACACAGGGTGCTGCGCGGCTCAACGACGCCCTCTGCGGCAAGCCACTCGCCGCCGCGGCACCTGCTCCCGGTGGCAGCAATCGCATAGGCTTCTCCTTCGAGCTGCAAAAGGAACGGAGGAGAAGACTTGTGCCCCTCGGACTGGGTGGGTTTCGGTGAATCATTGAGTAGTAGAGAGAATCGCCAGATTGGGCCATTTCTCCATTGGGCCAGGAGTGGGGAGGGGTGGGATAGTCTGTCTGTTTTGGGCTAAATTGCATGCTTCATAAACATGTTATTTTCTGTCTTCTTTGGTTTTCTGAATATATGCATGCACTGAGGCAGGCTCGGTGTGTAGCGTGTTGATCATTCTTTGAATTGCAGTCGTCCTAGACTCCATCTCATCGTACCACTCCTGAAAAAGGCTAGTGACAGCAGGACGCAAAGGGCTGAGACATAGGACCGTGTAAAAAGAAAATATCTCGACAAAGCAATGTATAGCGTGATGCTATTAGCATAATTTGCAGCAACAATTTATTATTTTGGGATGTGAATGGATAACGGTAAATTAATGCATTGCTTTTCTAATTTTGTTTAATTTTAGAAAATCTGTAGTATTATCAAGATATTTAGTGTAGTACAATAATTGTTTCCTAAATTAAATTCAAATAATCATATGTTATATTCTGTATGTTGCATTCACGCTTCTGCATATAATTTTTGGTTGCTTATTATGATTGTTCCATAATTTATTCAGGATTAACATATCTTTTGCTTCAGCTATCTGAATTTATGCCAATAGGAAAAACCGATCTTGTGCTAAAAATTAAAAAAGAAAAAGAAAAAAGGGGGAAAAAAGAGGGAGAAGACACTAGTTCAGTGGGCTATCAAACCGTCCAACCCATCAAGCCCAACCCATCCAAAATCGATGGGCCACATAAGTGTTGAGTGTAGTACGCCTTCAAATTATACATGTAGTTCATCTTCAATATGTATGTAGTTCACAAGAGGATTGCTAGTACTTTTCCGTGGCCCTTGTAAAAACTTCACTCTGTATATCTGCATCGAGATGGTTCTTGCTGAACCAAGCTATGAATTTGGCTTAATTTTTAGCCCGTCAGCCACGAGGAACATAAAACTCTCATTGGCTTAAACTTCAAATGTACTAAATGAAATACTGATTTTCCTACTTTTTTTTTGCTCTGTGGCTGGTAGAGAACCTTAAATTGACTTAATTTTCAGTCAATGAGCCTTGAGGAAGCATAAAACCTCATTGTTCATTGGATTGGAAACTGAATAGAGCAGAACATTACTGCTCTACTCCTCGTCTCTCCCAAACCCACCCCTGCTCAAATTCTTGTTTTTAAAAAGAAAAATGAAACGGAGAAGGCACTAGTTAATAAGTAGGCCATCAAACTGGCAAACCCATCAAGCATCACTGGTAGAAAACTCATCTTCCATCCACCCCTTTTGTCCCAGTTAATATTTAGCCCATGACTAAAGGTTCACCAATCGGGACTAAAGCTCAACCACTAGCAGGGGCTCACCAACCGAGACTAAAGAGCCCCTTTAGTCCCAGTTGGAAACACTAACCGGGACTAAAGGCTCCCCTTTAATCCCGATTGGTAATCCCAACCGGGAGAAAAGATTTAGTCCCGGTTGGTATTTTCAACTGGGACAAAAGGGGAGCTCCTTTAGTCTCGGTTGAAAAGGCCAGTGCAAAAAAAAAAGTCTTGAGGGGCCTTTTGTCATGGTTGGAAACATCAACCGGGAGAAAAAATTTAGTCCCGGTTGGTATTTCCAACCGGGACAAAACATAAGGCCGCGCACGGGTCTCCACGCGCGCACGTCCTTATCTTCTACAGTGCCAAGTCTTTTTCTCCACCACTGCACGCGCAAGTCTTTCCTCTCCTTCCTCCTCCTCTTCCTCCTCTCCAACACCAAGTCTTTCCTGACCTCCTTCCTCCTCCTCTCCGGCGTGGGTAGCCGCCCCCTCCCCTGCTGCCCCTCCCCATCCCCCTCTGCTCGCCCCTCACTAGGAGTGAGGAGCGGCAGCGGGGCGAGGGCAGGGCTGGCGCGCGGGGGAGCCAGGCGGCGGCGTGGGGCGGAGCGAGGCAGACCAGAGCCAAGGCGTCAGGGTGCGGCCGGCGGACGTGCACAACTTTTTTTTTGAATTTTGTTTTACCAACCGGGACTATAGGGGGCTTTTAGTCCCGGGTGGATGACCCGGGACTAAAGGACCCCTTTTGTCTCGATAAATTAGTTCCGAATAAATTTTTGGGAGATTTGACCTCTACCAACCGGGACTAAAGGTCCATTTTCCACCAGTGTATCAAGCCCAGCCCATCCATCCAGGAAAAAAAAGTGAAACAGTAGCCTTTTCACTCGGAAACACACTGTCCAAGCAAAAGTTTTATTCCATGCAAGCACGCCCTCGCATACGTACAGTTGATTGTTGATACATATATAATGGATTACTGATTGATCATCTCGATCGATCGTTTCGTGCAGCGATCGTCTAGCTTTCAGCAGCGAGATCGCCGCCGCCGGAGCTGCAGCAGCAGACGTCGCTTTTGACGTAGCCTCCGGGGTGACTAGTGGCGGATCCAGAAACGGACTCCGCCTCGAGCTAACTAATATAAGGTTTAAAATTTTACTAGCCATACACTATTAGATATAACATATTTTTCAAATAATATAAATAATTATATAATTCCCTAGATTTCAAGTGTTCAACCAATACACTCAAACAATAAGTAGAACATTAAAGGTAGAAAAGTACTAGATTAAGTTATGATTATGAAATGTTGCAATTGCAAATTAATACTCAAATACTTCCTGCTCAAATCAATGAAAATATGAAATGAAATATTCATTAGTCATTACTTATTTACTTTGCATAGACCAGCAGTCATGGAGCAATTTTTTTTTAAAATGGCATACGCCATACCGGCCGAGGCATCAGCAGGCAGTTGCACTGGCTGTCTTGCTGGGTCAAGTTCTTCTCGGGGTGGGCTAATGGGCCTAAAAGGCTTTTTATGCTATTTTGATGAAGGATTTTTTCACTGCGCGTGGGCCTCGCCCCGGGCTGCAGCCCGCGGTCCAGATCCGCCCCCGGGGGTAACCTTGGTTCCAGCACCAGGTGTCGCAGTCCGGCGAGACGTACGGCGGCCACACCAGGAAAAAAATTGCCTAGGAACGGACCGCAAAATACTCCCGTGCGGCCCTCGTCTCGATTCGTTGCGCTGGCGGATCGACGCCTCCGCACGCACCTCGCTCGCTCGGCTCCTCTCTCTCGGCTCCTCCGCGCACACCTCGCTCGGCTCAGCTCGGTCGCGTGGTTCGGTAGCTCGACAGCTCGCTCGGCTCGTCATCAAAATCAGATGAAAACAGAAACCAGCGCAGAAACAGAAACCATCGTCCGCTAGATACAGAAACCAGCGCAGAAACAGAAACCATCGTCCGCTAGATGAGAACCGTCCTATCTCTCGTCTCCACGTGAGGATCCGTTCGTTGTCCGCCACCGCAGTGCCACCGACGCTGCCACCGTTTCCGGCACCGTATCCAAGTTCAGGAGAAGCAATCTTTGTGCGATCCTAGACCGTGGCAAAGAAGGACAACCGCCATAGAAATCTTCGATGAACATCGCAACCGTAGCAGCTATCATGGGAGAAGGAGGCCAGGAGGATAGCAGTCTGAACTCCACAGCAGGAGAAGCCTCCCCACATATCGCAGCTGCAATGGCGGTAGGAAGCCAGGAGAAGGACAACGTTCTTGACTCGTCTCCTATGGTGTCGTCTGTGCCTGCCCTAGCACACAACGGAATGCAGCCAACGCAGGTACATATTTTCTTTCACATTCTTTGATCACGATGAGTTTTTACGTGTGTGTTTGACCGTGCTACATGACCTCGACCTCCACTGATTTATGACCATATATATGCTAGATTGCACAGAACTACTCCGACGATAACATTAGAGTGTGTTGCATGATACCTGAAGAAATAGCAGATGAAGCACCAGATAAGGTAACTAAATTACAAATAATTTATTTAATTGAGAGCGTAATTTATTTCGTATGCTAAAGGTAAGTCACATTAATTCTCGACTAAATGTGCAACAGATGGCTGATGAAGTTGTGCAACCTATGATCGTTCCTGAAGTTGGAATGGCTTTCGAATCAGAGGATAAAGCTTATGAGATGTACAACACCTATGCTAGTAAGATTGGGTTTAGTATTAGAAAGAGCCATACAAAGCGACGAGGAGATGGGACTCTATGTCAGAAATATTTGGTTTGCAGTAACGAAGGTCATCGAGAAATTGAGTCATCAAGGCACACTACAAGGACGGGTTGCAATGCTCGTGTTCAGTTTAGTGTTAGTAAAGAGGGGATTTGGACGGTGCAAAAGGTTATACTTGATCACAACCATTACCTTGCTAGTCCAAATAAAAGGGGCAAGCTGAGGTCCCAACGAAGTGTTCAAGAAGCGGACAGGAAGCTAATTGGGCAGATGAGGGAATCCGGGATGAAGCCAGCTCAGGTTTTTGAGTTTATGAAGGAGTTTTATGGAGGAACAGACAAAGTGCCATTCTCACGGATGGATTGCAACAATGAGATTGGCCGTGAGCGCAAGAAGTACTTAGAATCCAATGATGCAGAAACACTACTGGAATACTTGAAGCGTAAGCAGATGGAGGATCCAACATTTTTTTATGCCATGCAAATAGACAAGAAAGATGGTCGGATAGCTAATTTCTTTTGGGCAGATGGCCAATCTATCATGGATTACGCATGCTTTGGTGATGCTGTGTCATTTGACACAACATTTCAGACTAATAAGTTTGAAATGCCTTTTGCTCCATTCCTCGGAACTAACCATCACAAGCAAACTATCATTTTTGGAGCTGCATTGTTGTTTGACGAGACTATACCATCATTTGTTTGGCTATTTGAAACCTTTCTAACAGCAATGTCAGGCAAACATCCTAGCACAATCTTTACTGATCAAGACGCGGCCATGGCAGGAGCAATTGCTTATGTATTTCCAAACACAAGTCATCGCCTCTGTTTGTGGCATATTTACCTTAATGCTGCTAAACATCTCGGCCATGTAATTCAAAAGCATCCTGACAAGTTTCTACCTGATTTTAAGAGATGTGTCTATGAAGACAGATCAGAGTTTTACTTCAAAAAGAAGTGGGATGAATTGTTGCGTGACTACAACCTTGAGGACAACAAATGGATGGCAAACCTATATGATTTGAGGGCAAAATGGGCTGCTGTGTATCGTGACTCGTTTACAGCTGATATGAACTCGACCCAAAGGAGCGAAGGTATGAATAATGTATTCAAGAAAAGATTTCGTAGAAAACTGGGTCTTTCGGAACTTCTTGAAGAATGTGAGAAGGTTTCCAATAGTCTTCATAATAATGAGTTGGATGAAGATTTTAATTCACGTCGAAAGAGCCCAGTTACTCATATTCCTCTGTTGAAGACCGCAGCTGAGTCATATACAGGGAGGATGTATAAAGAGTTTGAGGAAGAATTTAACAAACAATTTTCATTCTCTTGTAAGTTGTTGCAAGCCGAAGGGTCAATTCTGACATATACGGTTACACATATGCATTCTGATTATGGAGCAACTGTCATATTCAACAAAGCAGACAGTACCATTACATGTGCTTGCAGGAAGTACGAATCTATAGGTACGTATATATATATATATATATATATATATATATATATATTCAAATTTGAAATTGCAATAATACAACATCTAATACAAATTGTTGAAACATGGCATTCATATCTGATAGGTATATTGTGCAAGCATGCCTTCAAAGTCTTCAATGTCAACGATGTTTTCATTTTGCCTTCACAATATATCCAGCACAGATGGACAAAATATGCAAAGAGAGGATTTTATATTCAGAAACAAGGATCTGAGGAGGAAAGTTTAAAAACCCATACCGCACGCATCTCACGGAAGGCAACATCTATTGCATTGAAGTGTTCAAAGTCAAAAGAACTTCTTGATCTTTTGGAGGAAGCCATGGATAAGTTGGATTTGGATGCAGATAATTATCTAAGTAAGATGGAAGAACAATCGAATGAGGCTCCTCTTGTTTCAGCTAACTTCGCAACAGATACATTTAAAGGTACAATATCGTTTAGAGTTCCTGAGGTGGTAAAAGGTGCAAAGAGTAAACGAGGGACCATCTTCCTTGAAAAGAATACAGGCAAGAAGAAGAAAACTGCTAAAAAGAAAGGTATTGATTGTACCAATTCTAGCATTATTGTTTTATTCTATACTTGTATTATTAACTATATGTGTTTGACTATAGGAGAAGAATCAAATAATGTAGCAGAAAATAGTTATGAAGGTGCTAGTCCAGATAAATTTATTGTAAGACTTTTGGCTTTGACTGCATTTATTTTTCATATTTATTTGCTTACATATTATTTTTATAAACATTTTCATATTCTATGACAGGACCTAAATGATGGTAGCGTTGATGCTAACAGTACAATACCACACTTCAATATGCACGGGAATTCTTCTGTCATGAGTGTTCCATATATTAGAGGAGGATATACAAGTCTCTTACTTGGGGTTGATCAAACTGCCACAATGCAGCTGCCTGCTAGAAAATTGGATTTTGATGGACCGACAAATAAAGAAAATATGTAACCTTGTTGTGTTACAGCAGAAATTTATTCACTGATGCTTAATTTTCATCAAATTTGTGTTACCGCAGAAATTTATTTTTACTGATGCTTATTTTCATCTAAGCTGTGTCGGTTGGAACATGTGAACTTATCTATGGGATCATATAATTTGTTTTTTCAGATTACTATATTGTACCCTCTTTTGCCATCATTTTTCTTCTTTTTGATACCACATAAGAGGATTACTGAGCCAGATTCATACATTAAGACAGTATATATTTTTTTCCAACACATCCATATATATTTCATATCAAAAGAAAAGGTGATACATTGATCATGTCAAGAAAAGGTGATACATTGATCATCATGTACATCTGTGATTACTACAAAGTACAAACTACAACATTAATCTGTTTCAAATTGAAGGAGCCACAACAAGAATCTGACAATGGTGGAAAATGTTACAACTGCATAAGAAAATCTAGGTTGCAAACTTCCTATTTTCTGACGCAGGACACCATCTTGTGATAGTACCATCTGAGAGATCATCTTCAGTATTGCTGCATTGTCTGCATCTATATATAGTTCAATAACCAATAGGCGAAATCATGTTGTCAGTGTAGTTGCTGTATTGTCTATATGCCCTCAGTTAGGAAGATCGGGAAACTCTGTTGTTGCAAGATGGCTGAATTCTTCGGAGGTAAGTATCATATTCTGTCCGCTTATCCTGATGCAATGCTGTATGTGCATACAAGAGTTGATCTTACCTACATTTGTGAGCTTTCAGTGAATTTGGCATTGTTGCAGGATAGAACAAACCAGTCAATTGATCATGAAGGAATGAGAACGGCCTCTGCATCACGGTTCGGTGCTCATGATGGTTTCGCTGAGCTGAAGGATTTTCTCAGCATTGCATATCAAGATTTCCAGGAAGATACTAAAGGGAGCTCTGACAGCAGATGCCTCCATGAGATGCTTGAGGAGTCGCAGTCCGGTTCACCTGTTTCCTCTCCAGTGAAATTCTTTTGGTAATGTTCTGCATTACCAGCTCATCAGAAGGATCTTGGACTACCAGTTTATGTGTCCCCATGTCACCTATGGGTTCAATTTTCTTAATACAACCTTCAACTTCACCAGTTGTTTCGAAATCAGCACCAGCTTGTGAAACACAGATATCCCCGCGAACATCTGACAGGGGTAACAGATAAGTCCTTTAATTAAACTAAGTTAGCAAATGTGTATAAACGTTAAATTCAGAAAGAAAAGGGGAAAACCTTTAACATCTGCGTCTTCTAAAGCAACATGGTGAGTGTTCTGTGGTGCCAATTCAGTTATATCTAGATCAGTTGCTGACACACTTCTCTGGAGAAACTCACCACTTGATCTGGCAGTATTTTCTGGCTCATGAACTAGTTCCAGATTATCTAATAAATTTGTTGTTTTGGGATTAGATGGAGAGATGCAAAATAGCATTATCATTCGTACAGTCAAAAATCAAGAAAGCATACCGTTTATATTTCTTTCTCCTGAAACAGCATAGTGCTCTTTCAGTGTTGTGAACTGAGATCTGAATGGTTAGTGTTGCCTTCATTTGCTCGAGGGCGGCGGGACGATCGGCGGCGGACGAAGGAGGAAGACGGCAGCGGATGACGGAGGACGACGGGGCCGGCCGGCGGAGGACGACGGAGGAAGACGCGCCGGCGGACGAGGGAGACAGTGGCCGGGCCGACCGCCGGGCTCGAGGGCAGCGGGGGCGGCCGGCGGCGGACGACGGAGGAAGACGCCGGCGGATGAGGGAGACGGTGGCGGGGGCGGCCGCCGGGCTCGAGGGCGGCGGGGGTGGCCGGCGGTGGACGGAGGAGGAGGACGGTCGCGAGATCTAGCAACTGGGCGGTGCGTTTGCGAAAACCAGACGAACGAGCGAGCCGGGCGAGCTAGCGATCGAGCAGGCGCGGAATCAGAGGAACGAGCGAGCCGTGCGAGCGAGCTAGCCCCTGCGGAACCAGAGGACGGGAGAGCCGAGCGAGCGAGGCATGCGCGGAGGAGCCGAGCGAGCGAGGCGCGTGCGGAGACGTCGATCCGCCAGCGGACGTATTCGAGACGGGGGCCGCACAGCGATGAATTTGCGGACGGTCCTCACCTAATTTTTTTCCCCACACCAGGGGGTTGCACTGCGCCTGGGCCCCCGTCGTCACCGCTTCCCTTGCACCTGCATTAGACAAGCGATGGTGTCACGTACGTCAAAACTGGCCTGCATCTACCCGGGGATAAAATCAAATGTCGATAATGGAGCCATGGAGGATGCTAGCTAGCTTCACCGGCAGTAGTGGAGAAGAGGAGGCCGATCACGGCCACCGCGACGACGACGAGGACGACCTTGCAGGCCGCAGAAGGAAACTTGGCTGCCATCGTTTCGGCCTCTCTAGCTAGCTCGAAGCAATGCAAGCTGACGCCGCTCTAGCTCGAACCTCGAATACCTCGAATAACTGTGGTTGTTTTTTTTTCTTTTTTTTGAAAGATGGTCTGTGGTTGTGTTGGTTTCTGCGGTGCAGCCGTGCCAGCGCTTATGTACACAATTGGTGACATGCATGATGGTACGCGGGCCGTTTTCTGGCATTCATGGCCCCGGACCAATCTTTTGTTGGGGAATGGAGATGGCAAAACACGTTGTGTCGTCTCGCGTGCATTATTGTGCTGTCGAGTTACTGCTGATCGATGCCTCAAGGGGTTGGTGGTTATGTGCCACTGTCTGTGGCCGAGACCATCATGTGGATGGCTGGAGTTGAAGCCGACCGACCCTAATGCATGCAGACTCCTCGTGCTGCATCAGCTTTGTGGGATGGAGCCATGGAGGTAGTGCCGAGTAACACAGCTAGTGGGGGTGCACAGGAGGCGGGATAAATAAAATTGCATGGCGCAAGGCCAGTTGGAGGGGGCCTCACTTTCATGGGACCGGGGAGGGCGAAACTGCCCCACTCAAGAACAAATGCACGCCTGGAGCTCGGAATGGATGAACCGGAGTAGAGGTAAGGTGGCAACAAGTTTCAGCGCCGGTTTGTTATGCGGACTGAACTGAAAATTCATTTCTAGAGGTGCAGGGCCATGCAGACGAACGGCTGTAAAAATAGGTCCATTTCCACGGCCGGACTGCATTACCGACGAGTCCTAGAAATGCCTATTTCCAATTTCCATGACCGATCATGGGCTCATGGCGCTACCGCGTCGACAACAAGGACGGTGTTTTGCTGGCCACAGAAGGAAGCTTGGCTGCCACATCGTCTCCCGGCAGCCTCCATGGATGCAACTCTCGAATGCTTTGTTGATCTCCATCTTGGTCTGGTTGTTGGTTCCTGTGGTGCCGCCGTGCCAGCGTTTTTCCGGCACTCATGAGAAAAACGTCGGCAAATATAGGACATGCATCGTACGAGCAGGCCGGCCGTTTTCTGGCATTATTCATGACGAGGACTTGTCAGGGATGCTGTTGTTCAGTCTCCTTGTGTAGCACATGGAGAACAACACAAGGCCTCCGCGCACCAATCTTTTAATTCTAGGTTAAAAATCGAATGCAAAACACGTTGTGTTACTTTAGTTAACCCTGACGATGGACATTCGACTGACTGCTGATGCTGATGGAAGCCGGAAGGGGTTGGTGGTGTATGTGCCACTGTCTGCTGTGGCAAGCTGACTAACTCGTGCATGGTAGCATGGAAGTTGGGAAGAAACCGATGGATGTCGTCCAAGTGTGTGGCTGCAATCTCCATCTGAATTATATCGTACAGTACTAGTGTTATAACTAGGTTGACAGCATGGACAGACGGCCAATTTTTTTGTTAACTAATGGATTGTTCTCAAAGTATGCGATTAGTATAGGTCAATAGGACATTCACATGATGCTTAGGAAAATACTACCTCCATCCTAGCTTATGGACCAGCTAAGTGGGACCCCGTCTCATTAAATCCGACTAGTTTGTCTCTTCCGCTCAAATCGGCTAAGGAAAGTCATTTCACCTCTCTGCTAATAACCTGTCTGATTTTTCCTAGTGTCACTCTTTTGTAGAACCTCAATTGTATTTTCAGCAACGAGATGTTTTCTTTCTCATCAAAGCTCTGAAGTTGATCGAATTAGTTTTCAGACAATTAGCCTTGAGGAATAACATGAAACTTATTGTCTATTAGAATATAGCAATTGAATGGAGAAGTACTTTGCTACCTCTCCTTCCCATTTATAAAAACAATATATCTTATTCCCAGCTCCCATACATCAACCGTAAGCACCTCCTTCGCATGGCTCAGAGCACCAACCGATAGTCATCGAGCACCGTTCTCATCTACCGACCTACCTACAAGGGTTGCCCCTAGCAGGGTAGCACCAGCACCAGGACCATAAACCTATGGTTCATTAAGTTAATTTTAGAAAAAGATTTTAATGCCTAATAAATTCAAAAAAAACCTTAAGATCTTAAACGAACTCAAATAAACTGTAGAGAAATTCTAATTAATTTTTATTAACTTGCAAATGATGAAAATTAGGGTGCTACGGGGTGATGGTCAACTTTTGCTAGATTGGCACGGTCAACTGGCATAAGATACGGCTTCTGGAACGTAGCCGCCAATTGGTTTTGGCTTGCGTTGATCCACCCAACATGACAATATATAAACAATATACAGACTGTTACAGGCATTAGATAGACATGGACTGCTGCGTGTGCATTGGTTGGAGAGATCAGACATTGTTTGACCCGTCAGGGACTTGCTTCAGCACACCGGCATGCGTGAGCAGTGCCCAAAGGTGCGTGATGAACTCCCCTCCTCTCGCAAGAGCTTCCAGGTGCGCCCGGGCATCGTCGGATGGCGATACGGACAGCATCATCTCTGCCCAGAAATCAGAGAGGATCTTCCACCGCAATTTCGTGTCTTGTATGTCTTCAATGAGATGCCTTGCAAGCTCAGCGCCCTTCGCTACAAGCGGTGGTGCTTCACCACCATTACCATCACGGGTGCTAGTTTTCATCAGTTTCTCACACTTGCTGTCCAACGTCTTGGCGCCTCTGAGTAACTCGCCTGCTTCGTTGGTTGACTGATCAAGTATGGATTCTGATATAGAGATGTGATCAGGCAAGAGGTTTGGTGCGAAAACGAGGAGATGCAAGCAGTACTGCGATAAAGTGGAGGCCGTTCTGACCGCGTCTTCTTCTTTGGCTTGTGCATCCAGCTGGTGCTCGCACAGGGTTGTAGCAATGTGCCAGACCAGTATGGTGCGAGTCACCGTCCCGTCGGTAGCGATGGCGTCCCGTGCCCATGAGAGGTCAGCATGGACGCCATTGTTTCGCAGCGATGTTACCCCGTTCGCCAGGTGGCCGTTGCTTCTTAGTAGGGAATCAACAATGGCTTTCTTCACATTTTCGGACAACTTGACTGAATTCTTGCGCCCCTTCTTGGCCTTGTCCACCAGGCCCAGTGTAGAATAATGGAGACAATTACTAAGCCAACTTGTGCGGCCAAGATCCTGGAGGATACAGTACTGCCCAAGTCTGTACTTCCATGGGCGGAACGCCTTCAACCTCAAGAGAAGGCCTATGATCATCTCAAGGAAACAGCCGTTTCTTTGCAAAAAAGGCGTGGTGACGTAGCTCCGTATCAGTGCCACCTTGAACCAACCTGAGGCTAGGTACAAGTACAGCTGGTATGCCTCCAGGAATGCCACGACAACTGTTATGAATATGGTGCTGTCAACCAGGCTGCGATCCTGCTCCTTGACGAGCAGGCAGGTGAGCCACGAGCATAGGGCAAGCATGATGACGGGCAGACAGAGAGTGAGGTACCGACCCTTTTGGTAGAGGTAAGAGTACCTCGTGTAGTACAAGTCATGGACAAAAGCAAGCTCTTCCTCGATGACCCTGAACGCCCGTTGATATGGCTTGTCCCCAGCGAGCAGGCCTTTGAATACGAAGTCATGGGTTTTCTCGAGCTCTGCCTCTGAGAGCTTGAAACCAGCAAACCTTCGGTTGAGCATCTTGGAGAGTGCCATAGAGAGGCACACGTCCTTGAGCATGTTTCCCCGCTCATGGAGCAGCAGATTCCCCTTGCACTGCCAGATCTCCTGCACGGTGGTAACCTTCAAGCCTTCCTCCTGCTTGTACCATGGCGTGCGCCTTGGCCGGTTGACGCAATATCTCTCGCCAGCGACCAAGTAGCGGTAGCCTTCCATGGTCACAGGATTGAAGGGCACCAGTGGGTTGTCCTTATGCTCCATGTATTCGGCGATCACCTTCATGTTCTTGCAGAGGTAGGACTTGCTCACCATCCTCATGGAAACGATTCTCAGGTACCACTTGAGGATGACGACGTGCAGTATGGCCGTGAGCGGTAGCAGATGGGGCGGCATATATGCCAGCCATATATCATGTACATGACATACGCTAGCAAGAACCCCTTAAAGAGGTGCTTCACGTAGATGCTCTTCCAGCTGTCGATCTCGTTGAGGCGGCAGGCCGTGAGGCTGTCCGTGCTGCCGAGGAGCAAAAGCAGGAACACGGCCCACACGGCGAAGTCTTCGTCGTACCAGTCGGAAGATTGCATCCACCCAATGGTGTAGCTCACCAGCGGATAGGAGAGCGTGTAGACTCCTAACATGATGGAGTGGAGGAGGCCGTGGCTCGACCGCCGGCGTAACGAACCCAGGACGTGCAAGAGGAACATGGCGACGACGCCCAGGACGACGAAAGCTTCTACAGTTTGTGTATGATCCCTACCAGCGCATTCTATGGGAAGTGGACTGGGTGCAAAATCCATGTCGGCAGCAGCCATGGTTCTCTACCACACTGCAGTGAAGGGGGTATGCAGTTAGAGTATTGGAGAGAACTCTCAGAGGCCACATGTGTATATAGACACACACACTCATAAAGAGCAACGCTTGGTGATGCGGGGGGTAGAATAATGGCCGGGCCAACCCAGAGCTTGACCTGTTCCCACCCAGTGGAGCCATTGACCAAGCGTCGAGAACAGCAACTTGTTATGTTTTGTTGGGTCGAGAACGGTCATGGCCTCCGACTCCGTCGACCAGCTCCACGTCCTGACATCCCAGGGCATCCTCGTCTCTTGGTTCACTGTCTGTTCTCCTCCTCCTGATACAACACTGCTGCCTAAATCGAGCCCCGTCTCAGCTTCCTTTTAACATTCAAATGAGTGAAGGGCATCTTAGCATGGTAATTTCATGCCTACTTGGCACTTTTGGCAACGTGCGAGACTTTTCTTGGTCTTGGATTCCGGAGCCACTACTAGCGCACCCGATCAGTGGGTCTCGCAATTCTATGCCAAATCACGTGATAGAATGCCACTAGTTAGCACTTATAGTACAAAACTGAATTTGATGCCTTGACCTAGGATTAGTTTACACCCAATAATCCCAAGTTTTTTATGTACCGCCGTATGCAATGCAATTTATTAAAACTGCTGATGAATGTGATGCGACAAAAATATAGGAGGCTACTTTTATATTGATGTATCATCAACTTGGTGATTATTCCGAGTTTATCAAGATTCCAGCATCAGAGTTTGGAGGGGCTCATAAAACATTTCTTGAAAGATTATTAACCCAGGCACGATGGCAGACATATAATTAAGTACTGCATGTGTTCTAGTCAGTAGGATGGGTTATCAGGTTTATTAAGTACGTACTGAGGCGTAGCATATATCGCAACTAGAAACAATCTTAGCTTGTCATCTTAATTGTATGTTTGCTTTCCCTGCAGTGTGCATATACCGTATTTAGATAGCAAATTTTGCTCTTGCTCGTTGGAAGGGGATGATCCTATATCCACGAGACATAAAGTCGCAGAGCTTCGTCAGTCCAAAACGCTCTAACTAGTTAGGTTGAGTGTTAGCAGTTTCCATTGACATGATCACCTAGTCTGGCAGCTAGAACGTGCGTGGAGTCAGAGTTAAGTAAGGTAAAGGCACAGTTGCTTTTCAAAAAGCATCTGCTCTGCGAATAATCTTTGATGACTTCACCAAGTCAAAGTCTTCGTCTTAGCTGGGCGCTCATTCCACTTGTGTAACACCCAAATTCCATTATAAATGTAGTGTAAGCAACTCGGTCTAGCTTTTCTTCTCCAAGGACTAAATAAAACATTTTTAAATAAATTACGGTCTTTAATAAATTAAAGAGCACTCAAATTTAATTTTAGAGGCGACAAGTGTTTGATAAATTTTTATCTTTCGTTTAGTTTTTGTTTGAAGTGTTGTTTGAAAAATTTCAAAAAATATATAAATCCTTTTCTCCCCTCCAATCCAATCTGCGGGCTCAAACTTTCTCCCTCTCTCTTTTGGCCCAACCCCTTTCTCCCTTTCTTTCTTCAGCCAGCCCAACATTCTTTTTACACCCGCCAGCCCAAGGAGGCCCAAACTGGCCTGCCTCCACCGCCTCCCACCTGTCAGCTCCTTCTCCCTCCCCTATCCAGGCACAGGAAATGCTCGGGAACTGCACAGATGCACGGGTGAAACCCGGCGCTGTCGGCCCCCCATCTCCCAGCACCTCTCGGCCTCCTGAGCCCCTCCACGATCTCGCGTCGTCTCCTCTCCCTCACTCCCGGCCTCAAACCGCTGCCCCCTCCTTTCCTCTCCTCGGAAACGGCTGCACAAAGCTTCAAGGCCATTAATGGCCGGCTGGCTCTCGATCTCCCCCGGGCGCCCCTTCTGCTCCTCCCCGCGCCCTATAAAGCCTCCCAAACCTCTCCACCGGAGCTCCCCTTTCCATTTCGTTGCTCACCCGTAACTCTCTCACGCCTTCTTGCCGTTGCCGCCCAAGAGCTTCGCGCCGCTGGTTCCTGTTCACCGGCCCGAGCCTCTGTCTTCCTTCCCTTCGCGACCGCCGGTGAGGTTTCCCTCCCCGCACCTCTCTTTTCTCCCTCACTTGCGCTGGTCCCTCTCCCCGCCGCTCCAAGCACCGGCGAGCTCGCCGCCGGTGGTGCGCCGCACTCTGTGCCATGCCCCTGTGCGAGGTAGAAGATGAAAGGGATACGGCTGTTTTGTTTTCAAGCCCCTGAACTCTCTGTTATTCTTTCTTTTAATTGTTGTGCCTTGCAAATCTTGCATAGAAAACCCTGCAACTCTTAGATTCCTTCATTCTAATCCTAACCCTGCAACCTTACATATCTAATCCCGTGTTTTCTCTGTTTTCGCAAGCACTGTTCGCAGAGTCTTGTGAAACTTCCTTGCAAGCCCCTAAAGTCTATAGTTAATTCCGTTTTAGTTCCTGAAACTTGTTTACTCCATACCTTCATTGTTTTAACTCCAATTTCAGCGATTCTCACGCTCACGCGACCGTCTCTGCATGAACATTAGTTTTAGGAGTTTGTTTTCAGTCTTTTGTCATGTTTGGTGTACTATTTTATTTATTGGTTGTTTTGCTTGTGTGATCGTGTAGAGGAAGTGCCGTTCGAGGAAGGTCAAGGTCAGGAGCAGCAACTGTTTGAAGATGAGTACCAGCAGTTTGCCGAGGAAGGCAAGTGGTTATCTTCCCCTGCATATTCTTTTTCATCCCAATAATATCATGATTAATCACTTTACTAATTTCCTTTATGTGCATAATTTGACGGGAATGCCTATTAAGGACTTACCTAGTTTTTAATCATGATCCTTGAACACCTGTTTAATCATGTTGGGTAGAATTTCTTAGTTGCTTAATTTTGGGATGGTAATAATAATTTTGAGAATATTAATCATGCCCTTTATTTATGCTATACCTGTGTTAATACAAGATCATTTGATTTAATTGGAACATGGAGAACCACCCAGGAAAACAGCGCAACCAAAAGAACTATCATGGCTCTGGTCTTGGCTAATTAATTACAGACTCTAGACTGGGGCAATCTTACCGAAAGGGCAAGAGGGGTGGCAGCAGATGGGGTATATCTCGGTCCTCTTGGGAAGTGAGCTTAGGTAAGACACTAAACCCACTAGGGAGGGTTATGCCCTGCTACTGATCTGGAGACTTTAGCGGGTTGCCACTTACTAGGGAATCTTTGTAAAGGCCTCGTAGCGTCCCTATGCAATCACACCTTGGAAGTGTGGTATTGTGCCTGACCAGCACAACATGGTTGGGTTTAAAGTTTTTTTTTTAACTTTTACACGACTTGTGGGTAAAGATGTACAACCTCTGCAGAGTGTAAACTGATATATCAGCCGTGCTCACGGTTAAGAGCGGCCTGGACCCTTACATGATAATTGAATTTAAAGATGAGAATAAATCGTGGTTCCTTTATCTGTAGGTTTTTTTTGTTAATGCTTTATGCCTAAGTGGGTTGGTAAAACTTACATCTAGTAAATAGGTGCTGTTAATAAAATTTGACCAACTAAAATGCTAACCGCTTAAAGCCTTTGAGCCTCTCCTTGTGAGCCTTGCATGTTTCCTCCACTTGCTGAGTACCAACCATAAGTGTGCTCACCATTGCCCAACGTTGTTTAGAAGCTTGTGACGACGCGGAGTTCTTTGATGACTTCGAGGAGTTCTAGGCGGGCATTCACCAGTCAAGCTTGTGGAGAAGCTGTGCTATGTGTGTGATCGTGTTAAGTTATCGGTGAATGATTAAATACCTTCGTATCTATCTCTTTGGAGTGTAATAAAGTTTCCTATTGTTTTATGTATGTTTTTGAACACTATCTTTAATGCATTCACTTATGATGTCAACATATGTTAGAGAACGGATCCTGGCACACATAGCGATGCATTCGGTTTTGTCCAGAAACCGGGTGTGACAACTTGCAAGGTACTAAGCACTCATCTCTAGTCCAAAACTCAAGTATCCTTGCTGCTATCATTGATCCCTGCTTGTTTGCTCTCTCTTTTTTAACCTTTTCCAGTCCAAATACTCCACATGCTTTGCCTGCAAGAGGGCATTGCTGGGAATGTGGACTTATTGTAGGGACATGTTGCCTCGGCCTTTCCACTGAACAATCTCGTGCATCCTAGAAGTTTATGCATATACAGTTAATTTGGGATATTTGATCCATATATTATAATTATCTTATTTGGTGTCAGATTTTGGGTTTCTACCATCTTGCAGCGTTGTTGTGTATGAACGAAGCAAGATGGTAGATCATTGGTTGTCTGCATTTGATTTAACACACAATGAAATATGATAGTAATCCTCACCAACATTCCTCCTAGTAGGTATATGTTCTGAAAATTATACTACACAAATAATTAATCTCAATTGACTTAATCAACTCAACAGGTCTGCCTTACAATATGCAAAGGGTGGTAAAAGGGCCCTCTATTCAATATAAAAAATGATTTACAGAGGCGTCCCTTTTTTTTTCCAAGGAGTGGACGAAAATGTCAGCCACCCCTATTAACAGAGGGCGGCTACTGTAGCAACTGCCCGCCCCTGGAAATGAATTACTAGGGCGGACAGGGGGCTAACCCCCTGGAAATCAGATCCATTTCCAGAGGCAGATGAGCGCATGATCCACCTTTGGAAATGGCTTTCATTTACTGCGGCGGATGGTCCCACAATCCGCCCCTAAAAAAATTGAAACTAGCGCATGGGGCAACGCATAGGCGGCTAAAATCATCAGACACCATATGTGTGGCCCCGCAGCCCCTTTCTCCCCTTATCTTCTCCTCCACTCCCTTTCTCACTCACTCTCTCTCCTTTATCCTCTCCTCCTTCTCCTCGAGGTGGCCAGGGAGTGGCGCCCCCGACGGTGGCCCAGCCAGGCCCCGCGGGCGGACCCTATTGATATTTTTGCCTTGTGTGTACTTTCCCAGGGTAATATCCGTGAGGCGGATGATAGTAACCCCTGTTTTGATCCCACTATATCCGTGGATGGACCTAGGGGATATTGTCTAGAGATAGACACTGGTTGGTACGGTCTCATCGGCAGTACCGCCTAAAGCTAAGGTATGGACTGATTGAATGTGTGTGTAAAGTGTACAAACTCTGCAGAGTCATTAATCTATCTAGAGAGCTAAGGCTCAGGGTCACTAGCTCACTAGCTCACATAGTTAAAGCTCCTGTCGATTAGCAATCATGTGTTTACATAACTTGGGTGTTAGTGAGGAAGGGCTGAGGCCCTAAGAGAGTTATTTCAGAATGAGGCGTAAGCCGGCTTAGGAGGACCCTGGCGGTCTGTAATGCTCTTTAAAACGTGGGAACTAGTAGGGGAGGTAACATTCCCCCTCGAGGGCCAACAACTTCGTAAAAGTACTTTCTTCGTTTTCTTTTCCCAAAACTCACCTCAACTTGCATAAAATGAGTTTCTTGATAAAACCAAACCTTGTGTCCCTTTCCTTGAACATCCCTGCATTTTATATAATTTCAACGCTAGGATTTGCTAAGTACAACTATTAGTGTTCTCAACCTTGCTTTCGTTATACAAGTTAGACATTCCGGTTATAAATTCATTCTGCCTGTGGATTGGGCGACTGCGCCACACCCCGCTACGCAAAGGTGAAAAACTAATTTTTCATAATTTTATGCATCTTTTATTGTTTTGATGACGAGGACTGTATCAGCTACTGATCTAGAGGGCGGTCCCCACAACCAACCGGTACTAAATGACCACCTTCAGTACCAGTTATTTGGACTGATACTAAAGGTTCCCTTTAGTACCGGTTGTTCAACCAGGTTTGAGACCGGTAGTAAAGGTGGATTCCTCAGTAGTGGGTGGTGCATCAGACCCCCTATTCTTGTTATATACCAGGAGCAGTACTAGTTTTCACACCCAGTTGTAGAACTGCGAGTAATACCCCTAGGTATTGATCCCTCGTATGCACTACCGGTTCACATTCCAGAATGAGGAGTGATGTCCATTTATATAGTAGTGTGATTTAAAAGGATAAATATAGTTTCCATTAATTAGTTGGTGATGTGGCGTAACGTTGTTGCTTATTGCGTTTTGTTTTCAAGATTACAGGAAAGACCATTTGTGCGGGGGAGTACCATTTCATATATACATATATCTTTCCATGGCGTGTATTATATATGGTTTTGCTCTTGGAAGTTGTTGTGGGTACGGCCTCACGGTCTCCTCATCATCCTTCAATGAAGAAAGTGATGCACTTATATGAACGTACTCATTCTCTATATTCGACGACCTAGTATCGGAGACCTCCCAAGTCTTTGCCTGATAATTAAGCACGTGATCAAGTTGGCTTTCCAAAGTCTCGTTAGCAGTAGCTTAATACATAAATTTTATTATTACCCGTACGTCTTGTTGATGTGCAGAAAGTCCTGCCGAACGGTGCTTTTAGTGCAAATTTAATTAAATAGATGCCGATTGTGCCACGTTTCATAGTAAACCAAAATAAACTTGCTGAAGTTAGCCACGCCTTCCTTGGTGTCTCCCGGTGTTGATTATTTAGGTCCAGTGTAACAAGCATGATATGACGTTGAAGGATAAAGAACAACACCCAAGTGGAGTGGGAAGAAATCGAGTGCTCATCATGTGTACGAGTCACCATGACATGCCGGTTTTGATGATGCCCTAACTGCAAAGATAAGTACTTACCACACAATACTAGCTAGTATACTACACAAAGCATGTGTTGTATGATGTAAGCATGCAGTCCCTGGATGATGCAACCAAATTAATGCATGTCCGGTAATTAACGTTGTGTTGAAATTTTTTCCGTGCCAGCAAAACAAAGTGTCTCCAAAAGGCATGTTTTTAGTCACCGTCACTGTAACTGAATTCTTTGCGTAGTTTGCTATTGCTTAACTGCACGCATAAATCAGTTTAACATTCAAATAAGTGAAGGCGCAGAAGAAAGAACCAGCACATGAGGAGAAGGGATCCAAAGCATAAGTGATTTTAAACCAAAAGCGTCTGAAGCCTGAAGTTTAGCAAATGCAAAGCCCTTGAGAGAGTTTGAACAAATGGATGGGATCCCGATCGATTTAGCGAAATATTCGACTAAAGGAGAATATATCCAAACGAAAAAGGATCAGCCAGAGCTGTGGAAACAGATTTCCCGTCGGAGAGACACACTGGGTATGTGCTTGATAGAGAATCAAGTCGGAGAGACACACTGGGTATGTGCTTGATAGAGAATCAACTGGAGAGATAATTCAAAAACTTTTCAGTGAAGAAGAGGAAGTAGACCAAGATCACATTGCTGAAGTGAAAAGAATTATGGGAGTAAAGCCCGAAGCATCACAATTTGCTAGTCTTGCGAAGGTATATGCAATTGAGACTGATCACAATGAAGGAACACCATTACCTACGCCACATATCAAATGCACAATTAATGGTGAGAATATCCACGAGGCACTCTACGACATTGGAGCACATGTAAGTGTTATGTCTTCAAAAGTTTATGATGAGCTTTACAGTAAAACTTTGAATCATGCTCCAAGCCAATCAAATTAACCATGGGAGATGGTAGAACAATCAAACCTCTGGGTGTGGTTAGAGATCTAGATGTTGTTGTCTCTAGTAAAGCTATTCCGACTGATTTCTTTGTAATTGATGCTTACCATGATGAACATGGTGACATAATTCTTGGTAGGCCTTTTCTTAAGTTGTTTAATACTGTTCTTGATGATGGAAAAGGGAAAGTCACTATTAATCTTAATGGAGTTAAAACATACATATGATTTTCTGCATGTTTCTCACCATAATTTGTCACTACCGCCTGATGGCGAGGAGGTAGAGAGCGTTCATTTTGCTGAAAATTTCAGGGATCCTCTCTTGAGAGAAATGAAAAATAATGCAAAAGAGGACAACCATGATGAAGAATTGGGAGAAGCGACAGAAGCATTGACAGCACGAGACGGAACTCTGGAGGAGAAAAAATTCAAAGACCTAGGAGATTTGGTACAAGAAGAACCGGAAGCACCAGATGTCAAGCAGAAGCCATTACCAAGGTGTTAACTATATGAATATTTGGGGAACAACAAGACGTATCGAATCATTGTTAGCGATGAACTGAGCAAAGAATTAACTGAAAAGGCGCTGAATTTACTGAGGAAACATCAGAAAGTGATTGGATACACCATCAATGATTTGAAAGGGATCAGCCTAGCCTTTTGTAGTCACAGGATACAATTGGAAGATCAATATAAGCCTGTTGTGGAGAATCAGAGAAGACTCAACCATGCCATGTGCGACGTTGTGAAGAAAGAAGTGATCAAGTTGCTCAACGTTGGGATAATTTATTCGGTGCCAAACAGTGAATGGGTGAGCCCAGTGCATTATGTGCCGAAGAAAGGAGGATTAGCTGTTGTGAAAAATGAGAAGAATGAGCTGATCCCTCACTGGACAGTAACTGGATGGAGGATGTGTGTGGACTACCGGAAGTTAAACAAGCCAACTAGGAAGGATCATTTTCCTCTGCCATTCATTGGTGAGATGCCGGAAAGGTTAGCAAATCACTCTCACTTTTGCTACCTTGATGGATATTCCAGGTTCTTCCAAATTACTATACATCCAGATGATCAACACAAAACTACATTCACATGTCCCTATGAAACTTTCGCTTATAGAAGAATGCCTTTCAGGTTATGCAATGCACCCACATCCTTTCAGCGCTGCATGATGGCTGGGGTAATTTTTGCTTAGATAAATCTTTGAACACCCATACTTTAATTATCTTTGCTGCTCCTCTGATTTTTTGTTTAAAGGGCTAGGTGCTTGACTTGCTTGCTCATGTTTGTTTCAAGATCTTTGTTCAATCTCTTCGAAGGATTGTGGTCGCCTGACTTGCTCGAGAATGAGTAAGAGCTAAGCGGGGTGGGGGGGGGAGGGTTGTTGGCGCTCATTATTGACACCTTTTTAGTGTCATTTAAGTGGTGTTTTTGGATTAATTCTTATACTAACCCGCCATTTGGAATGTGAAATAACCCCATTATTGCATATGTGTTGTATTTTGTAGCACATTGTGTTTTGATAGGAAATACGACATAATAAAAGGGATTTTAGGTGGAGCTTGATGGAAAATTGGACATAGGTCATCAAGAAGGGCCTACACATGAAAGAGCATGACTAGATGGGCTAGAAAGGGCCCAGGCTGATCAGCCTGGGACCCATATAGGCCGATTGGCCTAGCCTATTCTGAGGCCCAGTTGTGCTCCCCTTTCTTCAGTGAGAAGTCTATGATACATCTATGGTTTTTCCACCGACCATTCGTCCAGAGCATCCTCCCACGAAGGTCTTTAAATACCTCTTGAAGGATCACATCCAGGAGAGAGAGAAGGAGGAGAATACCACGCACACACCATTCCACTACCGCCACAAGGTCGGGAACAGCAACAAGGTTGGATCTACAGAAGGCCACCCGAGGCAGAGCTCGGGAGGAGGAAGAAACACCCCAAGCCGATCGGCTTGGAGGTGCTTAGGCTGATCGGCCTGGGGCTTTCCTTCCCCCATTCATCGTCTCCTTCAATCCAGTTGATCTCCAGGGCATCCTTTACCCAATTGTGTGCCATCATGTGTAAGATCATAGGGTAAAGTCTCTGTTTGTCCTTGGGATTGTATGGAGATCTTGATTTGTAATCGCCGAACCTCTTGTTGAAAGATCAGTTTCTTATCATTCATGTCTTGATGATGCTTTTTCATATAATGGCTGGCCAGCGCTACTTTGGGTTGCTTTGTTGCTTACCTAGAACAATCATCTTGCCATGTTCCTTTTGTTCAATAGTTGATTATCTTTGTGTAGTGATAGTACACAGGAGGGAGAGTGTTGAGCATGGTTCACATTCACTCACAATAACACTTAGATCTGGTTTGTTCACTCTTGGGACAAGTGTTCCATCTACCTTGTTCATACCTTATACTCTCTATCTTCTTTGATCTAGATTGCTTAGCTCTTTTATTAATACAATCATATTCAATACATAGAGCTTTCCGGTTACATAGATCAGTACTTAGTTAAGCATGGAAATCCATTGTTCCATGGATTGATAAACCTTGGGGGAGTACTCTAAGGAAAAAGGTACAATTGATCCGTGCGCTTGTGGTTCACAAATTGGCGCGCTAACAGACCCCAACAGTGGCTCCCCTTGGGGGTGCGGCCGCCCATGACCTATGGCTCCCAGCTTGGGTTCGGTGGCCGCTAGCTCACATGTGCGCGGAGCTCCCAGTGGGAGCGCGGTAGCAGGCGGCTCCCCGTGGGGCATGGTGGCTGGCAGTGCGCACGTGAGGACGCGATGGGCGGCGGTGGCGGGGGGGGGGGGGGACGGCACATGGCATGCATGCATGCGTGGCTCCTCGTGGGGCCGCGACAACTGGCGGCAGCGTGGCGGCCGGCGGCGCAGGCTCCCCGACAGGGGTGGAGGTGGCTGGCGGTGTGCAGCTCCATGGCAAGGCCTAGCGGCGAGGCTCCATGCGAGGCCAGTGGTAGGCTAGGGCACGCGGCAGTGCAGCTCCACGCTAGAGCGCCCACCGGGGCCTGACGGCTGGCGGCACGCTTGCTAGCCATTTTTCCTTTTTTTTATCGATCACTAAGGGTGGGTGACAGGGTGATCTGTCCATGTAAATGCCATTTGCAGAGGCGGTTGAAGGTATAACCTGCCCCTGTACATGCCATTTGCAAGGGTGGGCACCCCACCACCTACGTATGGAAATAGCTTTACAGGGATGGATAGTTACCCGCTCCTAGGAATATCTGAGGGCGCAGTGGTTTTGGAGGCGAACTACAACATGTGTTCTTAGAAGGATAGTAACTTTGACACCCAATTACATTGGCTTACCATTTGAACAACCATGTCCTAGAAATATCCGAGGGTACAGTGGTTCTTTACACACTCGGAGGCAAACTACAACACATCTTGTTAGAAGGATAAGCTTCGACACCCGACTCCGCTCGGCCTTCGCTTCCGTTTGAGTGTGTTCATTTATTGTTATTCCTGTCCTATGAAACCCTGAGGGGCCCTTCGCTGGTCCTGTGCTCACCGGTTCCGTGCTTCAGTGTCTTGCTACGATCGATCCTCCAAAGGTCTTCGCCCATTGCCTGAACAACTTATTGATGATCCATGACTTAGTAACCAAAAATTTTCCATGCTGCTTTGCATATATGCCGCAGGATCATACATTGATGCAGACCCAAAATGGTTCAATTGTTAATAAAGATTGAAGGAAGACTAGTATTTGGTGAGCCTGGTAATATGGTTTGGCTCGCTGAATCAAGTATAATGCTCCCTTCCATTTTGTTACTACGAATCAGCTATGACAGTAAAGAAATTATTTCTGCCATGCCATGATTACAATAGGATGTAAGGTAACATGATGAATAAAGCTAGCTAATCACAATGTTTTGTGAGCAAATCAAAATTAAACCTTCAAAATTCTGCCATCTTTGAATTATTGGTATAGTGTTAGCATCTCTTGCTTAGTGGGAAGATATATTGATGTTAAAATGTTAACACGATATGATAGTTTCCTATTGCTATCAAATTGAAGTTCTCATCCCATGTTGGTTTTGCTTCAAGATTTATGTATGTTTGTGTTTTGATAATCGCAGGAAGCTCGACAAACGCTTTGCCATGGGATGAGAGTGCATTCAAGATTATGTTTGTATTTGGTTGTTTACGATTGCGATTGTCACATGTTTTTCATGATGTGTTGCATAGTTGCAACACGGTTTTCAGAAACAATATGTATATATTGTGCTTGCATGGGTGTTGCAGGGGACTAAAGTAGAGCTTGAAACCTCACACAAGTATCTGCCATTTTTTAACCGGCAGTAGAATGTTTCTGTTCTGTAGTAGCAGCATATCTTAAAATACCATGATGGTTGCCTACTGTTTATTAGTCAAAGTTGAGCCCTGTTTAACTACTTTTGCAGCTGTCAAGTGTACTAACTGTCATGCGTTCCATCCAGGTTGTTGCATTGGCTTCATGCCAAATTTCAGGAAGCTCATCACACAAATGAAGCAATGCAAACCATGCAGGTAGCATTGTACTCCATCCAGGACACCAAACTGACCCATCATGCATAAGCTTGATTCTCCCTCTTGGCTACATGTATATAAGACCCCATAAAAGGTCTCCCAACACTGCTACTAGTGTGAGACCTGAATTACTTATTAGTAACTTTTCACTGGTTCTGGTTTTGATAGTTAACGTGTTAGGCTCCTCTGGCCCTCCAAAATTGATGAACTCCTGCTTTCCTTCAGAACTTTCTTGAGACATTAGAGAAAACTGAAGCGTGTGGAAGGACATATCAGTGGAGAAGATGCTGGGGCCTATCTGCAGTGTAAATGAAGGTCGGTCCGTTGATAGTGCCCGCAGCATCTTGTAACTAGAAAGGAAGAAGCAACTTGTTGAAATCAAGGATGGATCAGTAAGCTCTGTGCAAGGTCCTGGGAAGACTGCTGCTGAATAACCACAGAAACGTCTGAACATGACCAAGAATTTGAGTATTGGCTTTCCAGAATATGTAACTTGAGTTCAATCTAAGTTTAGAAGAGTAGAATGCTTAAGCTTGTAAGTAATGCCATAATCTCGAAGCACGAAAGACTGATCGAACTAAAAAGTTCTTTCAAGGCTGTAATGATTGAACCAAACAAAGCTATGATCCTACAGGTAGCATAATCGAGCTTTACGGATATTGAATTGGAGGAACAAATTAAAAGATGAGACACCTGAAAAAAGCTGAAGCGATGAAATGTGAAAACTTCAATAATCTAACTACAAGTCCATTATTCATTTCATAACAGGGGCGTACCTATTCCAAATTCCAAGATCCTAGCTCCATTTGCAAGGATGGAATCCCATGAGTAGCACACCGCCACATTGAAGAGAGGTTGGATCCAAACCACTCTAACCATGAGATACCCCTTCACTAAAATACCCCTACCAGGTATAACAACAAATACACTATAACTAATTAAGTGCCACGATGAATGGACTATTGTGTGTATCGTGTGGCGTTGTACAGGAAGCTAGAGACTAGAGACACATATAGTCAATGTGTGGAGGTGTACACGCTGCACTAAAAAGAGGTTCGATCTATTTGCCAGCTATCCACACATTCTAGTATTTGCTCACCTTCAACTTGGGGTTTTTCTCCTTTCCTACTAAAACACAGAAATGAACATATCCCATAATGCCCAGTAATTAACAAATTGTGATGCCTCAAAGAGGAATGTGAATAGGCTGCTTATTCCATACAGTGTGCGCAATATGTCCACATCTTCTTCCTGGACCACAGAGACTGAAGCTTAGATGCAGGAACTGAAGGAAGAAAAGATGACAAAGAAGTAGAAAACCTATGTACAAGGTCGACCCGAACTGGATGAAGCAAAAGGGGCATAAATAGCTATGCACTACAGATTCCCGTTCACTCATAGCAACACAATTTCATCTGTTTAACCACATCATACCATTTCCTCTCCACTGGCCCATAGGCGACGCAAACTGAGGACCATTAGAGAGTACGACTAGCTGGTTTCTGGAGTGTTCTATGGGCAGCGGTCATCCCAGATTGGCACTACGTACCCAATGCTTACCACATTACTTATCGGTTATAGACTTGAGATCCGAGACTAAAATGTGAGGAAAGAAGTGCAGATCTGTTCCGTCCAATGGAATATACGGAAGAACACAGTACCGTTCACTATAGAGTGGATCTGGTCTGTCCATTAACTATGGAAGAACACAGTACCTTACAATAAGCACCACTGCCACCACCACTCTTTCGCTTTTAGCAAGTAGATATATCTGCAGGAAGCTTGATACATCGCGACCCTCACAGAGGTTTGTGATGATGCATTTCATGGTAGCAGCACGGTTTTCACTGACATTGTGTACATATTATTGTGCTTGCATGGTATGCTGCAGGGGACAAAAGTAGAGCTCGAAACCTCACATACATTGTCTGCCATCTTTTAACCGGCAGTTGAATTTTTCTGTTCAATAGTAGCAGCATATATCTCATGTCGTGGATGAAACATTGACCTGAAAATGCCAAGGATGCATGCCTACTTCTTTAGTCAAAGTTGAGCCTAGTTTGACTATTTTTTTCCAGTTATCAAGTGTATTAACGGTCATGCGTTCCATCCAGGTTGTTGCATTGGCTTCATGCCAAGTTTCAGGAAGCTCACACAAATGAAGCATGCAAACCATGCAGGTAGCGTTGTACTCAATCCAGAGCACCAAACTGACCCATCATGCACGATCTTGATTCTCCCTCGTGGCTACATGTATATAACACCCCATAAAAGGTGTCCCAACGCTGCTACTAGTGTGATCGATCAGATCACCCACTTTCAGACTTTCCAAGGTGGGCTTTCAGTGATGTCCCAAGAAAGTTTCCTAATCAGTGTATTCATATAACGTTAACCATTTAGGCTCCTCTGGCCCGCTGGCGACACCATTTGAAACAAAATTGACGAACTCTTGGTTTCTTTTAGAACTTTCCTGAGACATTAGAGAAAACTGAAGCGTGTGGAAGGACATATCAACGGTGAAGCTAGATCATGCTGGGGCCTATCTACAATGTAAATAGCGGTGAAGGGCCTGGAAAGGACTGTAACCATCAGAAATGTTGGAACAACGCCAAGAATTTTCAGTATTATTTTTCAGAATATGTAACTTGAGTTTAATCATAGTTTAGAGTAGAAAAATGCTTAAGCTTGCAAATATTGCCATAATCTCAAAGCACAAAAGACAGATTTAATTTAAAAAAATCTTTCAAAGATGTAATAATGAAACAAAACCAAATAAAGCTGTGATTCTACGGTAGCATTATTGAATTTTATGAAGATTGAATTAGAGGAACAAGTTAAAAATAAGAGACACCTGAAAAAACTGAAGAGGTGAAATGTGATAAATTAAATAGTCCATTATTCATCAATCCATAACAGAGGGTCAGAGGTCATGCCTATTCCAAATTCTAGCTCCATTTGCGAGGTGGGAATACGATGAGTACAAGAGAAGTTGCATGCCGACATTAACAAGTCACCGGAAACGGAACTCAGCCACAAGAACAGATATATGCACGTATGTAACTGTCAAATATAATATATAAAATACTACCGAACAATATATATATACATATACAAGGTAATGTATCCATCCCAAATTGTAGATCATTTTAGCATATGTAGGTTCATATATATACACTATGTCTAGTAATATAGTGCAAACTATGAATCTAGAAATACCAAAACGACCTACAATTTGGAACGGAAGGTGCGCAATGATTTGATATATATATTACTGGAGGAGCTAGAAATAGGGCATAATGCATCGTGCTAGCGAACTGAGCAACGTTTAAACAGGCTAGTAAGTAGTAACAGATTCTGGGATGGGCTAATAGCGTGGAGAGAGTGCGCATACATGTGCATGCAGAAGAGGCAAGACTGATTTGCATTGAACAGATTCAACAGCTGGGTGTCGCGGGGTTGTCGCCTCCTGACTCCGTGACAACAACTTCATTGCCAGCTACTGAGGCCCCGCCTTCCTGTTCTTTCACGGAAACATCATCACCATTGTCGGATAGGAATTGGGAAGGAATTTGATTATGTTACCATGCACAGCACGTACCTCTTTGTCGTCTTGGTCTGTCGATTGTTTGCGTCGTTCATTGTGATGGAGTTCGATTCTGGGACGGTTGGGATGGAGATTTGCTGTGTGCCTCAGCTCAGCCTCTGCCTTCTCCACATCATCAGCAGAGGCACCCTCACAGTCGACAGCTATTTGGACACTGCGAAGCGAAGGGAGGCACTCCAGCCTGAGATCACCGCAACTACCATTTCCATCCTTATATAAGGCCCTAACGGGAACGTCAAACCAAAGTTCTTGGAGGTTCGGCATCACGGGTGGTGGTGCTATTGATCTACTGTACTCGTCCTTTGTTTTGGAACCAAAGGCTATAACACCCATCCCATTCCAGATGCTAAATGAAACACCAGTGGAGTCCTCATTGAGCACCAACTGGACCATCCAGCCATATAAGAAGCAAAATCTCAACTTCTTGAAGAAGCCATCGACCGCAGTAATATTAGCTAAAGTTGCCGTGCAAGCCATCGACGGCCGAGCCGTTGACAACCCGAGGTAACGGAGCTCTGGCAACCCACCCAAGTTTCGCAGACTTGACTCATCCATATGTTCCACACGCAACCACAAGTAGCGGAGGATGGGGAGATGCGCGGGACTAATCCATGCTGGCAGCTGACGGAATGATATAAAACCTAAACCCAAATGCCGGAGATGCCGCGGAAGCACCACTCTGTCCCACTTCCTCATTGCGGCTTCACCATTACCATTATCATCCACCCCTCGTAGATGCTGGAGCTTGTGGAGATTGCCTAGTGACTGCACTAGATCTGACTGCACCATCCCTTTCAACATGCCAATAATGTCGAGCACCCTGACTTCGCTCCCTCTGTCCCAAATGCCAGAGATGTGGAGCTTGTGGAGCTTGTGGAGATTGCCTAGTGACTTCACTAGATCTGACTGCACCATCCCTTTCAACGTGCCAATAATGTCGAGCACCCTAACTTCGCTCTGGTTGCCAACGTCCTTCATAAATTGCCGCTGGGACTCCTCATCCAGGTTATCAATACGTATACGCAGGTACTCTAATGATGTCACCTTCCTCAGGAATGACCCATTCGGCGTGCATGTATCGAAGTCACCACTTAGGCAGACCAGCTGCGTTAATTGGCAAACGCCTGATGGCAGTACCCCTATGCCAGAATCTTGCAAGTCAAGTGTTTGTAGAAACTTCAGTTTTCCTATTTCTTCCGGGAGCTCATAATAACTACCACAAAATGTATTTCGTAGACCAAGGTACCTCAAATGAAGTAGATTTCCAAGGTCCTTTAGACCTTGCCAGCCTTCCCAAGGTACTCTGCATCCCTCTAAATCTAGCACTCGCATGAGTTTAAAGCTTGGATGCAAGACCCAATGACTATCAATATTACACCTACAGGCAACAAATGACCTCACTTGTGCCATGTCCATGTGATCGTCCTGCTGAGTTTGCTTCATAATTCTATTCTGGTGAGCTAACCTGCGCACCTTGTTCTGATGTGGTGATGTTCCTTCATCATCATTTGAGATAGTCACAAAGTTTTCTTTATATGACAAGTCACGGATGAGATCAAGCACCATGTCATGAACACGACAGCCACCTACTATGCCTGTGTAACCTGACTCGACCGCCTGGATCATGCTTCTATTTATGAGCTGATTGAAGTATTCCTCTCCCCGCTGAAACAAGCTGGTTCCTCTTCTCTTCTCCACGAAACCTTCAGCTATCCATTTCCATATCAAAGAATCTTTCTCAATCACATAGTCTTCTGGATACACACTTAGATACAGTAAGCAGGTCCTTAGATAAGAAGGCAGATCATAGTAGCTAAGAGACAATATCCACTCAGTATCATCTACTTGTTGGTTACCGTTACCACGATAGAAACCAGGAGAGTTGCACAGATCAAACCAATCTTCTCTTGATTTACCCACCAGCAAACTGGCCATTGTGATGATAGCTAATGGTATACCACCACATTTTTTCAGAATCTTTTCAGATGCCGCAGCAGGGTGATTAGCAGGATATTCACCATTAACACCAAACAACCTCGTTTTGAATAATTTCTCTGAGTGATCAGGGGAAAGTGTGCGTAGCTCGTAAACCTCCTCCCTACTGGCTACATCTCGATTGCGAGTAGTTGTGATTACTCTACTTCCACTATCATTCTCAACAAAGGCTGATTTAATTGTCATCCAAGTTGGTATGTCCCATACATCATCAATAATGATGAAGTACCTAGCAACATGAAAGTACATATCAATACCCAAAGTTGATAAACCGTTGAGCATGTATAAAAGAAAAGAAGAGTGACAAAGTATAGAATAAAATCATAAAAATGCTAGCAAAAATTTACTAATGTAATGTATTTTATTACCTGAAATCTACTCAATATTTATGATCTTGATGTAAATATTTTAGTTTATAAAGTAAACCTTATGTTTATAAACACAGGAGAGTTTTATCTACAATAGAGTCTCATTCCTTAAAGTTCAATTGTTGTAGTATAATGATATATAGCATATCAGGGAGTAACTTTAAATGTCTACGTCCAATTGATAGCATATCAAAGACTACATTGGAATAGTCTATGGCTACGATACAGTTAAGGAATAGCAACCGCTTGGTGCTCACGTTGAAGCCTCCAATTTGTGAAAGTTGTGCTCAACTAAAAATTCATAAGGAAACAGGAACATTTTCATAACTCTACAATGTAAGCTTCCAATGGCAATCACACACAAGTGGTGTGGCATAGAAAAAGATGAAGCGGAGAAACTACTAATTTGATGTGATATGCTTGTCATCTAGCTAAGAGCATAAATATAAGTGGCTACTAATCAATGCATACCTCTTGTTTTGGAGGAATTTTCGGAGTTCTCCAATAAGCAGGGATTCGTTCTTTACATCACGAATGGCCTTGTACTCCTTTTTGTCGAGAAGAAGGAAGATTTCTTTGAAGACTTGTGCCAGGTCAGGTTTCCGGCCAACGGAAAGAAAGGCTCCACAATCATATCGTGGACCAAGCTCATCGTAAACCGCCTTGGCAAGAGTCGTCTTGCCCAGTCCCCCAACTCCAACCACAGAAACTATCTTCATCTTTCTGCTGTTGCTGCTTCTGCCAGAGACGTCAGAATCTGCATTGCCGTGAGACGCCGGCAGAAGCATGGCTTTTCTTTTTCTTTTTCTGTTTTTGAGATCAGGCTGAAGCATGGCTATGAGCTCCGCCCTCGCATTGTCGATGCCGATGAGCTGCGCCGCTTCCTTGTGCATGTCCGCAAGGCGAGGATCCGGCTTCGTTGGCAACGCAGGTTGCGACACCGCAACAGAGAACCTGTCGCGGCGCTCATCCACCGCTTGGAGGCGCTTCTTCATGTCCTTGATCGCGCCGGCGATGGTGTGGCGCGCCTTGCTCTTTTTGAGCAAGTCGGCAATATTCTTGTGGAGACGTTTGAGCAGGCCATCCTTCTTCTCAGCTGGATCAGCCACCTCGATGAGGCAGGTGTCGAGGATGTCCTCCATGTCGTAGGATGCCTCCCTGACCTCGCGAGCCCAGAGCCGGACCTGGGGATCGAGCTGCTCTGGCGGCACCTCGCCCACCTTGCTGAGAGCCGTCTGCGCACTCTCGAGCTCATGTTTCAAAGACTCGATTTGCTCAGGCAGGCCCTTCTGCAGCTTGTACTCCTCATGGAGCAGCTCGCAAAGCTTGCCGATGACGTTGCCCACTGCCCCGGCTACAAGATCCATGCCTAGCTCTTGAGATGAAAAAATAAGCTTGGCAATTGCAGAGCTGATATAACAGGTTCAGCATTAATACATGTAAACACCTGCAAGCATACAACGCCATTGACAGTAAACACGTGATAGAAATATGTAAGTATGCTTGATGACTATCGCTGTATAGACAATGTATACATGTACGAAGGAAGTGACGAAAATGAAGATTTTAATGCCAAACACATAGCTCAAACTAAAGGTTCCTGTAATAAACACATATCAAATGTGGATGAAAAAGTGATCACAATCGAATAAAGATAACTAAGCGCTGGTGGACTAGTAGGTTATTAACTGGAGGGACGGGGCTAATTTCATTAATATGCTGCTAGATCTAGTGCTACTATATATATCTTAGTCAACAGGGGTGCAAAAGGGAGATATATGCAATAAACATTACAGTAACTGATGACTATGGACTCACCCAGGCATGCATCAAGTTGACACAAGTGCAATCCAATATCAATATGTATGTGTAAGAACGGTAGCAAGGTGGTAGCAGTGTATCACTGATACTAGATCTCTACGAGCTCTAATAAGGAGCAATGAAAAACAGCAGCTGTGTATGATCTTTAATTACTCATGCCTTTTTTTTCTTCAGAAGGACCTACAACCTTTGCTAACGCTCTCGTTCCCGCATTAATCATCAACCTTTCTAACAGAGAAACTCAGAGAAATTTACGCAGGCACGCTAATTGTGAAACCTGCCAGCTAAGATTTAAAGCACAAACGAGAAGCATGGAAATGGGAAGCCAGAAGAGAAAAAATAATGCGTCTGAGGACAATTCATTCAAAAGAAAGAAAGAAATCTAGATCGAGGCCATTAAGCAAGAATTATAGATAAGATATGGGGAGCCAAATTAAAGTCACGCACCTTGCTGGTTCAGCTCTTCGATTGTGCTTGAGGATTGAATGAAGGATTGATGGGTGGTTGAGTTCAAGATGAAGCGCAACTTGTCGTGAATGAGCCAAGCACTGATAGATAGAGCTAGGGAGCCAAAGACACCCACCTTGCTGATTCAGCTCCTCGAATGTGCTTCAGATCTAGGTAGAGAGAATGAAGGATGGACGGGCTTTTATGAAGAAGACCACTGCTTGGTGGGGGTGATATCTGTTTGCTACCAAGGATGTGAGATATTGATCGGAGCTCCACACCACTGATTGGTGACGATGCGAGGACTAGACTTGGTTGCTGAGCCTCAGTAATTCTAATTCATCAGGGAAGGAAAGATGGCAGTATATAGCAGGCTAGTAGCATGTGTCTCTGTGCTTGCGTGCTCCGATCCCTCTGTCCACGTACAACCAGAGCAGCAAGTCAAGTCTTCGGGGTCCCGCGTTCCTAGCTTCCCTGTGCACTCATCTCCATGGCACAGAGAGCGTTCATCACGTGTCACATGGAGTGTCTTGGAAAGGGATGGCACGCAACTGTGATCCCGTGAATGGCATGGGAATGGGACGGCACACACTTCCGGAGTTAGGCATGTTTGTTTCAGCTGTAATTTTTGAACTTTTTTAAAAAGCTGCTGCTGGCTTTTTGGTTCTGAAAAACTAACACTAGCTTTTAGAAAATATGTTTAGTTTTTTGAGCTCTGAAAGCTACGAAAAGCTTCTAAAACTGAGTTTTTTTTCATATAAATTCAACTTTTATGGACTTCTAGCTTTGCGAAAGATGCATAAGAAATTCGAGCTTCCAACTTTTCACGCCAAGAAGCTGCCTAGAATCTCAAATAAACAGGGCCAAGCAAAGAAAGACTGTCAAAGCTATGAAGTTCATGGCATGCGAGCAATATATATTAGCTGCCCCAAAACAAGCTTTCCGACTTTGTTATATCCATCAGCCATCGGAAAACTTTCAGGACCACTCCAATTTTTCCTACACAGGAAAACTGAAAGTCTTTATCAAAATAGATGAATGAAGGACCTTCTGCAGCTTGTACTCCACCTGGAGCAGCTCGCCGAGCTTGCCATGATGCTGCCCACCGCCCCGGCCACAAGATCCATAGCCGATGCCGGCCGGAATAGGATATTGGCCGCTCCAATGGTGACTTATCAGCTAGACCACTGGACGATGGTACATACAGTCTAGGCAAGCTGGCCGAGATGCAAGTGGCTGGTATTCACATCCAAGTGGGAACCGGAATTATTGATCCTTCCATAGCACCGATGAACTGTTGACCCAAGCCCACAACGTTTCCGCGATCGTCCATATACTATATAATCCGAACGAACGAATTATATCAACAAAAAATCAAATCTAAGTTTGAATTAAATCCATCAAAGAAATTATAAGCTTTTCCATTTTCATTAAAATAAATCATTCTAGCTCAAAACCAACCAACGCCCTCATGAAGCATGGACGCACACACGACACTGACGATGACACCGTCGTCATTGTCTCCTACTCCCAATAAATAGAGCTCTAGAACTTGGGGAAAGGACTTTTGGCCATTTACGCATTTGCTTTCTCTCTTAAACTTTCTCACTCTCTCGTATATCACATATTCGGGATCTCTAATCCCAACAATTACAAGCAACCAAATAATCAGATCTAGGCAATCATGAATACCTAAAGAGTAAAGAAACATCATTCATGCACCTAAAGAGTAGGGAAGCATGAGATCATGCTTTAGTGAATTCTACTACTACATAAAACATTTCTAGGGATGGTTGAAATATTATTTGCAGGGTCAGGTCCGATGCCCGCCCCTACTTTTCGCAGCTAAAAATGGCACCCTGCAGATCAAATAAAAAGTAAAAAAAGCAAAAAGGGTGCTGGCCTCTGGCCGCGCCACCACTGCTCATCGGCGTTGGCCCTATCACTCGCCAGCCGCGCCGCCGCTGCTCGCCGGTGTTGGCCCCCGCCACGTGCTAGCTGCTGGGAGGGGTCTCGCCATTGCTGGCCGGCGGGGACAGTCCTGCGCCGGCACGAGCCCCCCCCCCCCCACCTCATGCAGCTCCCCAGCCTGCCGTGGGAGGGGCCCTCCCCTCCCTGCATTGCGCCGCTTGCCGGCCGGCCAAGGGAGGCGCAGCCCCGCTCGCCACGGGAGGCGAGCCCTCCTCGTCGCGCCGCACTTCTCGCTGGCCAGCCACGGGAGGAGGCCCTTCCCTTCCTATGCTGCTGTTGGCCGGCCGGCCAAGGGAGGGGCAGCGCGCCGCTTGCCAGCTAACCGCTTGAGGAGGGCCCTTCCCGCCGCCGCACCGCGCCACTCGCCGGCTGGCCGCAAGAGGGGGCCCTCCCCTCCCTGTGCTGCTCTATCACCGGCCGGCTAAGGATGAGGCAACCCCACGCGTCACGACACTCGCTAGCCTACCGCGGGAGGGGACCCTCCCCTCGCTGCGCTACGCCGGCCCGCCATGGGAGACCGACCGAGGGAGGGGGAACTCCCTGCGCTAAGGGAAACGGAGAGAGGGTGAGGGGAGAGGGGAAAGGGGAGGATAGGGATGAGGGAGAAGAGATAAGGTGAGGAGGATGAGCAGCGGAAATCTTTATGTCAATTGCAGGCGCAGGACTCATTTGCCGGCGTGGTGGATAGGGTGGTCCGCCTCTGCAGCGGGTGACAGGCCTTTCCGCGCCTGGAAATGGAGGTGCTTTTCAGGACGACTCGCCCCCTTGTCCGCCCCTGGTAATGAATTTTCAGGGATGGATGCTACAGTAGTCGCCCTGTTATCAGAGGTGGCTGATCTTTTCATCCGCCCTTGCAAAAAAATTGAGGGCATCCCTATAAATTATTTATGTAGTAGTGTTCGATCAATGGAAAAATTAAAAAATATATCATAAAATAGGCTGTGTATGTTTATTTTATAATTGAATGTCAAATAAAAATTTATAATTTATTACTTGTGCGGGTCACTTCGCTAGTTTAAATTGTTTACTCCATCAAGTCAAGTCTTGCGAGACCATCGAGGAGTGCTGCTAATGGGGGCTCGGTACAATAATTCATCGACCCCTCAGATGGATCAACACCACACCCATGTGTTCTCGCAACCGGACATGACGTGGTTTCATTTGTATGCTTCGATGTCAATCCGCACACAGCCACTTGATTTTATATGTGGATCTCATTGAATGGAAGTAGCTTTCCAGCAGGCAGGATGAAGAAAAAGTCCGCCTTGGTCACTGGAGAAGTGCTGGAAGAGACTTGAGCCACAGCTAGGGTACAGTGCACATCTCGTGCTGGGTCCTCCATATTCTTAAGCATCCAGTTCTCGCGAAGCTCCAACGATGGCGTCCGCCAGCTTCTTCGTGCTATGCATGCACGTACTTTCATCGTCATCGGTTTCATTCAGATACAACTTTTCCAACCCCTCGACTGATGACCCCTTGTGCCATCTCCATGCGGAGTTCGTCAGAAGCACTTCAGCTATCGAGCTGACAAAGAACCAACAAACAGGAACTATTTCCTACTGTTAGAGTATATTAGACAACTTTGGATATGGTTAGTTTAGGATTGATTGTAATTCTAGGATAACCTTCGAGAGGCTACTTGCTCTCCAAGCCATATACTCCTATATAATCAGCCTAAGGGGCTCAAGCAATATATCCCACGCATTATACGCAATCCCTATTGCTTTCATGGTATCACGAGTCTAGGTTACAAACTCTAGGCCTCCGGCTTCTGCTGCCCTCGCGCCGCCGCCGGGGAGATCAATCTCCGCTGGGGGCAGCGCCCTCGTAGGATGTGCGGTCGATCCCTCTGATCCTCATGGTCAAGCAGCAACCAGATCACCCCTCCACTCCTGGCGCATCCGGCCGACCCCGACCGCTCCGACCGGCAACCGCCCCCGACCGCCCCGGCGGCCGCGGGCACCCCTCCAGGCCGCAGTGGCACCCGGCGGCGGCGGCCGCCCTCCAGTGAGCGCCTGACCGCAACGGCAAGCGCCCCAACCGCAACGGCGAGCGCCCGACCGCGCGGGCGAGCATCCCGACCGCACCGGCGAGCGCCCCGACTGGCACCTCCGACCGGCGCATCCGGTTGCCCCGACCGCTCTGTCGGCACCTCCGACCGGCGCATCCGATCGCTCCGACCAACACGATCGGAGATGCCAGTCAGACCGGTTCTCCGTGGGCCTCTTCCTGCTGCTGCTGTTTTTCTTTTTCCCGATCAGAGATTGGGTTGGGTCGCCCTGCCGTCCCATCATTGCTTCATTGTCAACACTCCCGAAGATGAGGTTGTTGTTGTGCCCTTGAGGCTGCTATGGCAACGCTCGTGATCAAGCCATCCTCGTCGGCGACGCCGCCTTTTCAGGCGGTGGCGCCATCGATGCTGCTGGTCCTCATCACGCTGGCTCTCGGTCCGAGTCCGCACCTATTGGCATACGCTCGTGGACACCGCCGCCGACGCTGCTGAAGGAAGATGCAATTGCGCTCTTTAGCTGCACCATCTACCATCACGCTCAGCTCATCGTCCTGCTAACCCTGTCGATAAAAAGCTGTTGCTTTTGTGTATTCAGGCGCCTTCGCTGACGCTTTTGACTCGCGCCCTCCTCCACGGCTTCGATCACGTCCACCTCAACCTCAGCTACTTCAGCACTAAGGGGCTACCATCTGCTTGACAAGCCTCTTTGGCTCCCATTCCAGCCACAACATCTGCGACGCATTAACGGTTGCGATTGCGGGGGGATGTCATCTCTTTGGCCTATTCTTCAGTCTCATCATCTGCGCGCTCCCATTGTGACTGTGGGGGGATGTTAGAGTATACTAGGCAACTCCGGATATGGTTAGTTTAGGATTAATTGTAATCCCAGGATAACCTTCCTTATCTCTAGGAGAGGCTACTTGCCCTCCAAGCCATGTATTCCTATATAATCAGCCCAAGAGGCTCAAGCAATATATCCCACGCATTATACGCAATCCCTATTGCTTTCACCTACAGCCAAGGTCGGATTTGGTACCCTCACCCCGTGACGCTGTGGGATGAGGTCAACGCTTCACCGCCGCTTTCTTCTACAACATCACGCCCAAAATAAACTCCAACCAGTACCAGGACTGCAACGACTGGACATCTGAATCAGGCGACGGGATGACCTTCTTCCTCGTGGCTTGGCCTCACTCAAGTGACATCGGTCCTGTTTGGAATAGCAGTGGGTAGAAGCGCTTCTCAAATAAGCTGCACAAAAATGGAAAACGTGCTTTCCTGATAAGTGGGTTTGACCCATCTTCTGCATTTTAGTGCAAATGGGAGTGGTGTGGAGAAGTGACGGTCAGAATAAGCTAAAAAAGCGCACCATTCAGCTGTTAGTTTTCAGCTTATTTTGACTATAAGTAGGATTTAAACGGTTCCAAGCAAGATCGTCGTCCTGGCCAACTCAACTGGAGGTGGGGATCTCAACATTTTCAATTCCAGCAACCATATCAATGCGACGGGTGACAGACGCGTTGTTGCCGTCAAGTTCGACACGTTCTTCGGTGGTGATGACACATGGGACATCAACGGCCAGCACATCGGAATCGACGCCAACTCCATCGAGTCGGTGGCGACCAGCATCACTCCAGGGACGAACAACCTGACATCTCCTTTCACCAAGGCTGCCTTGGTCCGCTATGACAACTTGACCGACTTCGTTTCGAAATTACTGCTCAAGATACTAGTTCCTGTAACATCCGTCGTCCTCGTTTGTGCAGGCGTGGGGTCTCCTCCCATGGATGACGCGCACAAGAAGAAGAAATACCCAACCACACCATGGAACCGACAGTGAGGAGTCCGACGAGCGAAACAAGGACGAGGCTGACTTCGAGAGGGGCGCAGCTGGGCCAAGACGTTACCACTACCGCGACGTCGAGGAGAATTTGCTCGGGCGGGGAGGTTTTGGCAGTGTGTACCAGGGTCGCCTACCCAGTTGCGACGGCCAGCAGCAACAGGTGGTGGCCATCAAGAAGTTCTCGTCAGAGTCGGAGTCTCAGAGCAGGAAAGAGTTCGAGGCTGAAGTAAAGATCATAGGCCGTCTAAGGCATCGGAACCTTGTGCAACTGCTAGGCTGGTGTGATAGCTGGAAAGGACTCTTGCTCGTCTACGAGCTCGTGCCTGAAGGGAGCCTAGACAAACAGATCTATAGCAGCAAGTGATTCCTAAGTTGGCTCGAGAGGTAGAACAATAATGTCCTATAATATAGTTAATGGTTTTAGAACATTATAATATCAATATACCAGAAAAACTTTGTGATGGCGGGTACCGCACCCACCAGCAACCTTGAGCCAGCAGAAATGGCTATTTGCGCCAGCGCAGACGGTTCTGTGTTGGCGGGCCTCTTAAGCCACCCACCAGCACAGATGGTTTTTGTGCTGGCAGGTGCTTATGCCGCCCACCAGCAAAGATATTTTTAGGAAAAAAACAGCCGCGCATGGCAAGCTCTGCTCGACCGGCGCCAACAACCGCTCCTCCGCTGGCTGTCCACTGCTCGCCGTCACGCGCACCGGCAACTGCTCCTTCGCTGCTCAGCTGATGCTTGCCGCTCCCCGCGACGGTAGCCGCTCGCCCACCATCCGGCACTACTCACCGTTGCTTGGACCGGCCAGAGCACAGAGACAAGCAAGAGAGATAGGAGAGGAGGGCATTCATGACTTGACGCAGTTTACTTGAGCCGTCGTCGTGGCACGCGCGGCCGCACCGGCCGCTGCTGGTTCGCGATGGCCGCGGTTGTTAGCACTAATCTTGACTTAGCACATATGTGTGTGTCGCGTGCAATGCGCGTGTGTGTGTGCGTTCTCGTTTGAGTCAGTTAGCTCGTTTAGGGAGAGTCCGTGTCAGGCCAGGACGGCGAGGCGGTGTGGCCGCGTTCAAGCTATCTAGTAGGTTCGGCCAGATGGTGCGCGTGTACGGGCTCACGTTCGCGTCGTGGCCAAATTCAGCTCGCGTGTGGCGCGTGCTGATTAGTCTGTTAGGATTGCAGTTGCAAGGATGGCTGAATCGTTGGCCATGGTGTCAATAGCGGAAGGGAGCACGAACTGGCATGTGAGTGGAGTTGAGGACCGGTTCTTGCGGAGGAGTTTGGGGCTCGGAACGCAGAGAAGGCTGAGTCCACCGGGGTGGTGCGTGAGTACGCACCGAGCTCGCCATAGTGGGTTGTGTTGGCGCTGCGACTCCACTGGGCCTTTATATGGCCGTGTAATCCTTGTGTAAACTTCGGTTCGAGTCCTTGAGTTGAATAGTAAGCCAAGATACAGGCCGTTCGGCGGCCGCGGCATTCGTCGCCGGAAAACACTGTTCATCTTCCTCCTTGCGTCTGTGCGCGAGCGTGAGTGATATTAGGGCTAGGTTCCAACAATTGGTACCAGAGCCGTGTATGCCCAAGATCCTGCGCTACTACCTTGACTCCATGGCGATGGTTCCGCATAGTGCCGGGGGAAGTAGCGGTGTCTCGCTCGCGTAACCGCTGCTCTCCTCGACGAACTACACCGCGTGGGCGATCAAGGTGGAGGCCATCCTTGATGCTCAGGGCCTTTGGGAGGCCATGAATCCTGCGGAAGGCGAGGTGGCGGACGCACGGAAGGACAAGACGGCGAGGGCACAACTTCTTCAAGCGCTACCGGAGGACATTCTCTTGTAGGTGTCACAAAAGAAGACGGCGAAAGAGCTTTGGGACAGCCTCAAGACGAGGTTTGTCGGAGCCGACCGCGTCAAGGCCACTCGTCTTTCAACCTTGAAAGGTGAGTTCGACTTGCTGCGCATGAAGGAGGGGGAGCCATTGGATGACTAAGCCGGCAAAATTAGTGGCATGGCGGCGAAGTACGTCAACCTCGACGCAACACTCGACGACTCCGCCATGGTCAAGAAGCTCCTCGACACCGTCCCAGATCGGCTCTACCATGTCATTGCGGGGATCGAGCAGTTTTGTGACGTGGAGAAGATGCTGTTTGAGGAGGCGCATGGGAGGTTGAAGGCCTTCGACGAGCGTTCTCGACGGCGCACTCAAGCTAGCGAGACCAGTCATGGTTAGCTCCTGCTCACGGCGGCCGAGTGGCAGGCTCGGGAGAAGCTCAAGTCTCCGGGAAAGAAAGGTAAATGCTACAATTGCGGTGTCCGTGGACATTTTGCTAGGCAATGTCCCAAGCCAAAGAAGGAAGAAGCGCTCAATGCGATGGCGGATGATGAACCAACATTAGTTTGAAGTATGTCTAGGAAGTAGAATAAGCAAGTCAAGATTAGGGGGGAAATTGTTAGCACTAATCTTGACTCAGCACATATGTGTGTGTCACGTGCAACGTGCGCGTGTGTGTGCGTTCTCGTTTGAGTCAGTTAGCTTGTTTAGGGAGAGTCCGTGTCAGGCCAGGATGGCGGTGTGGCCGCGTTCAAGCTATCGTAGTAGGTTCGGCCGGATGGTGCGCGTGTACGGGCTCGCGTTTGCATCGTAACCAGATTCAGCTCGCGTGTGGCGCATGCTGATTAGTCTGTTAGGATTGCAGTTGCAGGGATGGCTGAATCGTTGGCCATGGCGTCAATAGTGGAAGGGAGCACGATCTGGCATGCGAGTGGAGTTGAGGACCGGTTCTTGCGGAGGAGTTTGGGGCTCGGAACGCAGAGAAGGCCGAGTCCGCCGAGGTGGTGTGTGAGTACGCACCGAGCTCGCCGTAGTGGGTTGTGTAGGCGCTGCGACTCCACTGGGCCTTTATATGGCCGTGTAATCCTTGTGTAAACTTCGGTTCGAGTCCTTGAGTTGAATAGTAAGCCAAGATAAAACACTGTTCTCCACCTTGCGTCTATGCGCGAGCGTGAGTGATATTAGGGCTAGGTTCCAACAGCGGTTCCTCCAGCCCACACCAGCCCTACCTCCGCCAGCCGTGGCTACTGCCACCTGCGCCACGGGAGGAATGAAAGGGATAAGGGGGAGAGAAACGAGAAAGAGATGTGAGGATAGGAGAGACTGAGAGCATGCTGATAAAAAGGAGAGAAGCAGTGTGTTTCGCTCGCGCTCACTAATGTGAATTTTCGTTTCCCGCACCACATTTACGCCATTTGCGCTGGCGGGCACAAATATGTGCTCAGAAATCTTTCTAAACTTTTTATTTTCTTTTAAATTTTTGAAATCAAGTGAAAAATTATTGAAACTCCTACAAAAGAATGTATATATGTAGTCTAATATATGTACAAATTATATTGAGATATATAGGATGATTTTTTTGGCAAGTTAGTTCACAAGTTGGAGAGTTTGAGTTGAGTCCTATGAAACATTATAAGTAATGTATGTATATTCCAGTTTTCTTAAAACATGTTGAAACTTTTATACCAAGGTTGTACACTCATAATATTATAACACTTTAGCTTTGCTTCATAACACTTTAGTTTCCTATTGCTATCAAATTGAAGTTCTCATCCCATGTTGGTTTTGCTTCAAGATTTATGTATGTCTGTGTTTTGATAATCGCAGGAAGCTCGACATACACTTCGCCATGGGATGAGAGTGCATTCAAGATGCATTGTATTTGGTTGTTTATGATTGCGATTTAAACATGTTTTTCATGATGTGTTGCATAGTTGCAACACGGTTTTCAGAAACAATATGTATATGTTGTGCTTGCATGGATGTTGCCGGGGACTAAAGTAGAGCTTGAAACCTCACACAAGTATCTGCCATTTTTTAACCGGCAGTAGAATGTTTCTATTCTGTAGTAGCAGCATATCTTAAAATACCATGATGGTTGCCTACTGTTTATTAGTCAAAGTTGTGTCCTGTTTAACTACTTTTGCAGCTGTCAAGTGTACTAACTGTCATGCGTTCAATCCAGGTTGTTGCATTGGCTTCATGCCAAGTTTCAGGAAGCTCACACAAATGAAGCATACAAACCATGCAGGTAGCGTTGTACTCAATCCAGAGCACCAAACTGACCCATCATGCACGATCTTGATTCTCCCTCGTGGCTACATGTATATAACACCCCATAAAAGGTGTCCCAACGCTGCTACTAGTGTGATCGATCAGATCACCCACTTTCAGACTTTCCAAGGTGGGCTTTCAGTGATGTCCCAAGAAAGTTTCCTAATCAGTGTATTCATATAACGTTAACCATTTAGGCTCCTCTGGCCCGCTGGCGACACCATTTGAAACAAAATTGACGAACTCTTGGTTTCTTTTAGAACTTTCCTGAGACATTAGAGAAAACTGAAGCGTGTGGAAGGACATATCAACGGTGAAGCTAGATCATGCTGGGGCCTATCTACAATGTAAATAGCGGTGAAGGGCCTGGAAAGGACTGTAACCATCAGAAATGTTGGAACAACGCCAAGAATTTTCAGTATTATTTTTCAGAATATGTAACTTGAGTTTAATCATAGTTTAGAGTAGAAAAATGCTTAAGCTTGCAAATATTGCCATAATCTCAAAGCACAAAAGACAGATTTAATTTAAAAAAATCTTTCAAAGATGTAATAATTAAACAAAACCTAATAAAGCTGTGATTCTACGGTAGCATGATTGAATTTTATGAAGATTGAATTAGAGGAACAAGTTAAAAAGAAGAGACACCTGAAAAAACTGAAGAGGTGAAATGTGAAAACTTAAATAACCGAATTACGAGTCCATTGTTCATCAATCCATAACAGAGGGTCAGAGGTCATGCCTATTCCAAATTCTAGCTCCATTTGCAAGGAGGGAATTCCATGAGTAGCACACCACTACAGTGAAGAGAGCTTGAATCCAAACCTCTCAAACCAGGAGTACTCCTTATCGGTTACAGACTTGAGACTAAAATGTCAGGAAAGAAATGCAGATGGGAAATTGACAATTCATGCACGGCCGTTAGTGCATGGCGGTTAGCGCCATCCTCGATGCGCGGCTCATGAAGCACCTCAGAACCTCAGCCAGGTCGCAAGGCAGGGTGGATGGTGCCTCTACTTTTTGAGTCAAAGTTGAGCCATGCTAAACTACTTGTGCAGCTGTCAAGGTGTCATGTGTTCCATTCCATCCAGGTTATTGCTTTGGTTTCTTCATAGTAGGAAGCTCACACAAATGAAGCAACACACCCATGCAGGTAGCGTTGTACTTCTCCCTGAACGCCACACCGGACCTGCACGCATAAACTTGTATATCAGACCAGATAAATGGTCGACACTGCATGCATGCATGGTTTCAGGCATTGTAAATTTCCCAAAGCTCAGACAAATCTCACACCATAATTATGCATCAAGGATTGCACACCTTTTTCATGGATGTATGGTGAACGGTGAGTGGCATATATGCATGTGTGAGGGGCTGAACTATATATATAACCACACAAAAAGTAAAATAGCTCCGCTAAACATAAACAATGACTGATCAGTCCACGAGAAAGAGAGACGTTGGGACTTCTTTTGTTAGGAGTTGGGACTCCTCACCATTCATTTGGGATGTTGGAGGAAACCAACCCAAATGTTGCAGAGCGCTTGTCCAACTTTATGGTACAATCTTCGTTCTCTCTTGGTTGTCTGCATAGCAGCTAAGATCCATCCTGCACTCTGGTGTGCTTTTCTCTAACTTGATTTTTCTTTATTCATCACCGCCCCTTAGTTCATCTCACTGATGGAGAAAGGGCACTCTGCTGCCACCTTAGCCGATAAACTAGAGATTTCTGATTCGATTCCTGTGCAATATATTGGGGACAATATGGAGCTAGGGGGTTTCTTGGGCCATGCAGAAACTGTCCCCTGTTAATGCTAGGCATGATAATGCTGTAAAATCTTATTAGGACTATAGAACTGAAGCACGAATCGGGGAACTAGTGGAGTTTAGAGCTGTCGTAGCTCAGTTGGTTAGGTTCTTTATCAGTGGAACCTGCTCGTATTTTTGGGGAATTATTTATTTAGTATTAGGCATATGTCTGTTGAAAGTGAGACGCTTGTTATAACTTCTTCGGTATGCCCAATCTGTAGTAGCCATTCAAAAGTTTGAGTGTGTGTACATGCGGTGTTGTGTATGTGTATCTTCCTTTGTACAGTATTTTTTAAAAAGTATAATATAATAATGTGCTACCTTGAGATGCTGGAGGACCCTTTGCCATTCCTTTTGCCACTCCACAAATTTCGTTTGAGATGCTGGAGGAAGCCAACTCAGCCATTAGAGTGGTCTTGGATTAGTCTGAGGTATACTCTTCTTCCTCTCATACTCGACCTCTGCATCTGATTTTCCTGCAACCCAATTGTGTCGTGCTCTGACTTATAACTTCTTTCCTTATCTCTCGGCCTCAGTTCATCCTCACTAATGGAGGACAATGAGTCGGCCTCAGTTCATCCTCACTAATGGAGGACAATGAGTCAATTGTTGCTATGGTTGGATCATGTTATCTCTCGTTGCGACTGCTCTGCGAGCTGTCTGTAATGCCATCAAACATGCCTTTATGGAGATGTTTGGGTGTGAAGCTATGAAGGAAACGGTCCAACATGTATAAATCCACGAGATTAATGCAACAGATTTTGTTGGCTCTCAATCTCACTTGCATTCCGAAGCCACGTTGTCTACAACTCCAATGCAGTTCAGTTTTGATATATTTTTACCCATAAAAAATATCTTTATATCAGGCTGAATGGTGTGAGGATCAATTTAAATAAAATGGAAAAATCAAAGGAGCTATGGCTACGGTAGCTGGGATTTATATCCTTTTATATTAATACTCATTTTATTTCAATATTTTGGTAGCCAACACAATCACACGTGCAATAGTTGCAACAATGTGGCAATTCCATTCGATTTCTTAGATGGTGGTATCTCCCAGCAGCAACAGGCACTGTAGCGCGGCTCGACACACTCGCCGCCATTGGGGTAGCCAATCTTCTTGCACCACGCGTCGCAGTTGGGCTGGATATCCAAGCACTGCGCCTGGCACATCCCGTATTTCACCGCCTCCCCTGCAAGCTCCAACCATCCATCACTGCCAGTCCAAACAAGATCACTTTCTTCGTTCTACCAAGAAAGGTAACAATTTTGAAATATACCATCTAGATCCTTGGAAGACTAAGGCGGACAAAAAAAGCTCACCAGTGGGAGACAAGAGAGCAATCATGGTTACTGCAACCATGAGGATCTTGCAAACATTTGAAGATAATTTTTCCTCCATCCTGTTGTCTTAGGTCTATGGAAATGGCTGAAAACGGTTTGAGTGAGGCCGTTTGCTGTGGTCGTACAGAGACACGCATATATAGCACACCAGAATGAAGAATGTAGATATAATATATGTTAGGATATCGATTAAACTATTGGCCTGCGTTTATCTGGATACAACTGCTAGGATAGATTTACCGAGATACACATATATATCATTCTATATTCACTACTAGAGAACTGACTTTCGAATCCCCTCTTTAGTCCCGGTTTAATTTAGGCCCGGGAGAAAAGGGGGTGTGCCACGGTAGGCTAGAATCTACTCCCGGTTGGTATTTGCAATCGGGACTAAAGGGGACTTTTAGTCCCGGTTCAAAAATCAGCCACCCGTGGGGATCCTTTAGTCCCGGTTGAAAAATTCAGGCACACGTGGGGGACTCTTTAATCCTAGTTGGTACGATCAACCGGGACTAAAAGGTCACCCTTTAGTCCCGGTTGGTATTACCACCCGGGACTAAAGCAACCGGGATAAAAGGGTGTCCTTTAGTCCCGGTTGGAAACTCCAACTGGGATAAAAGGGACCCCCATGTGTGGCTGAAAAAAGAATAAAGCCCTCGGACCCTGTTTTATCCCGGTTGGTATTACCAACCGGGATTAAATGAGGTCTTTAATTCCGGTTAGTGTTACCAACCCGGATTAAAGGGTCCTCCATGAGTTAATACAAAAGGATAGCCTCCCCTATATAGATAGATGTGGTGTGTAGGTGTGATGGCAAGGAAGCTACGCATGAGGCTTGAGGTCATGGGTTCGAATCCCATGGACCGCACACGCGCATATTTCGCGTGAAAAATCGTGTGAGTTGTGGGGGCCTCCCGGGACCCCTCGATATTTTTTAATTTTTGCAATGCGTGGCGCCCCTTTTATCCCGGTTGGTATTACCAACCAGGACTAAAAGGGGTCTTATTGAGGGACCCGTGATAAAAGAAACTACCAACCGGGACTAAAAGGGGTCTTATTGAGGGACCCGTGATAAAAGAAATCTCCCTTTTATCTCGACGGATTAATCCCGGATGTATTTTCAGAAAATATGCGTCCTACGAACCGGTACTAAAAGGGGGTCTTATTGAGGAACCCGTGATAAAAGAAACCTCCCTTTTATCTCGACGGATTAATCCCGGATGTATTTTCATAAAATATGCATCCTACGAACCGGTACTAAAAGGCGGTCTTATTGAGGGACCCGTGATAAAAGAAACCTCCCTTTTATCTCGACGGATTAATCCCGGATGTATTTTTAGAAGATATGCGTCCTACGAACCGGTACTAATATTGAGTTCTCTAGTAGTGATTAATGCTCATTTTATTTCAATATTTTGGTAGCCAACACAATCACATATGCAATGGTTGCAACAATGTGGCGGTTCCATTTGATTTCGCAGATGGTGGTATCTCCCAGCAGCAACAGTCAATGTTTTGCGGCTCGACACACTCGCCGCCATTGGGGTAGCCAATCCTCTTGCACCACGCATCGCAGTTGGGCTGGATCTCCAGGCACCGCGTCTGGCACATCCCATATTTCACAGACTCCCCTGCAAGCACCATATATACATACATCATTGCCTTTCCAAATAAAACTAGTTTCCTTCCTTCTACTGAGAATGGAATCGATGTTGAACTATATTACAAGGATCCTTGGCAGACTAAGGCGCAGAAAAGCAACTCACCGGTGGGAGACAAGAGAGCAACCATGGTTACTGCAACCATGAGGATCTTGCAGACATTTGATGATAACTTTGCTTCCATCCTGTTGTTCTAGATCTGTCGAAATGGATGGAAATTGTTTGAGTGAGGCCTTCTGCTGTGGTCGTATGGAGACACACATATATAGTACAATAGGATGCTGGATGCAGATATAAAATATATGTTAGGATATTGATTAAATTATTGGTCTGCATTTATCTGGATACTACTGCTAGGACAGATTTACCTCTATTAATAGTTCCCTTTAGGATATCAAAATGGAGGGATGCAAGCCATTAAAGAAATTAAAACTACATATCCAGTAAGATCCGGACATCCCATATTCTTATGTGTGGATTGTAAGAATTCAACCACCCAAATTATTAGAATATCGCTATCTCCCTCAGACCTACTATTTAGAGATTTTTTGGAGAGAGAAGTGGAGCAAAAATGATACGGACATTTATTAGAGGAAGAATCCATATTATACTGCATGGATGCAAACAATCCAAATTATTATTAGCGAGAATCTGTCACACCCTGAAATTTTTGGATTTCAGGATGTGATTAGAAAGAATATTTAAACAATAATTTTCTCATAATTTTAAAATTTTTCCAACATTTATTTTCTTGACAGGAAATTTAGTATAGCAAAACAATTGATTGTTTTTCCGAATTAAATAAAATGGTTCTGTGTATGTGTTGCATTCAAACCTATGCATCTTGGTGTTTATTCACTGCAAATGTTTTAAAATGCATTTAGACGACCACCAGGGTCTACTGAGAATTTTTCAACTTTTTCTGAAATTTATTCCCATTTTCCTAGAGCTAAATCTTTTTATTAGAAGGCTCTAAAATCTTTTTCATGAGCTCCAAGTATTTTATTTGGATTCCTCATGTCCCAATCTATCTCTGCAATTTTTCCTGGAATTTTTGAGATTTTCAGAACTATTTTTGTGGTTTAATCAAATTTTTTCAAAATTCTTCTTTCACGGGAAATCATTTTTGAAAAAAATCCTAATCTATTGGGCCGAGCCCTTGTGGACCGACCCGCTTCGGCCCGCCAGAGCCTATCTGAGCCCATGGTCGGGGTAGCTCTCCCCAAGCTGCATGCTGCTGCCGCCACCAGCCTTGGCGTGCACGCCAAGGCACAGGGCCTACCCCGCGCCTCTATAAAGGGCCACGCCTCTTCCCATGCTCCCCTGCTACCCCTGCTCGCGCCTTGCCCCGTTCCTCACCTAGCTCCACCGCCATCAGAGCGGACGGAGCCGAGAGCTGCCGTCAGCCTTCTGCGCTTGGTTCGCCGTGACCACCATCCGAAGAAGGAAACGGCCATCGCCAGGAGCTTTGCGTCGCCGAGCTGCACACCCGCCACCGGCTCTCATCGCTATCCGGCCACGAAGCGCCACCAATCGAGGCAGACTGAGCCGCCGCCGCCATTCGTCGTCCGCCAGCCGATTCCGACCATCCTTTTGCACCTCCACCGCTGGTGAGGCCTCCCATGAGCTCGCCGTCACCTCTCGCCAATGTGCCCTACCGTCACATCCCTAGCTATCCGAAGCGCCGGCAAGCCGGCCGGCCAGAGCCGCCGCAGGCCATGTCAAGAAGATGGCCCAATGATTGTAGATAGGCCCCTGGCTAAATCTGTAATTATTTATCCTTTTCTTGTGTCTTGGCAAATCTACAGATAACCTCCTAGATCAATTAGGTCCCTACAACCGAGCCTAAGCCATCATCTTTTGCATATCTAATCGCGAGATTTCACCTATTCACAGTGACTATTCACTTAGTCTAAGGTTTCTTCTTTGCTAGCCCGGTTAATCACAACTAGGTCCTTGCAACCTTGTTTAGCTCATAGATTCTACATTTTGCGTTAGATTCATATCAACTTAAATTACGCATTACAAGCAATGTTGATCATATTCTCTGTTTTGTAATTTATTCAAAATATTAATATGATTAAGTACTTATATACTTGCTTTTCCAATTAAAATCTAATTAGAGTTCAACCCCGCGTTTTCATAACTAATGTAAATTTAGTTAATATTTATTTAAACAACTCTATCAATTAAAAGCTAATTAGAGATATACCTCATTTTTTTATAAATTAAACTTAAATTGATTAATGTTTATTCAATTTGTTTTCTAAATAAAAGCTACATAAGTTATATCTCGAGTTTTCATAATTAAATGTTAATTTGACTAATTTAAATAGAAATGTGTTTTTAATTATATTTGGTTAGTTTAACCCGAATCGTAAAGTTATGTGCTTAGATGTTCTCACCTAACTTATTTTTCGAATAAATGATTAATTTGTATAATTTATACATACACAGTTACAAATAAAAATTTGATTAAGTTTTATTCCATCTTTTTAGATATTAATATAATTTGAGTTAATTCTAACATAAGGTGTTTCTATGAAATAACCTTTACACATGATTTTCTTGTTTTAAAACATATCTAGCACATAGTCTTTTGTTGTTTGATAATAATCTCTCGTTAGCTTTGTCTTTTCAACCATAGTTCCGTTTTAAGCGTTACTTGCATCCTCGCGATCTTAGAATCAAGCCCTATCCTTTAGTATGCTGTTTTAAAACTTTTATTTTGATTGGTGTATTATTCTTAGTTGTACTTATTTATTTACTTGTATGTTTGTGCCAGTGATTGCTTCGAGTAGAAGGATTGTTGTTTGAAAGTTTTGAAGATTAAGAGTTTCAAGAGAGCAAGAGCTCTAGAGTGGTAGAGCAACTTTTCATTGGAGAAAGGCAAGTATCCCTAACCATCCTTCTATCTATGCTTATTTAGAAAACAAATTGAATAAACATTAATCGGTTTAAGTTTAATTTATAAAAAATGAGGTATATCTCTAATTAGCTTTTAATTAGAAGAGTTGTTTAAATAAACATTAACTAAATTTACATTAGTTATGAAAACGCAGGGTTGAACTCTAATTAGATTTTAATTAGAAAAGCAAGTATATAAGTACTTAATCATATTAATATTTTGAATGAATTACAAAACAAAGAATATGATCAACATTTCTTGTAATGCGTAATTTAAGTTGATATGAATCTAACGCAACAAGAATCGATAGAAACGGAGCTTAAACGTAGAATCTATGAGCTAAACAAGGTTGCAAGGACCTAGTCGTGATTAACCCTAGACAACAGGGGCTAGCAAAGAAGAAACCTTAGACTCAGTGAATAGTTGCTGTGAATAGGTGAAGCCTCGGGGTTAGATCTGCAAAAGATGATGGCTTGGGCTCGGTTGCAGGGACCTAATTGATCTAGGGGGTTATCTGCAGATTTGCCAAGACACAAAGAAAATGACAAATAATTACAGATTTAGCTAGGGGCCTATCTGCAATCATTGTGCCATCTTCTTGACATGCCCTACGGCGGTTCTGGCTGGCCGGCTTGCTGACGCTTCGGCTAGCTAGGGATGCGGAGGCGGGGCGCATTGGAGAGAGGTGACGGCAAGCTCACGGGAGCCCTCACCAGCGATGGAGGTGGAAAAGGACGGTCGAAATCGGCTGGTGGAAGACCAACGATGGTGGTGGCTCGGTCTGCGGTCTACCTTGATTGGTGGCGCTCCGTGGCCGGATAGCGACGAGAGCCGGTGGCGGGTGTGTGGCTCGGCGACGCGAAGCTCCTGGCGGTGGCCGTTTCCTCCTTCAAACGTAGTTGGTGTATAACCCAACTCTCAAACTGATCTGCTCTATGGTAGCTTTGCAGTTTGAGAAAGGTTTATGCATTACACTGATCATGAAACCTTAGTGAGCTATCCTTACTAGGGAATCTTTGTAAAGGCCTCGTAGCGTCCCTATGCAGTCACACCTCGGTAATGAGATGAGTGCATGATCAGCACAGCATGGTTGGATGTAAAGTTCTTCTGAACTTTTGCGCGACTTATGGGTAAAGATGTACAACCTCTGCAGAATGTAAAACTGATATATCAGCTATGCTCACGGTCAAGAGCGACCTGGACCCTCACATGATTAATAAACTTGAAGATGGACTTTAATTGTTATTCTAGTTATTTCTTGTGGCCTTGCTGAGTACCAACCATAAGTGTACTCACCCTAGCTTATTGCTATTGCTCAGAAGAAGAAGGTGGTGAAGTTTTCTGAAGATGATGCTGAGCTCTAGGTGTACGCAGCCCCCAGTCGATTGCCTGTGAAGTTTGGAGCCTCCATTTCGAGGATTAAGCTGTATATCTCTGATAGACTCACAAGTCATAATTTATATTTCTTTAGATGATATTATTACTGTTATTCACTAATGATGTCACTGTATGTATGAAACTAGATCTTAGCATACATATAGATATAGGTAGCACTTAGTTTTCTTTTAAAACCGGGTGTGACAGAATCCAATCTTATAATCTCTATCCACTATCTAGATTCGTATAATCTCTATCAGATCCCAACAGGCCCTTATGTACACCTTTTAATTTGATGTACACACATATAAAGTTACTACATGTTGAACTTAAAATTGGCTGATTGTATTGAGAATGTAAAAGAAGTCAGGATCAAAATGGACACAATGAGTAATTGTATTAATCGAATGTACCCAAAGGCGGTTTGAGAATGTAAAAGAACTCAGTACATATCTATATGAACCCCAAAGGCGGTTTCCCATCCTCTTAGAGGTAGGTCCACTAATGTTGTGATGCACCATTAATTGCTCATTAATTAACGGGAGGATCAACGGGAGGATATGCTGAAGGCTTGCAAAGCTTTGGAAGTGGTGGCGTACAAGTTTTTTCCATGCACAGCTGGTCGTGTAATCATAGAATTTGTGTCAAGTTTTGTTTCATTATGCAATAAAATTAGAAGCCTGTAATAAATTTTGGAGGCTGTATATATACAGAATTCTGTAAAAGGCCGGAACCTTGTTCCATTATCTTAAAAAAAAGACCATTTTTTCTAAAAACTTCAAAGCGAGTACCTATGTAACATGCAAGTGATGACACAGCTTACACGCGCCATCCTATCTAGATATTAGTGGTGGGCACAGTGCTATAAGGCAATGAAGAAGTTTTATTCAGACAGGGAGACTTCCTGTCCTTGTCGTCCCTAGCAACTTCACACACAAGAGTGAGAATTAGTCGGGGGCAACCCGGGCGGAAACCCTAGCTGCCACCGGCAGGGACCCCTCCCCCCTCCCTGTACCCTCGTCGCCACCCGAGCGCGTCGTCAGAAGTCCACGTGGGCGCGAGGAAGGTGGTGGCAGGGACCTCACGTCGCTTCCGGGGCAGCTCGGGCAGAAACCCTAGCCACCGCCGGCATGTCTCCCTCCCCCTCCTCCCTCCCTATGCCCTTGCCGCCGTCCGTGCACGCCGCCAGAGGTCCATGCGGGTGCGAGGAAGGTGGCGGTGGGGACCACTTCCTCTCCAGCCGTGCGAGGTTGCCCGCCGCCATCAGGCAGTTCTTCTCCGGCGTTCCAAGGCAGCAACGGGTTCTTCTCCGGCGCTCCTGATGCGGCTCACGGATGGATTCGCACGGCCTTGGTCCGTGGCGCCTCCAGGCGAGTATGGCTCAGGGCTCCGTGGCGGCGGCGGCACCCAGTCCTTGTTGGGGCGGCAGATTTAGTGTTGACGTGCCCAGATCTCCTCTCCCCGATGCTCCAGGACAGTGGATTCCGGTGCCCCGTAGGTGTATTCGCTCGGCAGTGGCCCATGGTAGCTCCTGGCGAACGTTGTTTGGCTCCATGGAGGCAGCGGTGGGCGGCACGATGAGGACCCAAGGTGGACAGCCTAGGGTAGCAAAAAGTGGTGTTTGGTAATCGTCAGTGCGTCTAGGTTCTCAGGTGAAAGCTATGACCGGTCTTTACCGGTGCGGCAACGACGGTGCGCCATGATGCATCGTTCTCCTGGTTGAAGGCATTGCAGTGAGAACTTCGGCCTCCAGTGACTTTTCAGGTGAAAACCGAAGAACCGAATCGCAGGTTCAGGCAGCGGTGGCGTCTTGGCGTTCCTTTCCTCTTGAGGCGCCGTTTTGGAGTCCCTGGGATGGCGGTACAAGATCAGCTTGGAGGGAGGGCGGTAGAGATTGACTAAGTGCAGTTTCTACGCAACGAAAGTGCAACAAGAAGAAGGTGGCCACCAAGCAGGATGATCCTAACTTTCGAAGTTTGTGAGAAAATAGCAGATGTGAGGAATTAGTTGCTGCATAAGGCCTAATACAAAGTTGAAGCAAGAGTATAAAAGAAGTTTAAAGCTTAGTCTTTCTAGCTTTCTTTCTTAGGCTCTTTGTTTCTTGTTTTCTTTGTTTTTTGTTTTGAGGCGTGGAGTCTAAGTACTCTTGTATCTTCTGGCTTTGTAGCCGGATTGTTCCTTTGTGAATGTTCAAGATCGGAGAATTTTGTTAATCTGAAAAAGAGTGAGAATTAGTCAGCAAAACAGAAATAGTGAGGTGGTTTACAATATTAGTAGTTCAATCAAATTCCTCTCTGCCATTAGAAAACATTTGAGTTGGAAAATATCATCGATATCCCACTGCCACACGGCTATTGTTGTAGGAAACAATTGAAAGGATGTGAGCAAATATGTTTATGCGGAATATATGTACGAATCAATTGAAGATGTTCTAGAATTTATCAACAAAATTTGTTGCTGGGTTGTTATTTCCAATCACGGTACCTCAGTGAACTGGTCTATATATTACAAACAGAGGTTACTCTGTTTTGATAAAGAAACAGAATTCAGGGAACTGGTTTTCACAAAGCAGATAATCCAAACAAAAACTGTAATGCTTTTTTTTTCCTTTTGGCACTCGATGATCCAAGACAGCCAAAAGAAGGATACAGTTAATTACAAATAGCCCATATTATTGCTGCAAAATCTTCACCGGTTTCTCATTTATTTTTGTATTTTATCAGAAATAACCAACGCAAAAGCAGCTACCTCTAGATCCATATTCGTGTGGTGAGCCAAATTTCAATCAGGGAAAACAGCAGCATTTCTTAGGGACATTTATGTCTATTCGTCCATCTTGTCCTGACAAAACTTTTGTGTGGCCGGAATAGTTGCAGTTGCCTCCTTTGTACTGCAGGTCCCTGCACAGCTTGTTGCAGTTCATATAGACGGAGCATTCCCCCACGCATACCCCTTCTCCTGCATTTGGATTACATAGTTTTCATTGTTTCAGTAACTTCATACACTAGACTTATTTTCAATGCAAGAACTTTTTGCACGAAAAGCACGTACGAAATAGTTCAATGCCAGTTGCAGAAAGTACATGGTTTGCCCAGAGATCACGAGCAAAAGAGACACATCTACCGATTGAGCAAAGGATTGGCGGTGATGGTTACTGTTATGGGAATCTTGCAAACAACAGAAACCTTTTTTGCCATCTCTGATCTCTCTGTTGATCTAATAACCGCCAAGTAAATGGAAATAGTATGAATAGGGTCTTGATCAACTGCTGTATATCAACATATATATAGCGTTTTGGTGCATTATTGTAGTACCAACTAATTTAAATACAGGAAGATATATAGTAAGCTGTAGTGAACTAAAGTAGAGCCTAAAAGATCATACACCTTATGTCCCATCTTTTGACCATAAGTAGATTTTTTCAGTTCTTTTGTCTAAAAGAGAATTCAGTTTTGAAGTAGCAGCATATAGCTCTTGTCGTGGATAAAACATTGATATCAAAATGCCAATGATGGTGTGCCTACTGTTCAGTCAAAGTTGAGCCTTGTTCTGCTACATGTGCAGGTGTAAGGTGTAGTAACTATCATGCGTTCCACCCAGGTTGTTGCTTTGGCTTCATGCCAGAGTTTCAGGAAGCTCACACAAATGAAGTATCACAACCATCAAGGTAGCGTTGTACCCTCCCTGAATACCAGATCAATTGGCATGCATAAACTTGATTCTCTCTCTTGGCAACATGTATTTAAGACCACCTAAAAGGTCTCCCTACGCTGCTACTAGTGTGAGATATGAATTCCTCTTGCCCTCTGGCCAAACCATGTGAAAGGAAATTGATGAACTCTTGCTTTCTTTCTGAACATACTTGAGACATTAGAGAAAACTGAAGCAAGTGGAAGGACATATCCATTCAGAAGCTACTGGAAGGACATATCAGGAACCATTGAGAAATTGAGATTTGAGAGGCAGATAACTGTAAACCGGGTGCTACCAATTCCTGACAAAACTCCAGCAGCCAGGGTGATTCGAATTCGAGAGATCACTGACATCTCCTAGATGCAAGAGCAGCACCAGAAGATGATAGCAGATCCACTCTACTGTTATGAATGTCTGAAGTTCGCCTTGCAAAGGAAATAGTGTACTTTTCCCATCCGCTTTTCAATGAAATAGCTTCATGACTAACAGTAGCAGTGCTGTCTTCGATGTGTACCTTTGACATAAATCTAGAGCAAGAATGAACAAATGTTGAAATAAGTAAATACTGCATGTCATGGCTGTCAGGTGAAAAGGAATGAGGCAGAATAAATAGTTAAGATTATTGTCAAGGATACGGAGGGATCGTCTGAGACAAAATGACAAGAACAACTATAATGCTTAAACATCACATCTAAAAAAACACATTTCTAGAGACGACACATTTTTTCCAGCGTCAGTTGCTATGTCTGAGACAGGAGACTGGTTCGTATTAATCTAACTTCTTATATATTTTAATCAAATTAGTTCTAAGTGATATCAATACTCTCCCAACATTGGTCTTGTCAGGACGTCTCGGAAGGAAGGCAAAGTCTCGTTAATACTGTGTACTTGCAATTTAGAGGGACAGAAAATTTGTCTAGTGAACTGCAGACTTGCGGAGACATCTTTTAGTTCCAGGAGTAATAGTCCTTGTATTTTATTAAGGTAAAATAGGTCATGTTTTGGGCGATTACTGATAAATATCGTGGGACGTATTTGATATTAGCAGTACTCAATTAATCCTATAGTCTGTGGATCAGTTTACGGGCCGTACAAGGCATCAAGTCGATACAAGGTAACTGGTCTTGTAAATAAGGTACAGGGGAACTGATTTTGAGAAAACAGAGGATTCAGATAACACCGTAATGTATTTCTTCTTTGGGCACTCAATGATCTAAAGACAGCCAACAGAAGGATGCAATTAATAACAAATCACCGATTTTAGTCCCTGCACAGCATGTTGCAGTTCATACAGACGGAGCATTTTCCAACGCATACCCCTTCCCCTGCATTCGGACTAGGTAATTTTCATTGCTTCAGTAACTTGATACACTAGAGTTGTTTTGGACGCAAGAACTTTTTGCAAGAAAAGTACAAACGAAATAGTTCGATGCCAGTTGTAGGAAGTACATAGTTTGCCCAGAGATCAAGAGAGCGAAAGAGAGACATATACCGATTGAGCAAAGGATTGGCGGTGATGGTTACTGTTATGAGAATCTTGCAAACAACAGAAACCCTTTTTGCCATCTCTGATCTCTCTGTTGATCTTATAAGCGCAAAGTAAATTGAAATAGTATGAACAGAGTCTTGATCAATTGCTGTATATCAGCATTTCTATAAGGCAGTCGTGCAGTGGCAGCTTGCAGCCACGTTTTTTTCAAATGAGGCAACACGTGCCTGTGAAATGACCACAGGCTTTTCTGAGCACTGTTTTGTTTCCTGTAGCTCCCTTTCAGATTCAGAGTCATATTCATGCCCATACAGCCAATTTTTAGGATGCAAAATGCGCAGACAACTGAACATCAATTTTGCAAAGGTGATGTAGATTTTGTACCCACGCATGAAAGCTCTACTCATGACTTTTTTTCTCATTGGTTGATTGGGTTGCCAATTTTTCCGCACTTCGGATCTTAATTGTGATCAGAAATCAACTTATTAGAAGGGAATTTTCATCAGATCTTTATTTCGCTCTTGATTTCATAAAGAATCCTTTTTTTTCTTGGGTTTCCATGCGATGCACAGCCTCACATTCCGTCAGGGGAATATTAATAGTTCCATGTTAGAAGGGATTTTTTTTGCTTAGTAACACTGTTAGTTCCATTACAACCTCACATTTTTTCATGGGATGCACAAACCTCACAACTGTGGAAATAGCATCCAATGTTAGAATGACATATAGGGCACAGGCCCACTTACTAGTGACATCTTGGCTTTATACCCAACTTGAGTTAACTTTACAGTGTTACTAAGAGAGGATCTTTGCGTCTTGCCGTAGTTGTTGCATTCAGGCATGGAGAAGCACTGACCATATTTTTTATCCCCTGCAACTGCAGGCACAGGAATAAAATCTATCCAGCAAAACAGAAATTGAACTGGTGACTTACAAGACTAGTTCAATCGAATTTCTTTCTGGCACTAGAAAATCACTTTGGTAGAAAATATCCTTGGTGTGCCACTGTTAGGCAACCATTGTTGTAGGGGGAAAAAAAACTTGAAACGATAAAGCATGTATGGCGACGGAGACTAGTAACATACCAGAACAGAAAAGCAGAGCAACGATGGCTATGACAGTGATAAGGATCTTGCCGTGAACAAAAGAGAAGTTCACTGCCATCTCTTGATCAATCTATGATCCAATTGTGATGTCGTTCTATCCGTTCAGATTTGTGGTGTAATTAGAAAAAATGTTCATGTACATTTATAATGGTTCTGGTTGACACGAAATTTAAATTGTAATAAATGAGTTTATGCTGGGACGATATGGAATATCTAAGTTTATGATTCAAATATTGATGTGTTGGTATAAAGATCTCCTTGGAGCTCTTCATATTTAACATATTATGAATGATAAGCATGGATATGGTTTCATATTGTGAACGATAAGCATGGATATGGTTTCATATTATTATTTAACATATTATGAATGATAAGCATGGACCCCATCGCTGGAGCTGTCAGGTTTGGAAGTATTGGATGGGGGGATGCAGAGGTGCCAATCACCAAGAGAGGAGCTGAAAATTCTGATGATCCTACAAGCTTCATCACGAGGTGTGTAGTATGGTGTTACATGACCTTGATCTCAATGTCGAAATAGGCGGGCGCGCCCCGAATACGCTTCAAGACATGTAAAACATGTAACACGAACTATGTTGCTTTGTTTCCTTTCTTAGAAATAAAGCGGGAGAATCTTGACTTAAAAAAATTCGACGGTTGGCGCGTCAGCTAGAAGTAATCGTTGAGATCCTTTTGACAAGTTTTGATGGTAGTCATCAACAACATCCGCTAAATAGACAAATTAGGTGTGTCGTCGCTATAAGATCAATCCGTTCTTTGGTTCTCTAATCACATACGACGCATGGAGGCGGCCCGAGGAATCCTCAGGATTGCATGGCGTGAGCCGCGCAGTGCAAGCGCAGGGAATCCTCAGGATTGCATGCAGATACGTCCAGGAAAAGAAGTTTTTGAATGAATACAGGCATGTTGTATTTCTGTAGCTTACTTATTCTATTCCGATACAGCTAATTAATAATAACAAACATTGTTCAAAACGTACCTACTCTGCCCCTGTACGCATGGATATCGATCGTGACCACTTGCGTTTCGTGGTTGTTGGGCCTTGGGATCCGCCTACGCATGCAACGTCTTGCGGGGAACTCCTTCTCTCTTCTCGTAAAATTTAATGCACAATGTGATATGAATTTAATACTCATGATGTGGCATGAAATTTAATACTTATGAAACTCCTAAGACTGATCTAAATCAAGACGAGGATGGACATGTTTATTGTTGGACATATGAAGCCCAATTATAGCGAAATCATTCTCTAGAAACATTTTTAACATAGGAAATGTTTCTAGAAAACATATATAAACTTGTTCGAAGAAGTTTTTCAGATAACTTTTATAAAAAAAATTCATGAAACTTGTTTGAATATGTTTTCCTAGAAGAAGTTGTCTAAACTATACCGCAAGCATCCCAATAGTTGCACGTAGAAAAAGACGACAACCTGAGTTGCACAGTCCCGCAAGTTTTTGTGAGCTCTATCTGCTGACACGACATGCGTGCTCCTGTTTGCCTTTCCATCCATACCTTGGCACACAGCACAGATCTCATCTCCTGGCTGCTGTGAAAAGTCTGACGAAGCTAGCAGACAAAAGGCTGAGGTTGCGAGTTTCTGCACCACACAACGGCTACAAATACGCGCGCCCCCACACTGTTCAGCTTCAGCTTTCAGCCAAGCTCTAGAAATCCGTGACTTGGACGCACCTGTTCTTCCTTCCAAGATCTCATCTCCCCTCCCTCCTCCCTCCTCTCTCTCCTCTCTCCCATGGCTCCCACTGCTCAGGTACGGCACCAACCTGCAAATGGAAATCACATTTACTTACCAACCATGGGTAGCAGTGAACAGCACCGGCATGTTACCTTCTTGTTCGTTCGTCGTCAGGCGGCAGCACGGGCGGAGGAGAAGACCTGCAAGGCCGTCGCCAACGGCGGCGTTGGCGTTGGCAAGGCGGCGGCGGCGGCGGCGGCGGTGGTGAGGTGCCACCCGGCGCTGGCGGAGCACAAGGCGTCCATCAGGGGCGTGGTGGGCGAGCTGCTGGCGAGCGCCGGCGAGGGCAGGAGCCTCATCTCGCTCGGCGTCGGCGACGCGTCGTCGCACGATTGCTTCCGCCGCGGCGGCGAGTTCGCCGCCGAGGCCGTCGCCGGCGCCGCCAGGTCCCGGGCATTCGACTGCTACGCGCCGTCCTACGGCTTCCCCGCCGCCCGCCGGTGAGTACACGTGCGCCTCGCTGTGCTAGCTGTTCGTGCTTCGAGTAATCGATCGAGCATTCAATCTGCATGCATTGTTTAAATTTTTCTTTTGGTTTTGATGTTGGGGAGTGAAGAAATTGCTGAACTACTGGTGATAAGGTTCACTAGTCCAAGAAATATTTGGATTCTTTTTTTTTATGAACAGAATTGGAATATAATAATGCAGCACGTGACCAAACACTGGCATGATGAATTAATAATGATATTTTTTTATCATGAGTAGATAAATCATTTCAAAAGAGATCATGAGCAGATAAATTCTTATATAATTATAACATAGGTTATTAGCAGGCTTTTTATAAAAGTGAACCTAGGTATATATAGATACTTATATATATTAGGTCACTCTCTTCTGTAAGAAAAAGTCAACAAGAAGCTGGGTTCATGTGAAGAAAATTGCTGAATTGATGATAAGGCTCACTGGTCCAAGAAGTATGCCATCATGATATTTGGATGTTTTTTTTAATAGAATTGGTAATATGGCAAGTGAACAAAAACTTGCATGGCGAATTAAAATTGGTAGTTATCATGATTCATGAATAGATAACGTCTTATGCAGTATAACATAGGCTAGCAGGCTTCATAAAGTGACCCTAGATAGTAGATAGATACATATATAGGCCATTCTCTCCTGCAAGGAAAAGTCAACACGGAGCTGGTTCAGTCTTAGAATATACTCCATCCGTTCTAAATTGCAGGTCGTTTTAACTTTTCTAGATTCATAGATATTATTATGCATCTAGATATATACACTATATTTAGATGCATAATAATATCTATGAAACTAAAAAATCTAAAACAATCTATAATTTGGAAGGGTGATTGCATCACTAGCAATAATGTAATGATTACCTATGTTGTACAATTGAGATAGAGGCAATAAGTGAGAATAAAAACGAGAGGTTAATCTAGACTACATCCAAAATTAGGATGTGTCTTGGAACTGTAAAAAATGGTAAAACATAGGAATATTAAAAAAAAAGGCACATTTGTACAAGTTATCTAGATAAGGAGATGCGCGCTATTTCCGGTACGTATCTCATCTATAGAAGATACCAATGTGTAGTGTAACTGTACCAGTCTATACGCTAGTGCATGACAAAACCATCGGTTTAACTGAAACTTTCAACGAACCTACACACGTTCACATCACATATGGCTCCATCATATCCTTCGTACACCGTGATGATGATGTTGCTCTTATCTGTCTTAGTTGTTAATGAAGTGGTATAAACTGACAAAGCAATGCTCCAGTACTACGCAATAATCCTACTGTAACAAAGACAATGATAAGGCGGCTATATGACAACTCGCCAAAGGACAACTGAGGACCACGAAAGCTAAAGAAAGCAAAATTTGGCGCCATCTGGGACACGGCAGCATGGAACTAACATGGCTCCAGTACACACTCCTCTCCATCACACGAGTTTTTTTTTCCCATTGATGAACCGGTCTTGCCCACGTGGCATCCAGGCTCGCCGCCACGTGGACACTCTCAGCATCCTTTTCTCACGAGCTAAACGGTGTCCAGAGTGTCCACCGAACACAGTTCGCCATTTTCCAAGTTCTGAGTCCAGTGCCAGCAGATTGTAAGGCAGTCGTGCAGTGGCAGCTTGCAGCCACGTTTTTTTCAAATGAGGCAACACGTGCCTGTGAAATGACCACAGGCTTTTCTGAGCACTGTTTTGTTTCCTGTAGCTCCCTTTCAGATTCAGAGTCATATTCATGCCCATACAGCCAATTTTTAGGATGCAAAATGCGCAGACAACTGAACATCAATTTTGCAAAGGTGATGTAGATTTTGTACAATTACCACAAATTTTACACGCTTTGAAGGAGAGAAATGATGTTAAATTGTGCATATGCATGGTTTTAAGGATTTTTGTTCTTGGCAACAGCACCAAGCAGCTTGGTGCCCGCCATCTCTGATAGTGCTTGAAGTTAAAATGTGTGCCTGCTGAACCAACAACAGCGCGGTGGCTGAGCACCTGTCCGCCGGCGCGCACCACCGCACCCGCGACTCCGACGTGTTCATGACGGCGGGGGGCACAGGCGCCATCACCGCGATCGCCACGGTGCTCGGCGGGGCTCCGGGGGCCAACATCCTCCTGCCGCGGCCAGGCTTCGCGCCGTATGAGGCCGCCTGCGAGATCGCAGGTGCCAAGCCTCGGTTCTACGACCTGCTGCCGCGGCGTGGGTGGGAGGCCGACCTCGCCATGGTGCGCGCACTGGCTGACGGCTCCACGGCGGCCATTGTCGTCATCAACCCGAACAATCCTTGCGGCGCCGTGTACTCTGCACACCACCTTCTCCAGGTAATCATTTAACTGCAATGTTCATTGGCAGTTTCATCATGAGTAATCCATTTCACTTATCTGATAAAGAAAAACCTTTTCACTTAAGAACATATGAAAAAAGAATCTACTTGCTATGATATACCAGGAACAAATGTACCCCTTGCAGGTTCATACGATCTTCGTGTCCATGCTTCCAAACTGTACAATTGACATCATATCACTGAATTCTGCAGATTACTGAAACTGCAAGAGACTTGGGGATCCCAGTCATAGCAGATGAGGTATATGCACATATGGTCTTTGGTGGCAGCAAATTTGTCCCAATGGCCTCCTTCGCACACATCGCCCCTGTTATCAGCATTGGAGCTCTGTCAAAGAGATTCATGCTTCCAGGATGGCGTCTTGGTTGGTTGGCATTCTGTGACCCTAATGGTGCACTCAAGCATGTAAGGCACTTGACTCTTACCATGTTTTCAAATTTCTCCATATGTGCATTCATATGTAGATTTATAATTTTGATCTTCCAAAGGTCAGAACAGCAACCGAGATGCTGCTGAATGTGACTTCTGGCCCTGCCTCCATAGTTCAGGTCAGGAAACAATTCATAAAAATGACTCAACATGTAAATCAGTGAATACATACATACTAATTCAGGTGAAATTTGTTGACAAATAGGCAGCAGTTCCTGAGATTCTTTCAAATGAACACCATGAGTTCCATCAGAATGTTGTTCACCTGCTTGAGTCTGCAGCTGACACTCTGTACAGAAGAGTGAACCAGATTGAAGCCCTGCAGTGCTACTCAAAGCCTGAGGGCTCAATGTTTATGATGGTTAGTCAGAGTCAGAGATACACCAGATTCAGTATTCAGTAGTTTGCTACTTCCTAATATACAGTATTGTTGTTCACAAAATCCTGCAGGTTGAAATCAACACTTCAATTTTACACGGTGTTGCTGATGACATGGATTTTGCTCGTGAATTGATCAAAGAAGAATGTGTCCTGGTTCTGCCTGGTATAATTCACTAAATTTGTTGTAATATTGTTTATCTAACCTATGTCAAAGTGCTATGGTCTGGGTACTTAAAGCTGAACATTTGTAATTGGTTAGCTTGATATTCTACAAGTTTCTTCATGCTGGCATGCTCAATCTACATTAAATTGATCTGAAATGACAGAGTATATCTCTTTTTCTTTCTTATTTTTCAGGATCTGTCATTGGGTTGAAGAACTGGGTTAGGATATTTTTTGGAGCGCCTGTTAGTTTAATACTGGAAGCCTGCGACAGGATTGAGTTGTTCTGCCGTACGAGGACGATCAAACAAAATGACTGAAAATTTTGACAAGGTACTGAAGCCAGGAAGTAGGGTTTTTGTTAGCCCAGTAACATGTATATGGCTTAATTCTATTTTCTAAGAAGATGTCTTCTTTATTTACAAAATCTGAGGTTTGTATATAAAATCTGAGAAAAACTATCAGATTATTGTCTATAGCTGAATAAAAGGTTACACAAAATTTCAGGAAATGGTGTACATGTATAGCATTTCTTTACTTGTGCCTTTGACTTCACAGATGCAGTACGGTTATTGTCTTTCCAATGATCAGGTGACAAATAAAAAACAGAGCAAGCTAACTTCAAGATAAGATACTGACAGTTCTAATCTGTGCAATGCATCCGAAATTCACGGTAGCAGCAGTTCCAGATATCAAATATCATATTAACAGTTGTAGTCTTGTCGATACTGATACGATGGTATGAAGGCAGTCAAATATCATATCATATTAACAGTTGTACTACAGCAGCCTGACAAGGACAAAAACCAGAAAACTCATGAAAAACTGAGTGACTTGGATTGTGCTAAAACTATTGGCGGGCTGAAACATTTACTAACTAGAGCTTAACCCTATGCAAAAGCAGTGTGAAAAATAAAAATTGTTGTATTTTAAGAAAACACAAGTGTTCTACAATTAGTACCAGTAATGCATTTCTAGTTTTTATATTATTATTGTATTTTTTTCATGTGGCTTATGTTGGATTTTATCTCTAGCCTCAAACCTTTGCTTGGGACTAAGGCTTTATTGTTCTTGCATGGTTTGAAAAAGGCCTCTATCTGGCTAAAAAAAGTTCTAACTTTGTCTGTTTAGTGTGGGACAGGACAGAAACCACAGTTTAACCAAACCAAGGACCAATGCAACAGCCAGCAGGCTTGACGCTAAGCCTACAATGCATGTTACAGAATTAGTGTCTTCTTCTAACTATCCTGATAAATCGTTTAAGAACTACTAAGAATATGACATCAGATTCTTGACTCTTATCATAAGCCCCCAATGACAAATTCTTGTATCCATCCAAGATGCTCTAACCCAAGTGACAAAATTGACCAATGAGCAACAGATGCAAACAAAATTGTCCATAAATAAATTTATTTCATAGTAAGGAGCAGTGTCATCATATACCAAGTATCATAAGTAGGAAGTCTGATTATTCCGAGTAATACATACTCAGAGCAAGTGAACAAAAAGCGAGTATGGTTATTCCGAGTAATACATACTCGAGCAAGTGAACAAAAAGCGAGTAAAAGAGCTAGCTGTTCACCGACTACGGGCGGCGTAGATAAAGGAAGCAGCTGCTATCACTGTCGAGGTAGCTGGGCACAGCCATGTCCAGACTTCATTCTTCCCACTGTGCTCTGCCTCAGCAACTGCAAGCTGCAGCTCCTCAAGCTTTCGGTTCAAGTCATCAGTTTGGAACTCCTTGCCCTCAACTTCTTCCTTCAGTGTCCCAATCTCAAGATCCTTCTTGCCATTACAGACCTCAAGCTCCCCAATAGTCAACCTAAGTTTCTCTGCTTCAGCTTTCTGCTGCTCAAGTGCTTTCAGAACTAAATCTCTCTCACCTTCCAGGCAGGAATTCTTCCCCTCAAGATCATCGCAGAGGGCACGGAGATCAGCCATGGAACCATGGAGTTTCTCCAATTCATCCCTCAAGTTCCCCACCTTAGCATCTTTATCATGAACCATGCTCAATGAAGCATCCTTCTCAGCCTGAATCTGGTCAACCTTCCCTTTCAGTACCTCCAATTCAGCCTCCATCCTTTTCCTCTCAGCATCATGTTCCGCAGCAGCAGCCTTATTCGCCTGCTCCACTGTGTCAATCTCACTCTGGAGCCTAGACACTTCAGTGACCACAGCGCTGTGCTTCTTACCCACCTCCACCACCTTGGCTCGGAGCCTCTCCACGTCCTTGTTTGCAGTGGCCTTCTCTATCTCCAATTCTTCCACCTCCACCTCCAATTCACCTTTCCTAGCATCGGCCGCCAAGAGCTCAGCCTCCAAAGAACTGACCTTTGCCTCCAATTCCGCCTTTTGCGATTGCAGGGTCTCCAATTCCTTCAGCTTCTCCTGAAGCTTCCCCTCCATCTCCTGCTTTTCCCTCTCTGCGTCCCTCTTCAACTCGTTGAAGCTTGATTCCACCTCCGCCTTCTGAGACTGGACGGCACTCGCCGCCGCCCTCGCCACCTCCAATTGCTTCTCCAATTCGGTCATCTCCGCTCGCAGCTCCGAGCTCTTCGCCTCCAATCCGGCGACCAAGGCCTCCAATCCGGCGACTTTCTCGGCCGCCGCCGCCGCCTCGGCACTCTTGGCGTCAATCCGCTCCGAGAGCGACCGGTTCTCGGCGGCGGCAGCCTCGAGCCGCGCGGCGGCATCGGCCCCCGCCGCCGCCTCGCGCGCCGCCTCCTCCTCCGCGCGCCCGAGCGCCTCCCGCGCCGCCGCGAGGCGCGCCCCAAGCGCCGCGCGCTCCTCCTCCGCGGTGCGGAGCGGGGCCGCCAGCGCCGCCAGGAGCACCCCGCGCTCCGCTGCGGCGAGCGCGTCGGCGTCCTCGGAGACCTCACCGAGCTGCGCCTCGAGCGCCGCCGCCCGCCTATGCTCCTCCTTGGCCCTGACGGCGAGCATTCGGTTGAGGTGCTGCAGCCGCTCCGCCTCCCCGCCGTCGCGCTCCGGCGACGAGTCCCGCCCCGCCGCTGCCGACTCCCCGGCCGGAGCCTCGTCCCCGTTGGCCGCCGCCGCCGCCTCCGCGGGAACCGGCAGCAGATCCTGCTGCTGCTCCTCCTCCGCGGAAGCCATGGTCTCGGCGTCGGCGGCGGCGCCGCGCTTGCCCTTCTTATGGCTCCTGCCCATGCTGCCCTGCCCTGCGCCCCCGCCGGCGCGTGACGTGTCCCGCACTAGGGTTCGCGTCAGGATGGTCCCCCACAAAGCCTAGGCTCCCGGAGCTACATAGCTCCGCCGGCCGCCGCCACCGACGCGTGGGCCCGGGCGGCGGGAGGCCGAGAGGTCAGTGGCGCGCGGGTGGGTGGGCGGCGGAGCGGGTGGCGCGACCGTTGGGAAGCGTGAATTCGAAACGGACGGCCGCGATGCGCCGGGGCTTATCGCCTCCCTCCCTCCCTCCCTCCCGAGGATGCGGCGGCCGCACGTGTGGCCCTGCGTGTGTCTTCCTCGCTCGCCACCCGGTTGAAGGGAGGGAAGGGTTGGGTCGAGTGAGCTTTTTGTTTGGGTGGCTGGGGATGTTTGCCATGGATTTTCTTGATCCAAGAAGGATCAAAGGGACATGCATGGGAGGAGTCTCTAAAGATTTCATCGTGTTCTACTCATGTGGTTTGCAAGTAAAGTATATGATCTTCTTATGGTGTTGAGGTTGACCTCTCATTGCTTTCAAAAGAAAAAAGTTGGCCTCTCATTGTCCTTGTAGTATAGGGTTTGAGTTTTTTTTTTTTGGTTTAAACACGATCACATAGATCTTTTTTCTTACATTGATAGCCTTTTGTGTTCTTATCTTATCAATTATAGGATTTCTTATTTCGAACAAAATTATTGCACCATGCTCTCATTATGAGAATGTCTGTTCATTTTCCCCGGCACTCTAGCTAGCTAGGATGAGAATGGGATGGAGTTCATCTCGTCCATCACCGTCCGTTGGTGCAGCAGCAGTCGCCGGTGTGGACATGGCCTGTCTGGAAGCCCATGCTATGGCACCAGGTGGGGCAGTTGGGCTTCACGAGGTTGCTCCGGAGCGTCTGGCATATGAAGTAGTCTGACTCGAATGGAGGAGTGTCGTCAGATGGAACCGCTTCTGCTCCTGCGACTGCAGCTGCATGAGCGCTCATAAGATCGTCCTGTTAACTCCATTATTTTAAAAAAAATAAACTCTAAATGACATTTTCAACGAATATAGTTAAGAAACAATGCATACCCATGAAGAAGAGCAGAGAAACAAGAGTGGCAGCGACAAGGATCCTGCGCAAGATCGCTGCCGCCATTTTTTTTTAATTTTATCTAAGCCTGAGATCTGTTCTGATCGACCTGCAAGGAATATTCAGCATTGCAAGGGTCAAGGCATATATATAGTGGTGTGATTTAGTGGTAGTCCTTAATTGCTTTCCATTAATTGAGATAAGACTTTATTTCCTACTAAAATTTGACATATCTCATCCTAAAATAATTGTATTTCAGAATAGAGGAATTACATGTATACTACTAATAGAACCCGAGTTAGTGGTAGTTCTCAATTGCTACTATGAATTGAACTTCATTAACCTTCCTGCTAAATTTTGACATCCTAATGAGGCACTGTCAGTCACGAGCTCCTGTTGGACTCGTGATGGGCCAGGCTTCAATTTGTTGAGCTTTCAAGACATGTTGAGCTTCGGCCTGCGATGGGCCATGTTTGATTTATCAAAATCGTTGCCTGATTTCACTGTCACCGTAGTAGAATAGCCGTCAACTTTGACCAACAAATTGTGGTTCTGCATACAGAATTTCTAGCGATATAGTGACTTTGAATCATATATATGCTTCAAATAGTTGAGGTAGGAATGGTATAGTGCGAGTTCTCTAACTTTGTCATTTTCAATAATTTTGAAGTTTGGAATTTGGACATGAACAGGATCCTCAGAGTTGTGTGCAAAGGTCTCAACTCTGAGGACTCACAAGCACGCTTTGCTGCTGCCTGTACTGTGCACCCCAGTTCGCCATCAGCATTTCGTCGGACACCACCGCGCACCCGCCGCCCTGCCCGACGGCGGCACCCACATCCTGTTCACGCTCCTCCCCGCGCGCAGAACCCGCTGCCGCTGGGTGCCGCGGGGGGTCCTGGGCGAGTGCCTCGGCGGCGACGACGAGCTGGGCCTCGGGCACCACGGCCGCCTTGGCTGAAGCTACATCCGTGCAGGAATGGAAGAAAAGATTGCATCTTTACTTGAGCCGATCTTCTGAAATTGGAGGATTTAGCTGGCAGTTGAGGAATTGAGCAGGAAGATTGGGCATAAAAAATTGGATTTCTGTTCGTTTGGTTTCGATGTCCAATGAGGAGCGCAGCCGAGCATCGGCGATTGGGTGGCGGCCGCTCAACGCCGCGGCGCGCGCACGGTGAGCGCTCGCGTGGGCGGAGGAAGAAGCGGAGGACGCGAAGGGGGCACCGTCGGGGGGCCGGCGGCGGCGAGACCTCGCCGGCGCGGAATAGGTTTGCAAAATGCCCCCCCGCTTTGGATCGCGATTAATAATCGCGATCCGGTTTTTTGCGGAAGCCCCCCTGGTAGTTTTATACAGCCCTAGTTTGGATCGCGATAAATAGTCGCGATCCGATTTGTTTGCGAAATGCCCCCGGGTATTTGCAGATAGCCCCCCTATTTGGAACGCAATTATTAATCGCGATCCGAGTATTTACAAATTCACCCCCGGGTTTGGATGGCCGGGTCCTTCATCTCCTCCGGCCCGCCGCCGCCACCGCCGTAGTCCCCGCCGGACCCGCGACGCCTGTCCCCACCCACCCTTCGCAGCATCGACCAGCTCCACTCATCTGACTCCCGCAGGAAGCCAGCGATGGCGCACCCCATCCCAGCAAGCAGCTGCGTGCTTGCTTCAGCTCGGGCTGTCCGCCGGGCATGGCGGCCTGTGCCGCACGTCCTGGAGTCGCTCATTCCTCTTAAGCTTACAAACCACTCTGCGCGGTCTTGAATAATACTCTCTTGCTCCTCTTTATGTTCTTGCGATGTGCTGTGCTCTTCTGCAATTTTAAATGATCTAGTGATACTGTTCCCTTATCTTCTTGAGTTGGAATCTTTTTAGAGATGAAAGTTTCCATTCCAATCCTCTTCCAGAGACAAAGTAAATGCCATCTAAGACAACCACAATTTCAATTCTTCCCGGGTAACGTGAACTGAACATCAGTCAGACTCTTCTCCTAGTTTAAAATCAGGATGTGAAACTAGTAGTACAGGCTTTGTAATTTTTTTCTTTCTCATAAGGGCAGTCCGTGCTTGTACTTCGAAAAATAGAAAACTTGGAGTAGTGGTGTGATGTCTGGAACCAAGGGCTACATGAGCATCATAACTGTAACATCCAACTGAAGACAACAAAAATCTGTTTTGTGGATGATAAATTCTCAAACTGAATACAGAGTAGCAGTGCAGTGCGCATTTATGTGAACAATATAATATACAGCTGAAATTCACTAAACGAAATCTTTATATGACTAATTCTACTATGATAAGTAGTTTTTTGTTTAATTTGTGTAGGAAACAGAGTCAACCTTTTTGTCAAATTTTATGATCTCCTCTGTTTGACATTACTAATACCTGTTCAATTGAAGGTTGGTACTGGTGCTCGATCTGAGAAGATAGGGACGTACAAGGTAGCAAGGCATATTTAGTAAATGCCACTTAAGCGTGTTAATGTTGTCTGTTCTTCTTTCTTTCTGTTCTTTTTGGAAGGAGCTCTTCCTATTCTTTCCTTTTATTAATACATTTTAGTAAATTTGATGTCTTTTGCTCATAGGACAACAGAGTGACAGACATCGGTTGAAGATGAATTTTGAACTGACTAGCTTCCTTTTAGGAGATATCAGATCTGCTGTTCAGGTACATTACATGAGAACTAAACTCAGTAAACTTGGCAACAATCAACTGCAAATGATTAACGGTTTCATTCGTCATCGGAACATCTACAGTCTTGTTCCACAATGGAGCAGCAGGAGCACTTGGAGGAAATTGCCACTTTTGTGGGTGCGACAAAGGTATGATCTGTGGAATTGGCCCCTCAGAAGCAGGTCATCAAACAGACGATGTGTTTAAATGGATGAAGGTTGATGGATAAGCTGTACATGAAGAATCCGACAAAACTCAACATAGGCACATTTTTCTGTAGTTCATGGTCATGGTCATGACTAATGTCCCAGAACATAGCAATGCATCTCAGCTTCCCTGTTGGTGGCAGATTATTGGATTATTAGATAACAGACATGATATGCACAATTTTCGATTGCTCCGGTATTCACAATTAAATATACTTCAATTATGCTGTTTCTGTGAAATTCTTGTGTTCCGAATGGGTACATTTTTCTATATCTCTTATATTCCAGTTCCTCATTTGGTTTAAATGTGTAAAACAAATCCAAATATCTATTTATGAAGATTGCTGTACAAATGTGCCACGTTAAGTAGACGACTAGTTGTACAGTTTCTTCCTTCTATCATAATCAAAGCATGTTGCCCATTCGGCTTAACAAATTCACAGCTGTGTTTTTGCGAATCAAAGGGAATTCAGCTCACCATATAGAATTGACAGTTTCAGTTTGAGAAGGATTTGAGCTTGGATTGCAAGTTCACAAAATGTTTTTTTGAAAAAAAAAGTATTTGAGACGAACAACCATATTATAGTGTTCTTTTTCATTTTCATTTGAAAAGGCTTCATAAACACGATTTGCTGCTGGCTGCCGTCGCCATGGCTGCTGCCAAGTCCCTGCTCGCCTTCCTCCTCCTCGTCGCCGCTTCTGCCTCCGCATTCTCTGACGGCGGCAGCCACCTCCCGTTCACGCTCCTCCCCGCTGCCGCCGCCACGGCTCCGTGAGCGAGTGCCTGGCCGGCGACGCCGAGCTGAGCCTCGTCCACCACGGCCGCGCCCTGCACAGGTCCGGCGGGTACGGTACAGCAGCTGCCACAGTCACTCTATTTTGCTCATGGTTGCTCATCGTCGCCGCCGTGCGCGCGCGGGCGCCACCTCACGGAGCCGGAGGAGACATGGTTGCTCGTCGTCGCTGGCGCCCGCGGGGACGGATGTGGCGGTTGTGCGCGTGCTTGACGGAGGGGAGCGCGGGCGAGGCAGCGGCGCGACCTCGCCGGCGCAGAATATTTGCAAAGTGCCCTCCGGTTTGGATCGATTATTAATCGTGATCCGATTTTTTTCAAAAGTGCCCCCAGATATTTTTCATATAGCCCCTAATTTGGATTACGATCAATAATTGCGATCCGATTATTTGCAGATAGAATCAATATTAATCGCGATCCGAATATTTTGCAAATCAGCCCCCGTTCGGACGGCTTGGTCCGTCGTCTCCTCCTCCTCAGGTGGCTCGCCCACCGCCGCCGCCACCGTAGTCCTCGCCGGACTAGCGACGCCCCTCCCCACCACCCCTCGGAGCAGCAACCAACGTGGGCAAAACGACGGAGGTCCCATGCTTACTTCACCTCAGGCTCTCCGCCGGATAAGACATGAACCTGTGCTTACTTCTTGAATAGGAATCGTTCGTTATGTAATTTACAGCGGTAGCAATAACAACGTAGCCTTTAAGTCCCAAGCAAGTTGGTTAGGCTAGAGTTGAAACCAACAAGAACCATAAACCAGGGTTCGGGCACATGAATAGCTATTTTTCAAGCACTTTTATCCAGAGCTAAATCTTTGGATATATTCTATCCCTTCAAATCTCCTTTTATTGTCTCTTTCCATGTCAATTTTGGTCTTCTACCTCTCTTCACATTACTGTCACGCTTTAAGGTTCCACTACGCACCGGTGCCTTCGGAGGTCTTCGTTGGACATATCCAAACCATCTCAGCCGGTGTTGGATAAGCTTTTCTTCAATTGGTGTTACCCCTAACGTATCACGTATATCCTCATTCCGGATTCGATCCGTTCTCGTATGACCACAAATCCAAAGCAACATACGCATTTTTGCAACACTTAACTGCTGGACATGTTTTGCACCATACAACATTGCAGGTCTAATCACCGTCCTATAAAACTTGTCTTATAAGCTTCAATGGTACCCTCTTGTTATATAAAATTCCTGATGCTTGGCGCCACTTCATCCACTCCGCTTTGATTCTATGACTAACAACCTCATCAACATCCCCATCTCATTGTAGCATTGATCCTAAATATCAAAATGTATCCTTCCTGGGCACTATTTGACTTTCCAAACTGACATCTCTCTCCTCATGTGTAGTAGTGCTAAAGTCACATCTCATATATTTAGTTTTAGTTCTGCTGAGTCTAAAACCTTTTTACTCTAGGGTCTCCCGCCACAACTCCAATTTCCTATTTACTCCTGCTCGACTTTCATCAACTAGCACTACATCATTCGCGAAGAGCATACACCAAGAGATATCCCCTTGAATGTCCCTTGTTACGTTGTTATGTAATTTAAGAGATCTTTTTTGAAGGCGAGCTGTAAAAGGGTTCCAATCTTTTCAAGCACTAGCCTTCATGAGTTTGAAGCCAGTGCTTGACATTTCAGCACCTTTTTGGAAAATTGCCATTTCAATCCTTCTCAGAAGATGGTCGTTAGTACAGGCTTTGCATTTCTATGTTTTTCAGGTTTTCTCTCATATGGGCAGTTCATGTACTTTGCAAAAAGGAAACTTGAGTCTTGGACTCTTGGTGTAATGTCCGGATGCAAGGGCTACATGAGCATCAGAGTTAGAGAAGGTTGCAGCTGGCAACAGTACTATCCAGTTGTGGTTCCCCAATGCCAAAGAGATTTGCTTGTGCTTCTGGATTTCAGGTCATCATGTTCTTCCTGGACAACGCTACCGATTTTGTAAGATAACTTGTATGGAGAATAGTTTGATTAATGTTTGAAGACTTGTAAGGTGTGTTTTTATCTGATCTATGGAAATGATTGTCGACTTTTCACTGAATGACATTAAGCTGTTGTATCAATTATCAAAAGCACTGGTTCTTGGTCAACATAGAACTGTATATGATCCTGTTTCTATCAAGCTGCAACATTTCAGGGTTGTCATGCCATTCACGCCTGCCTCCACCAGCCTGAGTTTTCAGTTAGGCACATTGAAGACTGGGATAGAACTCGACATCTGCCACTGATTGTTCTGCCAAATGTCCTCTGATTCCATGCTGGTTTTCTTTAGAAACCGCATCGCATTACAAATTTTGATGGCATCTCCCAAAGAATAAGATTGTAATGTCACCAGAGTTGTAACTTCAAATATTATTACACAACAATGTCAGCCATATAGGTTCAATAATGATGACTCTGTAACAGTAACAGTGGCTTCTAACTGCAAAAGTTTGGAGATTTCACTGTCTTCAAGTGTCATGTCCACTTCAGCTTGGAGAGGCCAAGAGAGTTTTCTCAGCGTAACAGAAGTCATTCAATGCTGCTAAGTTACCTGCCATCCGGACAGCTGCCGGTCAGTGAATGGATCGATCAATCACAGGGAATGAAGGAGAGAAGAAGCAGAGTTGATTCCACCGATCGAGAACCCTGTGATTTACATAGAAATTTGGAAGAAGAGATGGTAAATAGATTCACCAGAACTACAAAAACTGCAGTATTTGTCTTCATTCCGATTTTATCTTTTGTTAAAATAACTCGTACCATAGTGGTAATCTCATTTGCCAGATTTCCTATGTGACTCTAAGTCCAGTGCTGATGAGATGTTTACACATAGAATGCACCGAAAACGACCCATTTTTATGAAGGGACCAAATGAAAACATCTCTCCCTCCAGTAAGGTTGACATCCACAATTCTACCCACTAGGCTATACCATTCTAATAGCTTATCCCCCACTAATAATCTCCTGAAAGATATATTGAGTGGTGTTGCATTGAAGACCTCAGTCACATATCTCCTGAAAGATATATTCTAGGACATGGTGAAACTGGATCAAAAGAATAGACGATGACAAACTGGCAGCAACACAAAAAACAGATTAATTATTTCATCATGTCGTACAAACGATCGATACTGATCATCCCATTATGGTGAGCAAAGCAAGTTGAGTTAGCCGGAGTTGCAGAGGCATTGGTCCCCCTTGATGTAGCCTCCCGGGTGGCCTGCCTTCCGGCAGCAGGCGTCGCACTCCGGGAAGGTGGAGCTCAACGGCACAGCCATGGAGTTGCACTCACCGTCCTGCACAACTGGAGGAGACGGAAACGCCGCTCGCCCTGCATCTGCAAGCGCAGCCAGCAAAGTTCATGTCAGGTTATTAGACAGATCAGGCGGGGAGAAGGACCGAAGAGAGGTTCAATCTAGCTGTAGTAGTAGGTACCGGCAGAGAAGCAGAGGAGGTTGGCGGCGATGGCCATGGCGACGACGAGGATCATCTTGCAGACGGCTGAATGAGACTTGGCCATATCTCTGACGCCGCTCTAGCTTCGTATGCTGATATCGTCGAGTGTCCTTGAGACCTTGAGTGAACTGATCTATGTTCAATCCTTGTGTGATCTGGCTCGATGTGAGGCCTGGGTTTATAGCCAGCATCCTGAAGATGAATTTGCCGACATGCATTGATTGTAGAGAATATTACAAGGATACGGCGTATCAGCGTACGTATCTTCTTGAACAGAAGCCTTAGAACCTAAGTATGCCATTTTTTAGCAGGAACGTTGCAGCTCATTAATAATAGTAAATACTAATTAATGACTGATCGATTGACCAGTATATACTATATACTCCTAGATCTTTACAGGCTTAGAACAGGTTGATCGTTCCTCAGAGATCAGGTAAGATACAGGCATAGATAGCTACTAGGTGGCCATGTTTTCTTCTGCGATCATTGTTGAAAATTTTGCTCGATCGGGTGTCTGTACATGGGCGCAAATGTTGAACTTTTTGCAAATTCATAACAAACATGCCTAGAAGCTTTGTGGGGGAAAAAGTGTAACTTTGGTATATCTATATGCTAGCTGGTTGCTTCAATTTGGGAGATGACCATAAATCATTTGTTTTTCTATACTAAGTCTCACAAACTTGACTTTAATTCGCATTGTTACCACAAATTGAGACTTGAACTGCATGCGTAGTTTTACTGGCATGTTTTGGACTAATGTGGAGGTTGATGGACCCTGAAAGATCAGGACAAAGAAGTCAAAGCCTTTTCAAGATGTATGTCACGCCTTGATCATAAACTTGCAAACGTCTCGTCAAAATCAATCCATTCACATTCCTTAAAAGATCTTTGCAGCATTTTACAAGTGGAATCATATTAGACAGAAGGACATGTTTTAGGAGATGTTTCACCTTCATCGATTACAAAGCTTCCATAACACTGCAGCATTCCCAAACCATGCTTGATAGTTGCTGCTACTTGCAAGGCACCCTTGTTGAAGAGGTCAGGATGAGGCTTGTTCATATCTTTCACGGCGTGTTCTACCTTTGGCACTGATGATGGTATGATTCTGGCCCTGGAGCTATATACCTAATGCCGTCGAGTACGTCCTTGAGTCAACTGATATATCCTTTTGTGATTTGGCTAGATGTGAGGCTTCTGTTTATAGCCGGCGTCCTGAAGATATAGCACTAATTCATACCACTATACATACACCTTGACGACGCTTACACCATTTCCAAGTTGCCAACTGTTCCTCGCAGGTCTACCAAAACAGGTTTCAGGCACGTACAAATCATAGATGGAAGCAATGCTCCCTTCTGCAATCATGCGCAAGATCCTTCTAGGCGTCGGTGTCGTCGCGCTGCTCTTCTCCGCTGGTAATAGTCCCTTAATTTTGAGTTTTGGCTACTGGCAATACCATTCAAACAGATGTACACTACAACATCATTCGTGCACAAACATTTAAGGTAAAATGACTAAGTGGGCATGCATATGGAGTATTTGCAGGGGTGGAAGCCCGTCAGACTCCATGGGACGAGAGCTCGAGTCTTATCATGGATTACTATATGTGTCAGTCACTTGCAAGCAAACTTGTGAAGCCGAACTGCCACGTCTGGTGCAATCACATGGGCTACGCCCATGGAGGCCATCTCGAGGGTGACTATTGCTGCTGCAACCAATGATTTTCTATCTTGGAGCGTATGTGTGCGTGAAATAAACAGCATATCCAAGATGTTTTGGCCTATATAAATCAGGTGCAGCGTACTTAAATCAGAAATCTTATATAACTTATGCACTGAGTAAATTCTTATCGTAAAGACATTAATTTCTAATTCATCAGAAATGTATAGTTGCTTCTGCTACTGTTACAAAACGAGAAGTAACTTTCTCATGCATTTCTCTCCTCAAGTCAATTCATAGAGTACCACAGAAAAAATGACGCATGGAATATAATTTTGTAATGAGCGGAGTAAGCATATATGTTGTTGATGTCTTGACAGCATTGGCTTCAGCAGAGCATGCATGAGAACAGAAAATGGTTTCCTCATGATTGAGAGAAATTGTACCACTCAAACAGTGCAACTCCGTGGCCAATTCAATAATCTTTGTTTTCAAACCTTCCTATGAGGATGTAGAAAACATTTCCTAACATATTCATTCTTCCCTTGTTAATTTACTGTAATTATTTAATAATGGACGATGGATGACGTGTTGAATCGTATGTTTGGGCGAATGAGAAAATCAACTATATATCTCCAGAACATCTTTTCAGCATGCTTCTTAAATCCCATCTGAAACACACTAAGAGCTAGCTGTGCCCAGTGGACAACGTATTTTGCCTGCATGCGTCTCGGTGATGGCGTTCTGCTTCTCCCGGTTGTTGCCGCTGAAGACCTCCCAGATCACTGTGAACCGCATCGCTTCAGAAACCATCACCACGAACCTAACCGCTTCTTGCTTCCCTTGGTGAACCCAAGAACGTGGAGTTCGTCTAGCGTCACCTTCTCTGCCGGCGAGATGTACAGCGGCCCTAGTGGGTTGCACTTTGGGGATTGCTGCAGGGGCGACGCTGCTGCCGCGACTTCACCTGCATCTGCATGACCAGCAAATTGATCGTGTCAGGATTACATAAACCTGCAACAGAGCAAGCACCCCAGACCTCAGAGAAGAAATCAAAGATCAAGAGGAAGCTAGGTTCACCGGTGTAGGCGATGCGGACTGCGATGGTTGATGGTTGCTACGATGACGATGATGAGGACAACCTTGTTGTAGACGTGAGCTTGGATTTGTTTTTATCCAAGATCTCATCACAGGTTAGCTGAAGTGGAGCAAGACCGTAGTACATTAGAAATAAGTCATGGAGAAATAAGATGTGTCTGGAAAAGGATCGCAGAAAGAGATACGCATGGTAGTCTTTCTTGATCTGTCATGTATGTTTTTCCTGAATCGATCTCTCTATGTGCATGGGTAGCAAAGGAAGCATGCACGTATCATGTATGCCGTGTGATAAGCCGTTTGCATACTGGTTTTACAGCTCATGTGAAAAGTACTGTTAGATATGCAAACAGTGATACCTGGCTTTGCAAACTTGAGTTGCACCTTTCAGAAAAAAATAGATTGTTTGTCAAAAAATAATCTTGTGGAAATTATGTTTCCATCAGTCCAAAATATATTTGTTGAGAAAATCTAAAATATGACTATGCATTTAATTGTAATATTTCACTCTACTCCCTACTGTAATCAATATGAAGAGTTCACATGGTTGTTGCCAGCACGCCATTTGATAGGGGCACACAGGTTGTTCATCTGATACATGACTGTTAGCATGTTACTGACACATAAATGGTGAAGCCGGCTGGAACGAAGAATAAAGAGAGAATCAAAAGGGGTTCAGATGCAGCGCGAGCTAATAAGCAAGGTAGCTAGAGTGCAGATGCAGATGTCTCCTTCCGGCAACAGGTGTCGCATTCTGAATCCATGGAATTGCTCCGAATACGGACTTGCCGCTTGCCTTGCATCTGGTCTGCCGATCAGGCACGTGTAAGGTTGAATATGTGTCCGTTCATCAACTTAGAGACAGGTCAGTATAGGTGAGCAAGATGTGGCATGTAAAAAATTGCGTTGCGAAGACAGGTCAGTATAGGGGAGCATTGCTGTCAAACAGAAATAATTGATACTACTATATCACGCGAAGACTGTCTCCAAGAATTCTCAATGTTCTAGCCCTGCAAAATAAAAGCTATTTGTTCTTAACTCAAATTCAGAGAATATATAAAGTGGATTTTCTTTGTCCATATATGCATATAGTGTATAAATGGCGTGCCAGAGCAGAGCTTATGCGCTATTATAGTCTGAAATGGAGTACAACATGTTATTTGAAGTCATCTTTCTTCTTCTTCTACTTCGTCTTTTATATGCATATAGTGAATTGCAATGTATGAAGTGACCACCATCACTTTTGAAAGTACTATCCATACATACCTGATTTAAGTTAGATAAATTAGAAAAGGAAAAATACATCAATTTCAATAATCAAATGCATGGTACTAACTAGATGAAATATTTCTTATCCCATCCAGAAGGATGTCCATCTTCAAAACATCTTTTGAACCTAGAATTACAAACATTCCCTCCAGCGATAACAGCACGATTTGCTCCATCTGTTGCTGCAGAAATCGTTGTAGGGACGATTACATATGGTGTCCATATCAAGCGCCGGTAGATGACTTGCATATAGTTAGATATGGTAAAAATCTTTGGTTTTCTCCAATGTGTCATTGATTTGTGATGGACTGAGCACTTAATATCTGGTTTGATGGCTGGAAACTAAAACCTGGTAGGAGCACTGTATCAATTACTGGCCAAGCAGCTTTCGAGATAGACTTATTGGTGGGTGGGTGTGTGTCCATATATATACAGGTAAGTGCAAGTATGGCATGACATCTAATACACCTCTGACATGCAGAATCAATGGCAATTGGAACAGAAAATGTGCAACAGTGTAAAACAGTTGGTAGTAACGAAGTGCAAGCATATTACAAATGACTCCATATGCATGAGTTCATATCTTGGTTTACAATGCTTCATGAAAAAGAAAGGCACGGGGTCAGTGTGAGTAGCTGAATTGCTCTTAGAGGAGAGAAAAGTAGCAAAACTTGCATGAAGAACTAATCTAGGTAAACGGATTGGGCCCTCCTGTTGATCACACCGAACCATCCACAGACACAATTGGGGTGTGCCTTGAAATTTCTATATATGAGAAAAAGGAAAAACACAAAGTAGTGATTGAAGGCACTTTTGATTGACAAAAATAAGACAACAAAGTTCACACTTGTTCCACCTACGAATACGTGTAGGTGCAATCCACTCTCCCCCAGTGACACATCATCCGCAGTATAGCCACACCATTGATCGATCAACAAAGAAGCATGGAGGCGAAGGCAACATGTACTTCTGCGACACTCCTAGGCTCCGCTATATCTCTTTGTCTATTGTTCCATTTCTAAATGGAAACGACAAGAAGCTACATCTGCTGCGGATATTTTCTAAGCTTTTAATTCATCAGCCACTTATTCCCAGCATCCCAGTGTATCTATACCCTCTCTTTTTTTTTTATAATAACTGACTGTGTAAATGTCACGAAATTTATCATGTGTAGTTATTCATTTCACGATGTTTTCATATTTAGTATAAGAATCTATTTTTTGTATTTTGTTCATGTACATAATTTTTTACATGTACTGATGGTGGATTGACAATTGCTTTTTAGTACCATCGGCGGACCCCTCGTGTGTAGAAATGGTCATTTCTACAGATGATGAATTCCAGTTAGTTCAGTTCAGAAACAATCTATGGAAATAGTTCCTTACTTATTGTATTGGCTTGTTCTGTGCTAGTAAAACCAAAAGTAAGTCCAGCAATGCAATTTAGTCTTAGCCTAGACTAATTATTAAACTACAACCTATGCTCAAAAGACCGATTGGAGCTCAGCTTATTCACGTCTTTTAATTTGTCTTAGCCTAGACTAATTATTAAACTACAACCTATGCCCAAGGTTGGCGAGGTCACACACTAATGCATTATTATCAGAACTCAAAATGTCTGTTTTCCGTTTTTCCTCTCAACAATCCTTTAGGAGGATGGTAAAAACTGAGGAAGTATAACTCTAGTGCAACTAATTTATGTTTATACTCTTCCACTATGGAAACAATCAAGTTGGTAAAAACTTTTGGCATTCTCCAATGGCTCACTAATACCAACCATCAGTTGCAAATAATAAAGTGTACACACATGATTTAAAATTGTATAAATTGCAAGGTATGAAGTGAGCATCATCAACTGTTCAAAGTACTACACAAACATACCTGATTTAAGTTTGATAAATTAGCAAAGGAAAAATACATCAACTTGAATATTCAAATGCATTGCTAACTATATGAAGTATTTTCAGTCCCATTTGGAAGGATGTCCATCATCAAACAAATTTTGAACTTAGAATTACAAGCATTCCCTCCAGCGGTAGCAGGACAACGTGCTCCATCTGTCGCTGCGGAAACCTTTGTAGGGACGATGAAATATAGTGTCCATATCAAGCGCCAACAGATGACTTCCATATGGTTAGAGATGGTTAAAAAGTTTGGTTTCTTCCAACATGTCACTGATTTGCGATGGATTTTGAGCACTACTTAGTATCTGGTTGTGATGGCTGGAAACTAAAACTTGGTAGGAGCATTGTATCAGTGGTGGTATGTCTGGCCAAGAAGCTTTCGGGATGGACTTTCATGCGTTTTCTTTTATGTTCTCTGCTTAAGGAGTACTATAGGTAAGTGCGAGTATGGCATGACATCCAGTACAGCTCTGACATGTAGAATCAATGGCAATTGGAACAGATAAATGCACAACGGTGTAATACTGGTGGTAGTAACAAAATGCGAGCCTATTATAAAGTGACTCCATATGCGTGAGTTCATGAAGAAACGCATTCTGCACATCTAATTGTTTAAGACACCACCCTTTTGATCAACAATTGAAAGAACAAGCCTGACAGTTGCAATTTTAACCACTGGGCTGAATGTATCTTCATAATCAATGCCGTACCGTTGCCAAAAACCCTTAGCAACTAGCCTTACTTTATATGTGTCAATAGTACCATCTGATTTTTTCTTGATTTTAAATACCCATTTGCAATCAATAATATTATTGCCCTTTGTTTCAGGAACTAAATGCCAAGTGTGATTTCTAATGAGAGCATCAAATTCATCTTGCATTGCGGCTTTCCATATAGGATCACCAAGAGCTTCACGGAAATCACGTGGTTCCCCATAAGCTGAGAAAAGCCCGTAAAGCCCGTACCTGATCATATCCTTGAACTGTTTTGGTTTAGTGATTCCGCTTTGAAGCCGCGTTCATCGTCTTGATAGTGAACCAGCAGGTACGGCCGCATCTGATGGAGCAGCTGCCCCGGAACCAGCAGCCACGGAAGATCTAGCCAAATCCACACTGGATCCAGCTCCCGCAGATGATCCGGTGTCCTCATCCAGCGCTCCCGTGGGAGACGATCTGCGTGCTGGAGACGCAAGTGCTGGGGGCGCTCTATCCCCTGGCACTGGCAGTGGGACTGTGCTGTCCCCTGGCACGGGAGGCGCGAAAGCAACCGGTGGGTCTGCTCTGTCCCCCCCACGCGGCGATGTAGGAGCGGCAGGCGCAGCTACTGGGCCACGCGGTGGAGACGGAACCGGCGAGGCGTACATTGGTACGACAGGAACAGCCGGCGCAGATGATAGCTCCTCCTGAAAAACAGCCTGCTCATCGCTAGATGGCAAATGGTCAGTAGCATTAGTAATATTGTCAATGCAACTTACATCCCCCGGATTACGAAGATGATTAAGTAAAAGGAGAATCTCTTTTCTAAAAAGAATGCCTGCATTTGGATGTAAGTGGGCAAACGGAAAGATAGATTCATCGAAAATAACATCACGAGAGATGTAGATACGACCGGTGGAAGGATCTAAGAACTTGAAGCCTTTATGCATGAAGCTGTAACCAATAAAGGTACATTTAATAGATCTGAAAGCAAGCTTTCGAGTATTATAGGGGCGCAAGTTAGGCCAACAGGCGCACCTAAAAATGCGAAGAGAGTTGTAATCAGGCTTTTCTTGTAGCAAGCGTTCTGTAGGGGTATCAAAATTAAGAACTTTGCTGGGAAGCATGTTGATGAGATAAGTGGCAGTTAAAAAGGCTTGATCCCAAAATTTTAAGGGCATCAACGCATTTGCAAGAAGCGCAAGACCAACTTCAACAATATGACGATGCTTCCTTTCAACAAGACCATTTTGCTGGTGGGCGTGAGGGCATGAAACACGATGTGCTATGCCAATCTGCTGAAAGAAGGAATTCAATTTCTCATATTCGCCTCCCCAGTCAGTTTGCACAGAAACAATTTTCTTATCATGTTTTCACTCCACGAGATTCTGAAATTCTTTAAAAACTTGGAACACATTAGATTTCTTTTTCAAGAGATAAATCTAGGTGAATCTACTAAAATCATCAGTGAAGCTCACATAATAAGAATAACGACCCACAGAAGTAGATGCAGGACCCCAAATATCAGAATGAATAAGATCAAGCGGAGCTTTGGATGAATTTTCTGAACTCGAATATGGTAGTTGATGACTTTTAGCCATTTGACAAGCATCACAAATTGACTCAAAAGTAGTACTGCCACAAGGGAGATTATTATGACTAAGCACACGCTGAACAATAGGATAAGCTGGATGGCCTAAGCGACTATGCCACTTAGAAACAGAAGGTTTGCTAACACTATAAACTTTCTTGTCGCCACTTTCTTCTGACGAGATAGATTCTAATGGATAAAGTCCTCCTTTGCATCTACCTTGATGAAGGATTTTCTTCGTTTCCTGATCCTTGATAAAAAAGAATTTTGGATGAAATTTCAGAAAGGCATTATTATCAGAAGCTAGTCTGTGGACGGAAACAAGATTTTTGTGGGTAGTAGGAACATGAAGAATATTGTTTAGACGTAAGGTTCTACCCGGAGTATGTAAAGTTGAATGACCAATATTACTAATTTGCATACCTGAACCGTTGGTGGCCTGAACTTGATCTCGACCATTGTATTTGTCTTTGAAAGTTAACTTGTCAAGTTCTCCAGCGATGTGGTCGGTTGTGCCACTGTTTGCATACCAATTTGTATCATAGCCGTAACCTGTAGCTGTAGCGCCGGCCACTTTCTCCTGGTCATCCTCGTTGTATCTGTACCAGCATCTTGGTGCTTCATGACCGACCTTTTTGCAGATTTGACAGACAACCTTCTTGGGCTGATTTCCACTGTTATTGGTCTGGCCGCCCTTGTTCTGGCCACCACGGCCACCACTGGTGCGCCCACGGTTGTGCCCTCCGTTGCCTCGTCCTCCATTACCACGTCCCCGAAAACCTCCACGAGAAGCTGAATTTGCTGACGATGTGTACTGTCCCCCTTCATTATAAGCCTCCAGGCGCATCTCATAGGATAGAAGGTGAGAGTACAAATCGGAAAGAGAGAGGGGATCGGCACGGCCAAGCATCGAGGACACAAACGGATTATACTCGAAATCAAGACCATTAAGGATGTAAGATGCCATCTCACCATCATCAATGATGACTCCTACTGCCGCCAGCTCATCCTTGATAGCCACCATCTTGGTGTAATATGTTGATGAAGTCATGCTACCCTTCTTGAGAGTAGACAACCGCATGTGTAAATTTGTCACGCGTGCTCTTGATTGTGCCGCAAACATTGTCTGCAGCGCACTCCATGCTCCAGCCGACGTCGTCTCTGACGCCACTTGTGCTAGCACTTCCTTGGTGATGGAGTTGAGGAGATAACTCAGCAGTTACTGATCTTTCACCACACATAGATCATATTCTGGGTTAGCGACCAATTCTTTCTTGCCATCGGCCTTCACCAGTTCCATGGTCTTGGCCGGCTCCTTGACAGATCCGTCGAGGATTCCCATCAGCTGCGCGCCTTGCACAGCGGGCAAGAACTGAGCCTTCCATAAGACGTAATTCTCCCGTGTAAGCTTTTCAGCTACAGGAGCTCCGAGCGATGCCGCCGTAGGCGAAGCAGATGATGACGCCATGGATGTGTATGGCGTGTGCCTGGAGAGGGTGGAGTAGATAGATGTGTTTATGGAAGAAGCGCTCTGATTACCATGTTAAATAGATTGAACACGGTTGCCTATCTTGGCTCGCTGTGGTTGCATGTTTATATAGGGACAAAGTCCCAACACATTACAATATATGTTGTTACAGATAGAGTTTAGCCAGCATGCAAATACATCAAAATTCTATCTCTATCTCTAGCAGGCCAATTCAAACCATAACAACTCTTATCTCTAAGTTACAGTCCTCGTCTCATACGACGATTCTTCTAACACTGCATGGGATTGGGCCCTCCTATCACACCACCCGGTCCATCATTTGACAGGATTGGTGTGTGCCTTGTAATTTCTAATAAATCAGAAAAAAGGAAAAAGCCGAAGTTGTGTGATTGAAGGCACTTCTGATTGACAAAAATATGACAACAAAGTTCAGACTCTAGTGCAACTAATTTATGTTCATACTCTTCCACTATGAAAACAATCAAGTTGGTAAAAACTTTTGGCATTCTCCAATGGCTCACTAATACCAACCATCAGTTGCAAACAATAAAGTGTACACACATGATTTAAAATTGTAGAAATTGCAAGGTATGAAGTGAGCATCATCAACTGTTGAAAGTACTACACAAACATACCTGATTTAAGTTTCATAAATTAGTGAAGGAAAAATACATCAACTTGAATATTCAAATGCATTGCTAACTATATGAAGTATTTTCAGTCCCATTCGGAAGGATGTCCATCATCAAACAAATTTTGAACTTAGAATTTCAAGCATTCCCTCCAGCGGTAGCAGGAGAACGTGCTCATCTGTCACTACAGAAACCTTTGTAGGGACAATGAAATATGGTGTCCATATCAAGCACCAGCAGATGACTTGCATATGGCTAGAGATGGTTAAAACGTTTGGTTTTCTCCAACGTGTCACTGATTTGCGATGGATTTTTAGCACTACTTAGTATCTGGTTGTATTGGCTGGAAACTAAAACTTGGTAGGAGCATTGTATCAATGGTGGTATGTCTGGCCAAGAAGCTTTCGGGATGGACTTGCATGCGTTTTCTTTTATGTTCTCTGCTTAAGGAGTACTATAGGTAAGTGTGAGTATGGCATGACATCCAGTACAGCTCTGACATGCAGAATCAATGGCAATTGGAACAGATAAATGCACAACAGTGTAATACTGCTGGTAGTAACAAAATGCGAGCCTATTATAAAGTGACTCCATATGCATGAGTTCATATCTTTGTTTACAATGTTTCACGAAAAAGGAAAGACCCGGGGTCAGTCTGTGTTATGCATGTGAATTGCTCCTATCATGCAGAATAGTAGGATCAACATTTGCATGAAGAAGAATAACTAATCTAGATAAACGGATTTTGTGAACTGATTGCAGTTCTGCATGGGATTGGGCCCTCCTATCACACCACCCGATCCATCATTTGACAGGATTGGTGTGTGCCTTGTAATTTCTAATAAATCAGAAAAAAGGAAAAAGCCGAAGTCGCGTGATTGAAGGCACTTCTGATTGACAAAAATATGACAACAAAGTTCAGACTTGTTCCACCTACGAATATTAGGTTCGCTTGCAGTGTGGCCCAATCCACTCTCACCCAGCAACACAGCAGCATTATTATAGCCACACCAGTGATATAATCGATCGATATGGAAGCATGGAGGCGGAGGCAACGAGGGCTTCAGCAACGCTCCTACGCTTTGCTACCTATGTTTGTCTGTTGTTCCATTTCTTGGAATGACAAGAAACTATCTCTGCAAGTCATATTTTCTAAGCTTTTGATCCATCTGTCGTTTATTCCCAGTTTCCCAGTGTAACTATACCATCTCCGTTTTTTATTTTTTTAAGAAACCCTCTTTGTTTTTATAACACCCGATGGTATAAATGTCACATAATTTGTCATGTGTAGTTCATATGACGACATTTTGGTATTTAGTACATCAGTCTAGTTTATTGTATTTTTGTTCATGTAAATAATTTTTAGATGGACGGATAGTGGATATACAAATGCTTTTACCATCCGTGCCCCCCTCGTGTGTAGAAATGGTCATTTCTACAGTCGATGAGAGCTTCAGTCACTTCAGTTCAGAAACAACCTGCGCAAACGACTCCTTACTCATTGTATTGGCTTGTTCTGCGCTTGTGAAATCAAAATTAGTACCGGTCAAGCAACTCATTGTATGAAACGCCAATAATTTAAAGATAGGATGGAGTAAGTGAACTCCAGAGGAAAAAAGAAGGACCCCTCCGCGTCGCCTCTCTGGGCGACGGGAGGGGCGACTCCACCGCCCCACAGAAGCCTCCGCCGGCGGCCCCCTCCGGCCGCCGCTGCTGCAGCCTGTCGAGCGGCGGCGGCAGCCCGCGACGGCGCCGAAGCTGGTCCCCTCGCACCACATCCCCTCCCCCCTTCCCCCCATGTTCTCTTTCTCACTGTGTCGGGCTTGGAGCTCCAGTAGCGCCCATGGCAATGGCGGCTGGCCAAGGCAGCGGATCCGGGGTCTCCTGAGCCAGATCCGGTCCCTACTCTATCGGATCTGGGGTGCCAGCGACGGGACGCTAACGTGACTGCCAGCGGTGGTGGGTCTCCTGTTCCCCGTTGGGGTGCGAGAGCAGCCATGCCCGAGCATGGCACCTGGACTCGGTGCATCCACGGTGCTTGGTTTCGGCGTGGGGCTGGTCGTGCCCGTGCCCCGAGCCGGCGGTGGCAGGGCTTGAGCTCGCAAGGCCAGCGGCGGCGGGGTTGAGCTCGACTGGCTGCGGCGGGGCACGAGCCCGCCCGGCCGGTGGAGACGTGGCTGTGCAACCAGCGCTTGGCCAAGAGCCCCCACGGCCTCCGCGCCGCTCTCGAGGTGCCCGACGGCGCGAGGGGTCGGCGTCCTGCCGCTCTTTCAAGCCGTGCTCCCCAGCTTCTCTTCAAGGGTGGCGAAGGCTCCCCGTCATTCTCGGTGCCTGTGCTGCGCCGACGGGTCGGGAACTCGTCGGGAGAAATCCTAGCCCGGTGTTATGCCGTTGCCGACAACAGCGACACCTACAGGTGCCGTTTCCTCCATGGAGGTGTTGTTTCGAGGCATTCCCACCCACATGTTGGTATGGCCGCGCTTGCGCTGGTTGGAGCGACGCCGGTTGGGATGGTTCAGTCAGGAGAAATCCTAGCCCGGCTTTGGCCGGTGCCGTCACCGACGACGCCCTCAGGCGCCGTGGTCCTCCTTGGAGGTGATGACGAGATCGCCCATCCCGAACTACTGTCGTCCGCCATGCCGCAAAGCTGGTTTGTTCTGCTTGGTGTTTTTATGCCTTCGTCCTCCTTACTGTTCGTTGGCGAGGCTGTCATTGGCTGTTTGCCGCCGGCGTGATTCGGTGAGCGTCCTCTCCTGGGGCCTCTATTTCGTCGATGCTCTCCTTGTTGATGGTGTCAGAAAATCAAATGCCGGGTGGTGTATCCACCGCTTCTGCCATTCCCCCTCAAGGATTCCTCCCCTTGAGCGGCGTTGAATGGTGGTATGTGGAGCTCGGATGTGCAGGAGGTGGCGCCGTCAGCTCCAAGGGAGGTCGTCGTTTTCCGGTAAGCTTTGGCTTGCGCGTCCTTTCGCCGCTCTAAGTCCCCTTCCTGCTGCACGGTCACTCAGATGGAGGGCAGCAGCGGGACGGCGTAGCTACGAGGGGTGGGGCAAGGTGCAACGGTCATAGTGTAACCGGCAAGTACATTGTTCGGTGGAGGCGCAAATCGGTGATCAATGGTTGTCTTTCGGTTGTGACATGTTTTGTCTTTGAATTGTCTGCGAGTTGTGTTCCTCCCGTTCCTCTGTTGTACTCTGGTGTTGTATCTACCCGTCCCCTTCTACTTCCATCCTGGCTCTTGAAGCCACTGTAACCGCACAAATGTTGTACCATCGCCGGCTTGCCGGTATATGTGGTAATATAATTCAGGTGGGACTCTTCGTCCCCCGGTGACCCATCAAAAAAAAAGTGAACTCCACTTTCAATCACACCAGGCGAGGCAGGCCAGCAAGCTCACCAATCAGAAACCTGGCTTTTCCGTGCAAATAGAATGGGTTCAGTTGCATTATTTTGAGTTTGAGTATCAACAGCAGAAGCACTGATGTACACACAGGCAATTGTCTAGTAAATCCATGAGCGTTGCCAGCAGTAGCACTCGGAAGTCAGAACCATTATATATAACATTATTCCAATGTACTCGTCGATCGATCAACAACTAGTGACGAGAAATGTAGTAGATTTAGTTTTCAGTAGTGGGAAAAGCTGGGAAGGCAAGAAGGCATGCACACTGATGTTGCAAATGGGAGCCAGAGCCACGGTGAATCTGAAAGGCTAGCTGGTCGATCAAGTTAGACTTTCTGTGCAAGCTGCGTACCGGACAACCAGCAGGACATACAAGAGGTCAGGAGTTCGCGAGAAATGGGAGGAAGACTAGGCCACTGGCAATCGTACCAGGTCATAACACCACCCGGGTTACTAAAGGTGTCATTTTAGTACCGGGTGGTGTTACGACCTGTGTCACACCCGATTTTAAAAAACCAAGTGCTACATATATGTATACCAAGATCTAGTTTCATACATATAGTGACATCATCAGTGAATAACAGTAACAGTACCACGTAAATATAAATAAAGACTTACGAGTCTATTAGAGATATACAGTTTAATCCTGAAAACAATGGCTCCAAATTTCACAGGCAATCAACCGGGGGTTGCGTACGCCTAGAACTCAGCACGATCTTCCCAACAACTTCATAGCAGCTTCTTCTTCTGAGCAACATTGGTTATAGCAAGAAAGAGTACACTTATGATTGGTACTTAGCAAGGCCATAAAAAATAACCAGAATAACGATTTAAGTCCATCTTCAAGTTTATTAATCATGTGAGGATCCATTATTAAATTATTAATCAAGTTTATTAATCAAGTTTATTAACCGGATTTGTTCTCCGCCTCTACCATTATTAAAATAACATAATTTAATAGTTTCTTAAGTTTATTGCTCATTACATGTAGCTTATAGATCAAAGTTGCAATTCACTATGAACCAGGCACTACAAGAGAAACAAAGCGAGGTGCATATAAAGGCCCAAATAAAATAATATTCTCTCTCCCTCAAATTATTCTGCGTAGTAAAACAAACTTTATTCATACATCAAGATGATACAACGGTATAAGCGAGACACAAATTATTCATACATCAAGATGATACAACGGTAGACGCGAGACATATTGTGTGGGTGGCCCAGGTCGTAGCTTATTTGGAAATCAGCTGGGATTATCTTTTAGACTCCGATCCATGTATGCGTAAGACTTCACCTTTCTTAGTTGGGAGGCTCAATTCATCTGTAGGAGATTATGGTCGTTGGCACAACATGTTGGAAAATCAGCAGGTGGTGGAGGGAGTGATGTATCTGCTGTTGTACTATCATCTACAATAAACACTGCAGCCATGCCCATACTCAAATGAAACTCATAGTGGCAATGCATGAACCATACCCCTGTAAATCATATAAAATTAAGCATTAGATTTATGGCAGACAAATAAGGTTTTCTGCAGTTTTGGCGTTCCTAAATAAATTCTATTACTCTCACAACAAGGTCCTTGGTTTGGCTTTCTTGGTACTTCCAGGGAGTACATAAAATGCAACTTACGGTGGTGTTATTAATAAAATCAAATGTTTGAAAAATGATGGAGTTCGTGCCAAGCTGCTAAAGATGCCAAAACTTCACAAAGATTATTTTGAACGGATGCAGAGTCTAAATGAAAACGTGTTTTCCACGCATGTTTCCTCTAAATTTGAAATTTTCATAGCAAACATAGTGGGGGAAAAAACAGATCTTTTGCGCACCTGGATTGTTTGCAACAAATCGTACGGCAGCCCATCCAAGATTTGGGACGAGAACGGTATTCTTAACCGGTGGGTTCACCAGGTTGTACCTCGCTACGTCTTTTGCTGCATTGTAGTTACCAAGCCCCTGTGCAAGCAGGAAAATGTTGTGACCGTGTAGATGCATTGGGTTGGAGTCACCCTGCAGAAGCGCCGTGCTCTGGAACACCATGTCCACTACGGCACCCTGCCGGAACCGCCGCACCACCGTAGCCTTGGACGACGGTTCTAGCGGGATCTCCTTTGGTCCAAAGGGAATGAATGCTTTGTCAGTGAAGTTGAACGCCCTCGACGGCCCATCTGGAAGTTCTTGCATTGCATCTAATAAGACACCGGTGTGGTAATACTGCGCTTCTAGTAGTGGCATCTTGGTCGGGTGCTGGTAGGAGACGCTGTTCATGGTTGCAACAACGATACTCTCATTTAAGTTACCACCCCTCTTACAGGACTGCTGGCCATTCCGGCAGATTGAGCCGAGGCCAAGCACTAGGAACAGGTTCTCGTCCACTTGCTGCGGAACCGTCAGGTGATGCAGGCTGGTCAAGTTGCTGTGGAAGTAGAATGATGTAACCGTATCATGTTTGTCAGGCATCTGAGGAGCTAATGCCACATCATCTGATGGACCTTCATCATTTTCATCTTCTTTTGCGCCACGTCTTGACCTTAGTGCTGCTGCACCATTGGTGATCGAGCTGTGGTTGACTCTGTACTGCACCATCCCTCTAGTAGTGAATTCTGGGGTCTGGGTGTCCGGCCGTGGCGCCTGGTTGGGCAGGGCAACCATGTAGTAGCTGCCCGGGGTTGCATTGGCAACAACCAGTGCGTCCACCGTCTCGCCAGGCGCGATCGCGATGACATCCGTGGTGTAGGGGCTGACATAGTTGGCATCAGCTGCGACCACTGTGAAATTGTGCCCAGCTATCTTTAGGTAGAACTCTGCGAAGAGACCGGCGTTGATTACTCGTAGCAGGTAGGTCTTGCCAGGCACAACGTCCAGCACGTAGCCAACTTCCGGCACACCTTCAGAGATGAATTGGATGTTGAAACACGCACTTTATTTGTACAGAAAGAATAAAGCAACATGTCGTCGACGCAGAAATGCATATTCTGTAATTTGCTTACCGGAGCAATTGAAAAGATCTCCAAGCTTGCCATTGATTGTGGAACCACTAGCGTAATAATCAAAGGAACCATTCTTCATGCTCCGATCCACCTGTGGAAGGTCCAGCTGCCACCAGTCCCCTGCCACATCATCAGGATCATCCAAAAAAACAAGTTCAGCTCAGAAACTGGTGCCAAAACATTTCGATTCGGGTAGGAACACAGTACATTTTTATATGTTCGAACGGACCTAAGCTTGACAATGTAAAGATGAATAATTACACGAACCTATAATGATGGGAACCTCCATATCAGGATTGGGGAATGGATAGGAGATAGCACCATGTCTTGGCCGGATGATGAGAGCACCGTGCAGGGTTGCCCGGAGGAATGGGACGTGAGCATGCCACCAGAGGGTGCCTTCTTGACCGACGACGTTGAACCGGTAGGTGAAGTTGTGGTTGGGCAGGATGGGTCGTTGCGTGACCATTGGCACCCCATCAGCCCAACAATTCAGCCATTGCTTCACTCCATGCCTACGCCAGACAACAAAAAATATATATTCTAGAATTGAATAACAAACTTGTTTTATTTGTCCGATCATCAAGTACTTGAAAATAATGGAATAAGTTAAGTAGGTGCTTAAGATTAAATACCAATGGATTGTTATATTATAGGGTGAGTTGTTAACAAGAAGAACGGCCACCGAGTCTCCTTCCGTCACCTCTATTGCAGGTCCTGGGAGCTGCCCATTCACCACGGTGACCAGTGTCTCCTTGCACAAGTGTGTCATCTTCACCTGGCTCACCTACATTTGCATGCATGTTCAAACAAATCAAGCTTGCATACATACATCATCGTTGCATTGTTCAAATTGATAGATAAAAAACAGGGAAGAGCATGATGCTTATTTACAACGAAGGTGTGCTCGACAACAGCTGCGCGGACAGAGATGGCCATGGCGGAGAGGAAGAAGATGATGGCAGCGGTGGCCGCCATAGGGATGGACGCTTGCGATTTTCACAGTTTGCAGCTTTGTCCGGTTTAATTGTGCTCCGATCCGCAGTGTACTTCTAGGTATCAGTATATATACGGCGATCATGAGGAACTAAGCGATCAGTGTACTTCTAGGTATCAGTACATATATTAAATACATATAGATCCATACATTTCAGTTGCATATAATAAACTCCATTACTAGCGGTACCTACTAACCACCGCCATACGAGCAACTGTCTCGCGAATCGCCAACACTGCGGCATGATCAGCCATCCCAGATTATCATGCCTCGCCATAAATTAAAGCAAGCCATCAAGCCTCGATCAAATACACACAATCTACTCGAAGCCACGTCCACTTCCATTTAACGAAACACGTGATCCCTCCCTAATTTTCATGAGGCGACCATCCCCATGTGGCAGATACGATTGCTAGACCATGCCATGCGCGAAATATGCGTGTGCGCTCTACGGTGTGTATGATTCTTGAGTCTCACATGTAGCTTTCTTACACAGCAAATATGATTTTGATGGGAGATATTTCGGAAACGCTACCGTCCGAGCGTCCGGACGTGTCGGACGTAGTTCCGCTCCCCTCCGCTTCCTATCCATTTTCACAGTTCTTTTTCTTCCCCATCCCCTTTCTTCTTCAACCTTCCACCCCGGTATCCTCCTCCTCCACTCCGGCGGCCTTATCTCCCACCCACGCCCCACACCAGCGTCCTCCTTGCCCACCTCGACGGCGTCGCGCTCCCCCACCCGGCGGCCTCGTCCCCCACCCGCGCCCCACGCAGGCGTCCTCCTCCCCACCTCGACGGTGTCGCACTCTTCCACCCCGGCAGCCTCGTACCCCACCCAAGCGGCGCCCCTCCTCCCCACTCCGGCGTCCTCAACCCACCGGGAGCGCCCAACGCCCTCGGATCCAGTGGCCCTCTCCCCGACCCCGATGAGATCCGAGCAAGCCCCTGACCCTCCCCTACCCCGACCGGCGGCAGCCTTCTCAGATCCGGCGGCATCTCCTCTCCTTCGGCCGACAACGAGCAGGCTGGTTGTCGTGGATCTGAGTGTTGCAATAGGTACCTCATGGTGTTGCAATAGTTATTTTTGGATGTTGCAACGGTGGTTTTTGATGTTTCATCTTTTTTGCAACAGTCTGACTTGCCAGCAATCAGGTGTTGCACCAATTTTTTCATGACTAGCGGTACCTGCTAATCACCGCCACGCGAGCAACTGTCTCGCGAATCGCCAACACTGCGGCATGATCAGCCATCCCAGACTTATCATGCCTCGCCATAAATTAAAGCAAACCATCAAGCCTCGATCAAATACACACAATCTACTCGAAGCCACGTCCACTTCCATTTAACGAAACACGTGATCCCTCCCTAATTTTCATGAGGCGACCATCCCCATGTGGCAGATACGATTGCTAGACCATGCCATACGTGAAATATGCGTGTGCGCTCTACGGTGCGTATGATTCTTAGAGTCTCACATGTAGCTTTCTTACAATTTCACCTACACAGCAAATGTGATTTTGATAAGCCACGCGTGGAGGACCCCTTAGTATCAGCTCGTAACAACAACCAGTGCTAAGTGGCCCCAAACCATTGATCCACCATAAATATACCAGCTTAATATATATATAGTGACCAGCTTTAACGCCTTGTGGAATTGGATCTATCTCCCTCGTTGTAATCCTGCCCTTGGCTGCTAGCCTGCTACTCGTGCACCACATCGAAAGGAGTGTATGCGTAAAACCCGTAATCCTGTTCTTGGCTGCTAGCCTGCTACGCGTAAACCAAGGAATAGACGTAAAAAAAAGTGCTAGCCTGCTACGCGTGCACCACGCGCAAAGCAATAGACGTAAAAAAAAGTGAAGGATGCCCAGAGGGTGCTTGGTCATCGTGCAATGAATCTGAACGGGATGCATTGCTCAGTTCGTCAGCTACTAGTGCCTAAAATATGACAGTGGCATTGCATGAGCATCAAGCTAGTAGGGAGACCGAGCTGAGCGAGCACATGTAACATTACTGGGGATTCCGCTTGCAATACCCTTTCGTACCGGTTGTACTTGGTCACTGGTGAAAAACACGCCTTTAGTTCTGGTCGGATAGGGCTATAGATTTCGAAAATCTAACCGGACTAATCATTCTCGAGACAAAAGGGGTCCTTTAGTCCTGGGTCATTCACCTGGGACTAAAGACCCCTTTAATCCCGGTTGGTAAAACCAACCGGAACTAAAAATGATAAAAAAATAAAAAGTGGGTCGGCAGCATGGCGACGCCGCTCCGCTTGCCTCCGCACAACGCCGCCCGCCTTTGCCCATCTCCGCTCCGTCCTCGCTCGCCGCTACCCGCCGCAGCAACGCCTAGCCAGCCTAGCAGCAGCCCAGTTCCCGCGCCCGCTCCTCCGCCCGTAGCAGCTAACAGGCCAGCCCGTTTTGCCTCAGCCCAGCTTCTGCGTGCCAGCCCACTCCCGCGTTGCCGCCTCGGCTCTCCTGCTGACCGCTGGGCCCCACCTACCATCGCCTACCTCCGTCTTCTCTACGTTGGACTCGTCCCCGAGCTCGATCCCGCATCCGCACGTCCAAGTCCTCCGCTGGCCCACACGCCAAGGGACCTCTCCTCCCGGGCTATATATACAGCCGCCGCACCCATGACCCCCACCTAAAACCCTAGTGCCATTTCGAACTTCCCAGCGCTGCCGCCGCTCTAGCCTGAGTGCCAACGCCACCCCCCGCCGCTGATCTCCACCGCTGTCGCCTCTCTATCGCCAAGAGCTCCGCCAGAGGATCCACCGAGAGTGAGGAGGCCACCTGTGTGGACCCCGTGCACCGCCGTGCTCTCATTCGCGCACCCGAGCTCGCTGGAGTGGCCACCGCCGCCGCTACTAGGACGCTCTGCTAAGCCGCATGCCACCACCACCACGCTATCCCCCTTGTTAACACCATAGATCAGTTCGCCATGCTTTTCTCATTCTCCTGGTCAAGATCCTGTCCCAATCCATGGCCGGACGCTCGTTTTCGAGTGAAATCCGGCGAGTCGCCGCCGCTGCCGCCGCTATATGTAATGCCTCTTAGTTACCTACCAAAGCACTAACATATTGCGTTGGCAACTGTTAGAAATCTAGGCTTATTTCAGTATATTTTAATTCCAAAATTAAGCATAAAAATTATCATGAATATGTTGAGTGATTTAGTGACAACATAATATGTGCTAGTGTTCAAGTTTAAACATCTAATAAACAAGAATGAATATAGGCACAGATGATTTAGAATGTACCCTGGGGCGGGGCAGTGCCGGAGACACCGGATGCGCCATTACCATTTGGATTAGTCATACTAATCTTGGGATGGCCCCTGTCGATGTATCCATACTAAAATGATGCAGGAAGCAGTCAATGTAGTGTAGTGCAGTCCCACGAATGGCCTCCAGGAAGTAGACGAAGTAGTCGTACAGCACGAACTTTTGGAAGAAGATGTTGCAGACGATCAGGGAGCGAGCAACGAGTAGTCAGCTGTGCAGGAAGAAGATGTTGCAGACGAACGCTCCCCAAAAACCTTATCGCCTGCCTATCCTGAGCAGGATCTCCAGCAGAAGGCGAGGTTCTAGAGGCTCTACTCTCACTAGAACTTTTGTGTGCAGTATCTGGCGATGGGAATGCAAAGAGAGCAGCAAAACAATAGGGGAGAAGAGAGAGGTCTCTTGAAAGGAATACCTTTGTGCATCTCAGGAAGGAAGAGAAGGGCACCTTATGTAGGCAAGCAGTTAGGGAGGGGGGATGAACCTGGACGCCTATCAGTCAGCTCTGTCATCAAACGCAATCAATTCGTGGGATGTCACTTCGCTTGTCTCGTCTCATCTCAACACGACACGACACAACATGACATGCCCACGCCCACGGTCCGGCCCGGCCCGGCAAGGTGAGCGAGCGCGCGCGCGTGGCACGCCAATCTCCTTTATTGACTTTGCAATAGGTGTACTCAGAGTCCACCATTTAAGTTAGTTAAGATCCTCTTCAAGTCCCCATGTGGGACTAAGCACTTATCTCTCTAGCATTTATTAGTAGGCTTTTAATTCTTTAATTTGAATAAATAAATGGGCTAAGCCCATATATTCCAACAATCCCCACCAAGAATTTCAAGCCACAATAGAAATTCTATCGAATCCACTATAATCTTTGATATACCAGTATTTGACGGAGACTGTTAAGTTGAACTTCCATCTAGAACTAAGGCTACACTTATTCACAACTGTACAATGGACTATGCCTTCTATTGACAGTCTTGTGCAAACAAGTTTGACCAGAGCCCTTCACTGATACTAGGCTACAAAAGCATCCCCGCAGTTTGGAGCTTATAAGTCATACTCCAGACCTTTCATGAGTTTCTAGAGAGCACCCACATCTCACAGACTATGACCAGTAGTCAAACTCATATAGGTGCATTCTTGAAAAGATGTTCCGTAGGACAACATCTTTGCTTCAAAGAAACAACTCCCTTGTTTCAAAGAAGCCACTCGGAACACATTAAGGTATAAACCAACCTGCCATACAAGATTGAAGAGAAATGCATCTTTCACTGGGATGAGCCTATTCAAAGGTTCTTTCTCTCAGTTAAACTATAGCTTGTTTCACCATCCTACTTCATAGGATCTCCGATCACATAGAATAGGTTACCACTATAGAGTAACTCACATGGGTCTCAAGCCCAATTTCATAGATGCATTGTCTATCACATTTCATGAAAGACCCTGTGTAAATTGATCTACCAGATTCTTAGCTGTTTGAACATAGTCAAAATCTATAACTCCGGAGTTTCTCAATTTCCTGACAGATTTCAACCGCCTCTTGACATGCCTTGATGACTTCATGTTATCCTTTGAACTGTTCACCTTGACAATCATAGTTTGGTTACCACAGTTCATTAGAATTGCCGGTATCGGTTTTTCAACTATCGGCAAGTCCATTAGGAGTTCACGAAGACACTCAGCCTCAACAGTGGTGGTGTCTAATGCTGTGAGTTCTGCTTCCATTGTTGACCTCGTTAAGATGGTCTGCTTGCAAGACTTCCAGGAAACAACGCCACCTCCAAGTGTGAATACATATCCACTTGTGACTTTTATCTCATCAGTATCAGAGATCCAATTTGAGTCACTATACCCTTCAAGTACCCTTAGGTGACCAGTATAGTGAATCCCGTAGTTCACAGTACCTTTTAGATAGCGCATTACTCTCTCCAGAGCATTCCAATGATCATCTCCCAGGTTTCAAACAAACCGGCTTAGTTTGGTTACAGCAAACGAGATATTAGGCCTTGTAGCACTAGCCAAGTACATAAGTGAATCAATAATTTGAGAGTATCTCAGTTGATCTCTCATTATCCTTTTATTTTTTCTTAAAATTACACTAGCATCATAAGGTGTTGAAACGGGTTTGCAATCACTATAACCAAAGCGACTTAGAACCCTTTCCACATAATAGGATTGCAAGACTGTAACCCCACCATCACCTTCTCTTACTAGTTTTATATTAAGGATAACATCAGCCTCTCCCAAATCTTTCATCTCAAAGCTTTGAGACAAAAAGTCCTTGACTTCCTTAATCACACTAAGGCTTGTCCCAAAAATTAATATATCATCAACATACAAGCACAGTATCACTCCTTCACCCCACCAAAATGATAGTATACACACTTGTCGGATTCGTTCATAACAAAGCCAGCGGACATAAGAGTTTTATCAAACTTCTCATGCCATTGCTTAGGAGCTTGCTTGAGGACATACAAAGATTTTAACAACTTACACACCATTCCTTCTTGACCTTTTGCTACAAACCTTTCTAGCTGATCCATATAGATCTCCTCCTCCAACTCTCTATTTAGGAAAGCTATCTTAACATCCATTTGATGGACGAGAAGACCATAAGAGGTTGCTAGGGAAAGTAACACTCGAATTTTGGTCAATCGAGCAACAGGTGAATAAGTGTCAAAGAAGTCTTCTCCTTCTTTCTAAGTATAGCCCTTAGCCACAAGCCTTGCATTGTACTTTTCAATAGTACCATTAGGCCTAAGCTTCTTCCTGAACACCCACTTGCATCCTACGGGTTTACACCCATAAGGACGTTCAATGACTTCCCAAGTTCCATTAGACATAATAGAATCCATTTCACTCCTTACTCCTTCCTTCCAATAGTCAGCATCAGGAGATGAATATGCCTCTTCAATGGTTCTAGGGGTGTCATCCACGAGGTATACAATGAAATCATCATTGAAGGACTTTCCAATCCTTCATCTCTTTCTCTTTCTAGGAGCTTCATTGTTATCCTCCTCAAGATTTTCCACAAGTGTAGGTTCACTATGTTCTATCACATCGGTAGACATATCCTTCTCAATAAACTCTTGCCTAGATGAACTTGTTTCATTTCTCATAGGAAAAATGTTCTCAAAAAATGTAGCATCTCTATACTCCATTATAGTACCAACATACAAGTCAGGTACTTCAGATTTTACTACTAAAAATCTATAGCCAACGCTATGAATAGCATAACCCAGAAAGACACAATCCACAGTTTTAGATCCAAGCTTACGTTTCTTAGTTATTGGCACACTAAGTTTTGCCAAACAACCCCAAGTACGTAAGTAAGAAAGTATTAGGCTCTTCTTCTCCCATTCCTCGAATGGTGTTATTTCTTTCTTCTTTGTAGGAACATGATTTAGAACATGACAAGCAGTCAATATAGCCTCACCCCATCATTCCTTGGAAAGTTCCGCTGTATCTAACATGGCGTTGACCAAATCAGTTAGAGTGCGGTTCTTCCTTTCAGCAACCACATTTGACTGAGGTGAATAGGGAGGCGTCCTCTCTTGAATAATATCATATTCCTCGCAGAATATAGTAAAAAAATTTGAGAAGTACTCGCCACCACACGATCCGACCTAATTCGTTTGATCTTTCTCTCTAATTGGTTTTCTACTTCAGCTTTATAGATTTTAAAGTAATGTAATGCTTCATCTTTTGACTTCAACAAATAGATGTGACAAAATCTAGTGTAGTCATCTATCAAAGTCATGAAATATTTCTTACCACCTTTTGTCAACACACCATTCAATTCACATAGAAAAAGTTGTCAGCATGATCAAAGGCACTTGGATCCTCTGAGCTACTGCCCTCGGGCTTTCCGGCTACGACATGCAGAATGTTCATGGCTGTCAACCACAACGTAAGCCTCTCACGCCAACGCTTGTAATTAGAACCATCAAATACATTTGGTTTAATGGACGCAGCAAAACTAGATACCGAAAGCCTATCAACAATATAAGGTTTTTGGACTGTTAGAAATCTAGGCATATTTCAGTATATTTTAATTCCAAAATTAAGCATACATGAATATGTTGAGTGATTCAATGACAACATAATATGTGCTGGTGTTCAAGTTTAAACATCTAATAAACAAGAATGAATATAGGCACATATGATTTAGAATGTACCTTGGGGCGGGGCTAGTGCCTGAGGCACCGGATGCGCCGTTACCATCTGGATTAGTCATACTAATCGTGGGAGGGCCTCAGTCAATGTAGTCATACTAAAATGATGCAGGAAGCAATTGATGCAGTGCAGTCCCATGAATGGCCTCCGGGAAGTAGACGAAGTAGTCGTACAGCACGGACACCAGGAAGAAGATGTTGTAGACGAACAAGGAGCGAGTAGTCGCGTTGAACGCTGTCCAAAAACCTTATCGCCCGCCTATCCCGAGTAGGATCTCCAGTAGAAGGCAAGGTTCTGCTCTCGCCAGAACTTGTGAGCGCAGTATCTAGCGATGGGAATGCAAAGAGAACAGCAAAACACAGGGAGAAGAGAGAGGTCTCCTGAAAGGAATACCTTTGTGCATAGGAAGAGAAGAGCGCCTTATATAGGCGAGCAATGAGGGAGGGGGGATGAACCTGGACGCCTGGCAGTTAGTTCTGTCATCAAACGCAATCAATTCGTGGCAATCAAACCAATAACCTATTCCAAACTTTATGCTCGTCTCGTCTCATCTCGACGCGCTCATGGCCCGGACCGGCAAGGTGAGCAAGCAAGCGCTTGGCACGCCAATCTCCTTTATTGACTTCGCAATAAGTGTACTCAGAGTCCACCATTCAAGTAAGTTAAGATCGTCTTCAAGTCCCCATGTGGGCTTTTAATTCTTTAATTTGAATAAGTAAATGGGCCATGCCCATATATTCCAACAGCATCATCTAGTGCTGGGTAGAAGTACATTGGAGAGCAAAGCAGGCAAAGTTGCAAACAATGAAGTGGAGGAGCTTGCCCGCGGGGACTGTAGCGATCGCCACTGGTGTAATCTTCTTCCTCTCTGCCATAGGAGCACCAGGAGCACCAGCGGCCATGGCCAGTGTCGTCGAACACACCTTTGTTGTAAGTATTATGAGCATCCATGGCCACTGCCCTCTATTGTTTCTGCATAATGTTAACCAGCATCCGTACTAGATCTGGAACAGGCAATGAAAAGGTACATTTCCATAATTAATTTGTTGGAACATGCATATTTAGGTGAGACAGGTGAAAATGACGCACTTGTGCAAGGAAACGCTGGCAACCGTGGTGAACGGGCAGTTTCCAGGGCCAGCAATAGAGGTCACAGAGGGAGACTCGGTGACAGTTCATGTCGTCAACCAGTCACCCTACAACTTAACAATCCACTGGTAAAACTGCAAATCCTTTTGTTATAGCATAGAGAAACAATTCACATATAACTTCCACTGCATTTGGATCTGCTCAGTCTGTCAAGCGCGTGAAATATACTCCAGCGCTGATCTACTGCCTAAGATGGGGATTCAAAATTAAGTTGATTGCCGGCACATGAGAAATAGCTATCAGATTTCATTTTGTTTTCTGAAGCTTCTGTTCTGTGTTTTCTGATGCAGGCATGGAGTGAAGCAGCGGCTCAACTGTTGGGCAGACGGGGTGCCAATGATCACCCAGTGCCCCATTCTACCAAACCAGAACTTCACCTATAGATTCAACGTTGCTGGACAGGAAGGCACATTGTGGTGGCATGCTCATGTTTCCTTCCTCCGGGCTTCCGTGCACGGCGCCTTGATCATCCGGCCGAGACGCGGGGCCAGCTCGTACCCATTTCCGAAGCCTTACAAGGAGGTCCCCATCATTATAGGTTCTATATGGAAGCTGAATAGTTTTCGAATTTGGCATGGTTGCAGAAGTGCTATTATTCTTCAGGCTGGACTATTGTTACTTTGATCTTGGTAATGGCAGGTGAGTGGTGGGACATGGACCTTTTAAAGGCGGACTGGGGCATTCAGCAGCATGTGATTGATCCTTACTTCAATGCATCGACAATAAACGGAAAGCTTGGAGATCTCTACAGCTGCTCTGGTAATCAAGTAGTAATTTTGATAAATTCAAGTTTAAAGGGGCACAATTTCCTTATTTCGATTGGATTCAACTCTGCAGGTGCCGTAGAAGATGGATACTTGCTTGATGTGGAACCCGGAAGAATCTACCTGCTACGAATTATCAACGCTGCGCTCTTTGCTGAGTACTACCTAAAGATCGCCGGCCACAAGTTCACGGTTGTCGCCGCAGACGCCAACTATGTCAGCCCGTACACCACGGATGTCATCGCCATTGCACCCGGTGAGACCGTGGATGCCCTTCTGGTCGCCGACGCTGATCCTGGCAGATACTATATGGTAGCCCTGCCCAACCAGTCGCCGTTGCCAGACCCGCAAAACCCAACATTGATCACCAGAGGAATAGTTCAGTATGGCAACAAGCAAAGAGCTGCCGAAGGAGAAGGACGTCCATCCAGTGATATTCCAGTGTCACCAGAGATGCCTGACCAGCATGACATGATTACATCGTTCTACTTCCATGGAAACCTGACAGGCCTACACCATCCCCAGCACCTGGAGGTGCCGAAGCATGTTGATGAGCGCCTGTTCATCACACTCGGCCTGGGCTCCGTCTGCCGGGGAGGACAATCTTCCTGCAAGAGGAGCGAGAACAATGAGTCCGTGGATGTAGCGACCATGAACAACTTCTCCTACCAGCAACCTGCGGTCGCTACACCACTCCTGGAGCTACACTACTACAACACCGACAACTGCGTGCTGAGCATGCTGCAAGAGCTCCCAGACAAGCCGCCGAGGGTGTTCAACTACACCGACCCAGCCCTTATCCTACCTGGACCCAAAGAAGCCAAGCTGGAGCCGACGTCCAAGGCGACGATTGCACGGCGTTTCCGGCAAGGGGCTGTGGTGGAGGTGGTGTTCCAGGGTACGGCGATTTTATCAAGCGAATCGAACCCGATGCACCTACACGGGCATGATATGTTCGTGCTCGCTCAGGGCGAAGGCAACTATGACGCAACGAGGGATGTGCCAAGGTACAACCTTGTGAACCCGGCTGTCAAGAACACCGTATTCGTACCGAGGCTTGGGTGGGTTGCTGTCCGCTTCATCGCAGATAATCCAGGTGGGTCGCAGATCTCCCTTGTCCGTTAATTTTATTTTTATTTGAAATAGCTGCAGACCTAAAAAAATATCCTATGAGACGAACGTCACATGCAAATAACACAGCTAGAGGTTATAGAATACTATTTTTAAGTATAATAGCTTCCAAATTTGAACAAAAAACTTATTGGACAAAAACAGTTAGGAAATTATTATTGTAGCTATCATAAATCACAAGAGCTGTGTTTCCAAGAGAAAATAAGAATTTTCTCCATCTTTCGACGATATTAACCCCACATTGAATAAAATTATTTCATGTTTAGTTTCTAGTGAATGGGAAACTATTACATTTCACTCAATCTACCGATTTGTTTGGATGTGCACTGTATTTACTGGCGTAGCTTTGAAACATCACCACCAATATCTAATACTTTGTCTGTCGCGTGTACAGGGATATGGTACATGCATTGCCATTTTGAGTTTCATGTCTCAATGGGCATGGTTGCATTATTCATCGTAGAGGATGGGTCAACAGTAGACACATCTCTCCCTGCACCACCCGCGGATTTTCCAACATGTGGACATGACCACAATGTTATGTCAAATGAGTTCTACCCTATCTAAGGAAATTGAAGTGATATTGATAAATGGAGTCTAGTAGACAGTTCCAAACAGACTTTCAAATAAGGAGGGAAGATGCATGAATCTTGAGATGAAACAAAAATCCTTGCTAGTCCAAATTAATCTGTATATGTATCTTGAGGTGCGTCCTTTTATGTAAACATTTAATCTATAATAATCTATCTTTATGGAATTCAGTAACTAACGTTGAGCTGTAATTATGTAAGCATGGGCAGAGAGACAAAGAGGACACAGGTTCCTTGCATCTCTTTCAAAATCCATGAATGCTCTATCAATTGATCTTCACTGGGCCCCATCTGCGGGGTGTCTCAGCATCTCACCTTATTTACGTTCTTCTTTGTGCCATCGCATCAACTTAGCATTCACCTTGTTTCTGAACAAACGCTTTAAACGTGGTATTATAGGGAAATATCACATCACCTTCACGGGAACTCTCTTCTTGGGAGGCTGCCCCTCGACATCACCAGGAACATCTCGTCTGATTTTATACCGCAACGCTCCGCACAAAGGACAAGCATCCAATTTCTCATATTCATCACCACGATAGAGTATACAGTCATTAGGGCATACGTGTATCTTCTGAACCTCCAATCACAGAGGGCAAACAATCTGTTTAGCTTCATATGTTGTGGACGGCAATTCATTATTATCGGGAAGAATATTCTTTACAATTTTCAATATCCCCTGAAATGTCTTATCGAACACACCATTTTTAGCTTTCCATTGCAGAAATTCCAGTGTGGTATCCAGTTTTTTATGCCCCTACTTGCAATCTGGGTACAATAATTTTTTATGATCATCTATCATGCGCTGCAACTTTTCTGATTCCTTCTCAGTTTTGCAATCTCTGTGTGTATCCCGTAGCACTTGACCAAGATCATCAATAGGGTCGTATTCTACAAATTCATCTTCATCAGCCTCGTCCATTGTAGTATCTGCAAGAGCTTGGCCTGCAGCCCAGTCTGGAATGTTGTTATCATCCTCCTCTTCTTCTTCGTCTTCCATTACAACCCCTCTTTCACCGTGCTTGGTCCAAACCTAACAGTTAGGTATGAAACCGTATCTAAACAAGTGGCTGTGAACAGTCCCCAGGAATAGTAGTCATTCTTGTTACTGAATTGGAAGCATGGACAACATATGAACCTGTTCTCTGGCTTGTTTGCTATAGCCATTTCGAGAAAATAATGCAAGCCATCAACAAACTCCTTGGTCCATCTGTCTACATTATACATCAAATGTCGGTCCATCTGCATCGTACTACGTGAGAAATGGACATAGGTCTTCGTATTACATAATGAACTTGATCAATATTAGGTAGGGGAAAATAGAGTTAATGCGATTATAATATTTAGGCTTTACAAAAAATATTAGATAAATAAATTATTATGTTATAAATAGATATAGGTCTTCGTATTAGATAAAGAACTTGATCAATATTCATAATTTACACCAATCAACCTTCATAAAGATAAAAACAATTCACATGAAAATTACACTATTCAACGTTCATAACAATCGCTAAAGATACATATAAATATTACACTCATAACAAGACAATAAAGATACATATACACTAAAGATTACATAAACTCGATAGTGGACTTCACGTAGTCAATTATTCTAAAATAATGGTACAACATAGCAGAATGTTCGTCCTCCAAGCCATCTCTACACTTAACTCAATCTTCTCCAAAGTCTATCGACAGTCACCTCCACATATCCAGTACCAAAAAATAATGGCACAACAGAAGATCTTTGAATCCACGTACTCGAGCTGAATATCATAAACGAACCTTGAAATAATTGTCCAAATATCTTTTGGAGCAAGTGCCATATTCTTATAATAGAAGTGTGGTGGCACACACACAATAGCCCTTCCAGGCAAAATATCTGTTCACTGAGCATGGCCCATGGTGGCAAGCCAAAACCAACCAAAAGCCGCTAGGTCAAGGTCCGTGAACAGATCTTTGCCTGAAGAGGATATTGGGCTAGCATACTTCTATTATGAGAATTAGGCTCCAAAAGGTGTTTGGAATACTATTTCAAGATTCTTTTATGATATTCAGCCCGAGTTTGTGGATTCAAAACTCTTCTATTCTACCATTATTTTCTACTACTGAAGGAGCGGTGGTGACTTTCCATAGACTTCGGAGAAGATTGAGTTATGTGTAGAGAATAGCGTAATCACATTTATGCTATGTGCAGACACTGTTAACTAGGATTGGAGGAACGGAGGTGGTACATCCATTGCCGGTCCATTTGCATCGTATTACGTGGAAAATGAATATAGGGCTTCGTTTAGGATTATTGTTTATAATATTTAGTTCTTGCATTAAACATGAGATAAATAAATTATTGGTTAAAGAAATACAATTATTATTAAATTACAGTGACATGAAAAATTGTAGCAATGACCAAATTCTATTTTCTTACACCTACAATTTATTTACCTTAATTTTATTGCAATGACTAAATATTAAAAACACATTTACTCTATTTTTTTCTCATACCTAATATTGATCAAGTTCTTTTAACTAATATGAATCATATATAATAAGCAAACTATTCATCAAATTCTAGCTCAAAAATATGTATAAATAAAAATCCTCTCCATTCTCCCTCATTCTAAAAAACTCATTTTTCTCCCTCTCTAAAGCATAAAACAAAGCATAATAATAATAAATGAAGGAATGATGAAGTAGCTAACCTTCACAACACTTTGTATAAGTGAAATCCCCATAGAAATGAGGGAAAAATTCGGGCAGCACCTCCCCTAAGGTTGCTTGCTCGCCATGGAGAGGAGGCCAAGTGTCTCTGATGGAGTGGAGTGGCTTGGGCTGGGGGAGGAAGAAGAGCTCTCGGTGTGGTAATTTTATAGGGGTGAAGACTTTGTCCCGGTTGGAAATTCCAACCTGGACAAAATACCACCCCTTTTGTCCCAGTTGCAAATTCCAACCGGGACAAAAGACCTCCCTTTTGTCCCGGTTGGAATTTCCGACCGAGACAAAAGATCCCCCCCTTTTGTCCCGGTTGGAATTTCCGACCGGGACAAAAGGTTTAGTCCCAATTAGCAATTCCAATCGGGGCAAAAGGGGGAGGGTCTTTTGTCCCGGTTGGAAACAAAAGGGTGCGGCTATTGGTGCGATATTTCTAACCATTACAATCAGGACTCAAGAGGGGGCTTTAGTCCTAGCTGGTATTTACAACCGGAACTAAAGCCCAGCCACCACCCCCCCCCCCCCCGCCTCCTCCCGCGGTGGCCTTCGGTGGCACATTTTTCACCCGGGACTAAAGTCACTATAGTCATGGGTCCAATATAGTCATGGGTCCAATATAGTCATGGGTCCAATGTTAACCGGGACTAAAGGAGTTGGATAGAAGGTAAGTTCTCTACTAGCGTATGTTTTTCCTGAATCGATCTCTCTATATGCCATGTGATAAGCCGTTTGCATACTGGTTTTGCAAAGTACTGTTAGATATGCAAACAGTGATACCTGCCTTTGCAAACTTGTGTTGCACCTTTCAGAAAAAAATAGATTGTTTGTCAAAAAAAATAATCTTGTGGAAATTATGCAGATGCAGATGTCTCCTACGGGCAACAGGTGTCCCATTCTGAATCCATGGAATTGCTCCGAATACGGACCTGCCGCTTGCCTTGCATCTGGTCTGCCGATCAGGCACGCGTAAGGTTGAATATGTGTCCGTTCATGAACTTAGAGACCGGTCAGTATAGGGGAGCAAGATGTGGCCTGTAAAAAATTGCTGTGCGAAGACAGGTCAATATAGGGGAGCATTGCTGTCAAACAGAAATAATTGATACTACTATATCATGCGAAGACTGTCTCCAAGAAAACTCAATGTTCTAGCCCTGCAAAATAAAAGCCAATTTCCTTGTATTTCTTCTTAACTCAAATTCAGAGAATATATAAAGTGGATTTTCTTTGTCCATATGTGCATATAGTGTATAAATGGCGTGCCAAAGTTTATGTGCTATTATAGTCTGAAATGCTGTACAACATGTTATTTGATGTCATCTTTCTTCTTCATCGTCGTCTTTTATAGTGGAGCCATTACAAAGTTTATTGGAGATATATATTCAGCAGTTTCAAATGCACCACGTTACAAAGACTCTAGCAAGCATGGAATGTCTATATTGATTGAAATGGTTTCAGCAAAGAACTACAATGATTCTTTTTCTTATTGAAGAGCATCACATCCCAATGTATGTCTGATTCAATAATCAAGCTTATGGAAGTGGCACACCAAATATTTCAATCGAATGTACGTCGCAAGCCGTGAACAGAATGTTCTTCATCAAAAGAGGTATGGCCACATTACGATGTTCTTGATTTATTAGCTACCTCAAGAAAGCGTAGAGCAGATCCTGTTCATTCATGCACATGCATGGTGTAGTGCCTTGGTGTTCATATTGTCATGGACCATGGTATTAGCCATGCTTGGATTTTGTCTTTCTCCAAAATCTCAAAGGAAGGCTAAAGTGGAGGACGTCCATAATAGAGTACTAGATTAGAAGCGTATCATAGAGATATTGAGATGTCAAAAAAGGACATGTATATAGATGGAGACATGCACTGCACACAGCAAAGATGCATGCCTGGTACATGGATAATGCATGATGATCTTTCATTTTCTGTCATCCGTTTCTCCTTCGACAAATGTCTATATATGCTTGGAGCTAGGAGGGAAGCACCCAACATGCTTGTTATATTTTGCAGGTGCCGGGTTTCTACGTTTCATGTGAAAAGCACTTTGAAAAATGCATGCGGTGTTTCAAGTCTCTGGTGCGGATGTAGCGGTGTTTGATGGAAATGGTTTCGGTGGTGCGTCCGTTGCACGTCAGAGTTCTCTAAAGCGGCGGTGTCACCAGCTACAGCAGAATGCAAAGGATTGGGAGCCTTGCTGACGAGCATTTGGTAGAGAGTGTTCTTACTATTGTGTGTGAACCTAGGTTAGAACCGATCTGGCTCATCCGACGACCTGTAAAGCGTCCTGAAGAAATATGTTGTGTCAACTCATCGACGTGTGCCGTGTATATCACTAACAAGAAAAAGCTGGATTAAACACACAACACAAACATACTTCCTCCATTCTTAAAAGAAAGTTTTTCTAGCATTCTAAAATTTGTTCCGCAAAGGAAGTCATTGTGTGTTCAGGACAACTTGGCAAGGCCCACCTCAGAGTAGTGATCCCAGCCCATCCGCATTACATAATCCTTTTTTTCCATCTCCATAAAGAACTTTTGTTTTGCAGAGAAAGACTTCCCTTGGTTTCTTGGTACGTGTTACCAAAACTGTCAGGGGTATAATCACGTTTAACATTGTCTGATGGATCTAGTTGCTCGGCTTCAGAGGATTTTTATTTTAACTGTACCTCTTGTTAACGACGCTTCAAATCTGGCTGGGATTTTATATTGCTTCAAGTAATCAAAGACCAAACAAAGTCTTATTGTTGTTGCGTTGCATTTTTCTTACATCGTCTATTTGGAGTACAGGCCTGACTGAAGGATGAATTATCTATGCTTCATCCATAATCATATACAATCCCTATGGAGTACAGTTTTTATCTAAACTTTACCTATCAAGATATGAAATGTTTCTGTAAAAGAACAACATTTAAGAAGAATACTTAGCATACGGTTAATAGCGCCTAGAATTTAGCTGGTCATATTGAAAATGAGGAAGTATAACTCTAGTGCAACTAATATATGTTTAAACTCATCCACTACTAGATGGAGTTGGTAAAAACCTTCAGCATTCCCACTATAATGTCACACTAATATTAACCGTTAGTTGCAACTAATCAAGTGTATACATATAATTTCAAATTGTGTCAGTTGCAATGTATGAAGTGACCATCATCACTGTTGACAGTACTGTCCAGACATACCTGATTTAAGTTAGATAAATTAGAAAAGGAAAAATACATCAATTTCAATAATCAAATGCATGGTACTAACTAGATGAAATAGTTTTCATCCCATCCAGAAGGATGTCCATCTTCAAAACAACTATTGAACCTAGAATTACAAGCATTCCCTCCAGCGATAACAGCACGATTTCTCCATCTGTTTCAGCAGAAATCGTTGTAGGGATGATTACATATGGTGTCCATATCAAGCGCCGGTAGATGACTTGCATATAGTTAGAGATGGTAAAAATTTTTGGTTTTCTCCAATGTGTCATTGATTTGTGATGGACTGAGCACTTAATATCTGGTGGCTGGAAACTAAAACCTGGTAGGAGCACTGTATCAATTACTGGCCAAGCAACTTTCGAGATAGACTTATTGGTGGGTGGGTGGGTGTCCATATATATAGGTAAGTGAAAGTATGGCATGACATCTAATACACCTCTGATATGCAGAATCAATGGCAATTGGAACAGAAAATGTGCAACAGTGTAAAACAGTGGGTAGTAACGAAGTGCAAGCATATTACAAATGACTCCATATGCATGAGTTCATATCTTGGTTTACAATGCTTCATGAAAAAGAAAGGCACGGGGTCAGTGTGAGTAGCTGAATTGCTCTTAGAGGAGAGAAAAGTAGCAAAATTTGCATGAAGAACTGATCTAGGTAAACGGATTGGGCCCTCCTGTTGATCACACCGCACCATCCACAGACACAATTGGGGTGTGCCTTGAAATTTCTATATATGAGAAAAAGGAAAAACACAAAGTAGTGATTGAAGGCACTTTTGATTGACAAAAATAAGACAACAAAGTTCACACTTGTTCCACCTACGAATACGTGTAGGTGCAATCCACTCTCCCCCAGTGACACATCATCCGCAGTATAGCCACACCATTGATCGATCAACAAAGAAGCATGGAGGCGAAGGCAACATGTGCTTCTGCGACACTCCTAGGCTCCGCTATATCTCTTTGTCTGTTGTTCCATTTCTTGGAAACGACAAGAAGCTACATCTGCTGCGGATATTTTCTAAGCTTTTAATTCATCAGCCACTTAGCATCCCAGTGCAGCTATACCCTCTCATTTTTTATAATAACTGACTGTGTAAATGTCACGAAATTTATCATGTGTAGTTATTCATTTCACGATGTTTTCATATTTAGTACAAGAATCTATTTTTTTGTATTTTGTTCATGTACATAATTTTTTACATGTACTGAAGGTGGATTGACAATTGCTTTTTAGTACCATCGGCGGACCCCTCGTGTGTAGAAATGGTCATTTCTACAGACGATGAATTCCAGTTAGCTCAATTCAGAAACAATCTATGGAAATGGTTCCTTACTCATTGTATTGGCTTGTTCTGTGCTAGTAAAACTAAAAGTAAGTCAAGCGATGCAATTTAGTCTTAGCCTAGACTAATTATTAAAGTACAATAGACCGATTGGAGCTCATCTTATTCACGTCTTTATGCCCAAGGTTGGCGAGGTCACACACTAATGCATTATTATCAGAACTTAAAATGTCTGGTAAAAAATGAGGAAGTATAACTCTAGTGCAACTAATTTATGTTTATACTCTTCCACTATGGAAACAATCAAGTTGGTAAAAACTTTTGGCATTCTCCAATGGCTCACTAATACCAACCATCAGTTGCAAACAATAAAGTGTACACACATCATTTAAAATTGTGTAAATTGCAAGTTACGAAGTGAGCATCATCAACTGTTCAAAGTACTACACAAACATACCTGATTTAAGTTTGATAAATTAGCAAAGGAAAAATACATCAACTTGAATATTCAAATGCATTGCTAACTATATGAAGTATTTTCAGTCCCATTCGGAAGGATGTCCATCATCAAACAAATTTTGAACTTAGAATTACAAGCATTCCCTCCAGCGGTAGCAGGACAACTGCTCCATCTGTCGCTGCGGAAACCTTTGTAGGGACGATGAAATATAGTGTCCATATCAAGCGCCAGCATGATGACTTCCATATGGTTAGAGATGGTTAAAACGTTTGGTTTCTTCCAACATGTCACTGATTTGCGATGGATTTTGAGCACTACTTAGAATCTGGTTGTGATGGCTGGAAACTAAAACTTGGTAGGAGCATTGTATCAGTGGTGGTATGTCTGGCCAAGAAGCTTTCGGGATGGACTTGCATGCGTTTTCTTTTATGTTCTCTGCTTAAGGAGTACTATAGGTAAGTGCGAGTATGGCATGACATCCAGTACAGCTCTGACATGCAGAATCAATGGCAATTGGAACAGATAAATGCACAACGGTGTAATACTGGTGGTAGTAACAAAATGCGAGCCTATTATAAAGTGACTCCATATGCATGAGTTCATATCTTTGTTCACAATGTTTCACGAAAAAAGAAAGGCCCGGGGTCAGTCTGTGTTATGCATGTGAATTGCTCCTATTATGCAGAATAGTAGCATCAACATTTGCATGAAGAAGAATAACTAATCTAGATAAATGCATTTTGCGAACTGATTGCAGTTCTGCATGGGATTGGGCCCTCCTATCACACCACTCGATCCATCATTTGACAGGATTGGTGTGTGCCTTGTAATTTCTAATAAATCAGAAAAAAGGAAAAACACGAAGTTGTGTGATTGAAGGCACTTCTGATTGACAAAAATATGACAACAAAGTTCAGACTTGTTCCACCTCGGAATATTAGGTTCGCTTGCAGTGTGGCCCAATCCACTCTCACCCAGCAACACCGCAGCATTATTATAGCCACACCAATGATATGATCAATCGATATGGAAGCACGGAGGCGGAGGCACGAATATTAGGTTCGCTTTGCTACCTATGTTTGTCTGTTGTTCCATTTCTTGGAATGACAAGAAACTATCTCTGCAAGTCATATTTTCTAAGCTTTTGATCCATCTGCCGTTTATTCTCAGTTTCCCAGTGTAGCTATACCATCTCTGTTTTTTATTTTTTTAAGGAACCCTCTCTGTTTTTTATAACACCCAATGGTATAAATGTCACATAATTTATCATGTGTAGTTTATATGAAGACATTTTGGTATTTAGTATATCAGTCTAGTTTATTGTATTTTTGTTTATGTAAATAATTTTTAGATGGACGGATAGTGGATATACAAATGCTTTTGTACCATCCGTGCCCCCCTCGTGTGTAGAAATGGTCATTTCTACCAGCTTCTGCGACGGCGCGCGGGCACCGGCGGCGCCCAGCGGTAGTGGCGGTGCAGGCAGGGGCGGGTGCAGCGCGCATGGAGGCGACAGTGGGCATGGAACGGTCGCGCACGTGAGGGCGGGCGCGAGGTCAGGGAATGGCGGCGCGGGTTCCGGCGGCATGCCGGTGGACGGGGAACGGCGGTGCGCGGGGTCCGGCGTCGGGCGGCGCGTGGATGGAAGCTGGGAGGTGACGGTGGGCTGGGGGTGGTGGCTGCTAGTTGTACGTACAAATCTCAAACATGGGAAGTGTCGTAGCAAACAGACTTCCGGAAGCCATATAGGATCCACGGAAGGCCTCTAAGTTGTTAATCCAACATACGGCCCAGGCCCATGCGATGCCTAGTTATGCTGGGCTTGATTCATCAATCCAACCAGCCCTATTACTCTATTAGCTCTTCTCTATTCTCTAATCTAAGAAATAAAACTACTGGCTGCAGGGTCATATGTGACGACACTCCCCTCGGTCTGCTCTCTCCTTCGATCAGCTCATCCATTTCTTGGAAACGTCAAGGAGCTACAGCTACCCCACTGCTCTGCACTCTTGCTTATTGAGCTTTTGATGGGTCATGGCAGTCACTTTTCTTGTCCCTCCCTTCCTGTGACTAGCCTTTGGGCTTTGCCCCTCGTCCATTGGCCATGGCTCTGGACCTAGCTTCTCCTCTTTGAGCTTTGAGTCATTTTGGAGTGCCGGTGGCCAAGCTTGTGGTTGTGGCACGGCAGCACTGTACTGTACTGCAGAGATGCTGATAAGAAATGATGGCGAGAAGCAAAGCTGAGAGCAGACGGGACCAAACTTGTTGATGACAGCACTGTCTAGTGTCTACAACATAGCAAGACCAGCTAGGATGATGAATTCCAAGGAAAAATGAGTGAGTATTCTGTCCTCAATTTCTCAATCCTCTTTCTATATGATAATATGTCAAAACAAGTTGTTCGCTAGTATATCGTCCGAACTAGACTTCTTTAACCCTTTTTAGTCAAATCAAGTTTCAGTAGCCAAATAGCGTGTAAAAGACTTCGCTCTATATTGCTAGTAAAGGCAGGTCTTCGTGTGCTTCTACCTTCAAGTGGAAAAGGCTTGTATTGCCCGATAATCCGCGTTCAAATGTCTGTTGATTTATGACACCCGATTTGTCAAAGGATTGGATTGGTGACTTACCCATTCAGTGACTTTGGCACTGGAGGTTTCAAAAACGGGTACTATGGTAACGTTCGTTTGGGGCACCATCACGGGCTGTATATAGTCACAAGAAAATGCACGATGTATCAAAGATAATCCGACACGAATACACAAAACAATCTCAAAACGAAAGAAATCTCCATGCCCTTCCATCTTTGTTGCTATCTATAGCAAACTTTCTGAATGCAGTTTGATGAGCAACACAAGAAACTACAACCACACAAAACAATCGTACTAGAACCGTCAACCAACCCCAAACTTTTGGGTAAATTACAACATCCATTGCTCCAGATACAACCACACAAAACAATCGTACTAGAACCGTCAACCAACCCCAAACTTTTGGGTAAATTACAACATCCATTGCTCCAGAACTCCCTCCGAAGCTTATCTAACCACATCACGGAACATTAACAATTGTTTCGGTGTTCACCATGGGAGCAACAACTAATGGACCGGGTCACAGTTGGATTCCTAATTACGCGCCTAACCTTGGCTAAATCTTGTGTAGAAAGATTTAGTCTGACTAGACCTAATCTCCACCACTATCCAAAAGGCACTCCATGTACCGGATATTGGACCTCCATAGTTTTCATAGCTGATTTATTTTTCAAAGTATTTTCAGAAAACCCAAGCCACTATATAGTTTGTTAAGGCCTCAGGCTCAGATGCATTGATGCGCATTGCATGTGAAACCCTGGCAAACTGCATTTTGCTACTAGGTTGGATTTGTTTCTCTCCAATGTCTCAACACCTTCAATCTTTGAAGAACCTATGAATTTGGTTGCCAGGTCCTTCGAGTAAGCATTATATTTCTCATATGCAAATGTAAACATTGTGGGCATGCATGGACTGCGGTATAATATATATACCTGCATCAATATAAGTGTGTGTGTGATAGAGAATTAGGCAGGTTTTGTATGGTTGATACAGCTGGGGCTCATCGGCTTATGACTAGTACTGCATCTTTGTACAGTACAGCATGCAAGAATTGCACCACAGCCTAATTGTGAGTTAGGAACAATTTTTATTCTAGTCCAGGGTTTAGGCTCTAGTTGGGAACCCCCTTTAGTACCGGTTTCACAATCGGTACTGGTTGTTCGGTACTAAAGGGTCTTTAGTACCGGTTGAGATAACCGGTACTAAAGGGTATTAAAAAATTTAAAAAAAACAAAAATTCCCTCCCAGCCCCTCCCGACCCCACCCCACTGCCGGCTCCCCCCCCCCCTCCCCCCATCGGTCCCCTCTGCCGCCCGCGCTCGTTGCCACCGCCCTTCACCCCACCGCTCCACTCCACCTCCACCTCCGCCGCTCCCCCACTCCCGCTCCCGCCGCCGCCGCCTCACCTCGCCCCGCCGCTGCTCCTCACTGCTGGTGAGGGGCGAGCGGAGGGGGGAGGGGAGGGGAGGCAATAGAGGAGGAGGAGGAGGAGGAAGGGATAAGAGGAGGAGCAGCTGGGGTGGGGGGGGTT